>NC_084629.1:24436831-24801831 GCF_033978795.1 Nerophis ophidion
GGACTTTCTAGCTCCCTGCGGCCAATGAAGTACCACACGCAGGCCATCCAATGCGCCAGCAGGGCGAACATGGACATGAGCAGGGTGAGGACCACGGCGCTGTACTGGGAGTAGCGCTCCAACTTCTGCAGCAGGCGCAGCAAGCGCAGCAGACGCACTGTCTTCAGCAGGTGGACGCCAAAGTACTGCGGAGACATAATGGCATCAGATCCCCGGACAGTGTCCATTTGTCCCGTTCGACACTCAACAGTCATTAAGACAAAATCCCAAAATGTATTGAGGGTAAATCGGGCTACTGACTTCAATATATTTTATGATTTTTATTGAACATTATATTTATTAGTTATTTTTTCAAAAACAATGAGCTACCTTAAACACTTCAATTACCCCTCAATGTCAGCAACTGTAGTCTCCTATAGTTGCTGGGTGTTTGGTCTACTGTATGAAATGAAATATCGTTCGTAATTTCTAAATGGGGAAAAATAAGAAATACAATTTTTTTAATAAAAAATACAAATTCAGATTCAATTGTAATTACTTTAAAAAAATTATAGAATACAATAGGCTTTGTATTGTTATTGCACATTAGGAAACACAAAATTGCAGAACACTGATGGCAGGAGCTGCCATGCAAGGTACTGACCACGATCTATCAGGAGCACTCAGGGTTTGGTACTTTTCTCAGGGACACCTCGACAGCCACTCTACCCACTGAGCCAGGCTGCCCACCAACTGAGCCATAAATAATAATATGAAAACATTATAGCTCTCGGCAACCTCCTGATGTACTTTAAAAAAATTAAAAAATAGAATTCTAATGACGTCAGATTGAAGGAAAGACAAAAATCACGTCATTTAAAAGTGTAATGCAGCTAAATTGTGTTGCTTCCTTTTTCTTTAATAAGGATGTATTTTCAAAACCTTCTCATTAAATATATTTTATTATCAGTTTTATCTAACATTGTATTTATACCATTTTTTCAAAACAATGATCTACCTTAAGCACTTTAATTAACCCTTCAATTTGAATAACCACACAGCCTCCTACAGTCGCTGAATGTGAGGTTTACTGTACAAAATCAAATATATTTGAAGTTAAAATTAAGACTTATTTTTATTTCATTATGTAGTCCTACATAATAACATTAACACAAATAAATACAAACTGTGAATTCAACTTAAAAAAAAATAATGAATGAATTTAATACAAATAGTGACACAAATACTTACAAAAAACAATGTGGCTGTAGGCAACATCCTGATGTAGTCTTCAGGTAGGTTTTAAGCTTTGGTGTGAACAAACTCATTGGTTATATTAATGAGCTATTTGTATTATTATTATCAACTTTTACAACATTGGTTCTGGTTTTGCTGTATTGTTGTTGTTGAACATGCTTGTTCATAAACAACCACGTGGTTATAGAGAGAGCTACGTTTTCCTTTCCCATGCACCTCAGATCATTATTAAAGATAAAAAAAGGAAAACATTGAAGACACTTCATGTGGACTCACCACGCTGACGTTGAAGGCGTACAGGAGGTCAAAGGGCAGGGCGGCGATGAGGTCCACAAAGAGCCACGTGGTGACGTAGTGGACGCAGATGGAGCGGGCGTCGTACACCACCTGGCCCGACGTGCTCACGAAGGTCGTTCGAAAGTTCAACGCAATGTCTGATATGAGAAGAGAGCGAGAAATGACA
The DNA here is from genome assembly GCF_033978795.1 of Nerophis ophidion. Classification (NCBI taxonomy): domain Eukaryota; kingdom Metazoa; phylum Chordata; class Actinopteri; order Syngnathiformes; family Syngnathidae; genus Nerophis; species Nerophis ophidion. Next base: position 24,438,531 of record NC_084629.1, read on the forward strand.
TAAAACGGTACAAAAGCCTATTTTCACTCTACTGATGTATTTGCATATGAATAATAATTTGACTGCATTTTCTTTTTTTCCTGACAAAAGTTAATTGCAAAGAATTAAATATGTTGTCTTCAGGCTCTGAGAAGAAAATGCAAGGACAATTATCTCCTATATAAAAGATAAACACTCAAGTGAATTGTATTCATCATTGAACATTTTTTTTTTTTTTAAATAATGGCACCTCTTAAGTTGAACATTATGGAATATTTTGGAATTTTGGTGAAATATGTTTTCCACATCGTACAACAATTAAGAACACTATAACATATGTTAAGTTAACACTACGACAGAACAGGGGTTAGTGCATCTGCTTCACAATACGTAGGTCCTGAGTTGTCCTGGGTTGAATGCCGGGCTTGGGATCTTTCTGTGTGGAGTTTGCATGTTCTCCCTGTGAATGCGTGGGTTCCCTCCGAATACTCGGGCTTCCTCCCACTTCCAAAGACATGCACCTGGGGATAGGTTGATTGGCAACACTAAATTGGCCCTAGTGTGTGAATGTGAGTGTGAATGTTGTCTGTCCATCTGTGTTGGCCCTGCGATGAGATGGCGACTTGTCCAGGGTGTATGCCGCCTTCCGCCCCATTGTAGCAGAGATAGGCACCAGCGCCCCCCGCGACCCCAAAAGGGATTAAGCGGTAGAAAATGGATGGATGGATGGAAGTTAACACTAGAAAAAGAGTGCAGGCCTCAGCCAGGCTTTATCTTCAAATACTAAATAATCCTTAAAAAAAAAAAATGGCAGCAGAACATGGCTACTTCAAGTTCCACGGCATACAGCAGGGGTGCCCATTACGTTGATCGCGAGCTACCGGTCGACCGCGGGGTGTGTGTCAGTCGATCGCCAGCCAGGCTTTTAAAAAAATAGACCTAAAAATTAGCAATCATCAATCTTTACCAAGACGTCACTTGATTGACATTCACGGCACCTGAGGGTCTTGTGAGATAACGCTGGCTGCTGCGAGATCATTTTTAATAAAAAATAATCGAGAGGAAGGCGAGAAACACTTTTTATTTCAACAGACTCTCGCGCCGGACCTGCCGTCAAAAGCCTAAAGACCGACTGCACATTTCCGCTTGTGCACGCCAGCTTTCCGAGCGATCGCTTGTGCACGCCAGCTTTCCGAGACTCTTTATTTTGTTAGCGCAGGCAGCATGAAGCAGGGCTCTTATTGTGAAGATAGGAAATGTGCAGTCGGTCTTTAGGCTTTCGACGGCAGGTCCGGCGCGAGAGTCTGTTGAAATAAAAAGTGTTTCCCGCCTTCCTCTCGGTCATATTTTATTACTAATGATCTCGCAGCAGCCAGCGTTATCTCACAAGACCCTCGGGTGCCGTGAATGTCAATCAAGCAGAATTTGCCGCCAATGTTTTTCTTGTAAAGTGTATGGAAGCTGGATAAATAAGATGCCAAAAACCAACCACTTTTGTGTGGTATTGTACAGAAAGGAGGACTTTTTTTCTCCTCCATTCGAAAATGTGGGCTTTATCATATACTGTCTGATTCCAATCAATGCAAGTCATCGGAATCAGGTAATACACCAACTTATATTATTGTCTTCATGAAAGAAAGCAATCTATATGTGTTACACATGCTTGTATAATCATTAAACACATTTAACTTGTTAACAAAAACGTCTCTTTAATAAATAAATAAATATAAATGATATATATGAATGAGGTAGATCCCCTCGATTTGGTCAATTGAAAAGTAGCTCGCCTGCAGAAAAAGTGTGGGCACCCCTGGCATACAGCATCACCATGGTTACCCCGAGACCGAGGCTTTCACGACATTACATCAGTTAAGACATCATTGTTAATTCACCATGCAGGACTCGTCCACGAGTAGCGAAGTGTTCACCTTGAGAAGAAAGAAGAACTACAACAAAATAGTCATTCAAGATGCTCTGTCATCGCATGGAAGTGAAGAAAAAAAAATGTCCAAAGACACATCTGAGTTTGTTACGCAATTGATGCGCCAATGCCAGCACGATTAGTTGTGACAAACGGCGCATCGACTGACAGGAGGTCCCGCATAAAAGTTGTGGGTGGCTGGTGTGATTGAATTTGCGAGCGGACAATTCTCCATGGATGGGCGACGGCTCACATTTCCATGTCTAACGACAAGAAACAAAGAGGTTTTCTAGGAAATGACCTTAGAAGTAATGTTCACTGGTGCTAATGCTCATATACTTCCTGTGACGCAAAGCTCTCATTAAAAAAAGACTTGAATATTGAGGAATATCATCCGCAATAAGACAAAGTCAGCTCAAAATGGTGGCATGTAATGTGTGGCTGGCTTGCAATGCTGCCATGTACAGTACAGGTGAGTTAATGCTAGGGTTCAAAGGTCACAATATTTATTTTTACACAAACAAAAACAGATGTTTGGTTAATAAGAGCTGTTTGGACCTGTAGTCGCGTGTATGCCATATTGTAATAACTAAGCTGCAGAAGACCTCATACAGAAAGTAAATCTAAATAATGAGGGGAGGGCACCATTGGCACCATGGGAACATTTTTTATTTAAAAAAATGAACCATGAGCCCTTACAGTAGGGCAGAATATATTAAATATTAATCATTTGCAATAACATGTGACAATAATGGAGTAAAGTTCCACAAGCAGGCAAAGTTGTTGCTATTTTTTCTCAACATGATGTACTATACAGTAGTTTCAAAAATTAATTTCTGGCTGGCTGAAATATTATGCAAATTGTTTTATAAAATAATCTGGTCGAGTTCTCAATTACAGAATGATTTGCAGCTCAACATTTCATTTTATGAATTAAGTGAGAAGGCTAAAACATTGTCATGCAGCAAAATGAAGTCATTTAAGTTGTACAACATGTAATGTACAGAATATCAGAAGCATTTAAGGCAGAAATATCAAAGATTACATTACCAATCATCTTTGACAATCAAAGCATGGTCATAACAATCAACATTTTGCGTTATTAACATGTGAAAAAGCTATCTTAACATGGTGTAGCTCCTTATCTGAATGCAAGTGCTCCTAAAGCAGGAATACAAAGTCTGTATTCCAACAAAATGCAAAATCCGGCAAGACACCAACGCATTGAGGTATTTTTTTAGTTTTTCCTTTTCCGTGTTTGTCCTACTTGTTTTAAGCTGTTTTAAAAAGCATAATGTTTAAAGCACATTTCATTAAAGCAAATTATTTGTCCAGTTATGGTGCTAAAACTAGAAAATTATTTGTCTTGGGTAAACTTATTAATGATGAAATAGTGATATCAATCAGCAATTATCACGATTAATTTTGAGTTAACTATTAACAAAATGTGATTCATTGTAAATATTTTAATCAGCCCTAGTCACAATAAATAATTAAATGATAAATAATAAATGAGATAGACTCCAGCACCCCCCGCAATCCCCGAAAGTGATAAGCGGTAGAAAAATGGATGGATGGATGGATGTACGGTTGAATGATGATAATATACAATCGCAATAGTCACCACATTGCGCTTCCAGGTTTGCGGCTTCACTCTAGAGCATATTTCTTTAAGGGCAAATTAACCAAAATATCAATACTGCAGTAGTATTGCCTGCTAGATAAAACCAAACCAATCATAACACGTTGTTCAGTGATTGGCTCAGCCTCAGTCAAAAATTGATTTCCACCGTGGTAGCGGGCACACTTGTTAAAGCTTTAATGCTGGCTTTTTTCCATCCACAAATGATTTTTACATGTAAGACAAACATTTTACGTGTGTGCTTATAATAAGAATATGTGTTTAAATTTATTTAGGCCTTTATTGTGTCGCAAAAATTAAAGAATTGGCCATTTTTATGGTATTAATTGTAAAGGATTGTTGTCCAATGTTGATGTGCTAAAACCTCTTTCTTGTTTAGAAGCTACAAACAATATTAACTGTTACTTGTTCAAGCACATAATACATATAAATAAAGTGTTTGGATGTATTCATTAAAAATCCATTTATTCTTGGTTGCCAAAACGTGATGCAAAGTAATATTTTGATGTTGACACATCTCATCTGTGCATACATACATACTGGAATACCCCTAGGAGATGTACAGATGAGATGTGTCAATATCAAAAACTTTTTTTTATCACTACGATTTTTAGGCTTTTTAAAGTGTACTTCAACACGTAAACAGTACAGTACTGTGGGTACTTTTTTATCATATATGTAACTTTTATGGATATAAAACAGGTAAACAGTACAGTATATGCACTTTATAATCAAATATGTAACTCTGTTCAATGAATACATCCAAACACATCTTATTAATAATAATTATGTGAATGAACAAAAAGTAATTATCTTATGTAGCTTCTAAACAAGAAAGAGGTTTTAGCACATAAACATTGGATCAATAACAATCCTTTACAATCTCATTATTACTGTCACGGCCAGGGCGCATTTTAATGTGCCCTCATCCTTGCGCTCTGCTTGTTGCACCTCGAGCCGCGCTGGGCGGGTCTCTGCCCTACAGAAGCCTCTAGCTGCAATCATTCAACGGCAATCAGCGCACCTGCCTGTGATGAGCGAGCTGCCTTCTTAAGCCTGCTCAACCTGCCATCCCGCGCCGGAATATAGTCTTCTGTACCGTAATCCGATACCTAGCTTTATGCTCTCTCCGTCCTGATCTCTGCTTTCCCTGCGTTGATTTTCGTGTCTTCCCTCACCCCGCAGTTCCCTGTGTGCATCCCCGAGTCAAGCTGTGTGTCTTGTGCTCCTAGATCTTCCCTGCTTCCCTCGCGCTTCCTGGTTCTCGACTCCTTGCTCCTGCCTCTCGACCCCGCTTCCCCACTTTGACAACTCTGCCTGCCTTGCCCTTGCCAGACAGCACCGCTCCTCTCAACACCCACCTCCAACATTTACGGTAAAATGCTCCAGTTAAATACTACACATAGTCTTACACCATACACACTCTTGGATTTTCTCACACTCCATTTCCTTAGTTATTATATTTAGTATTAATTATTATATATAGAAATGGTCTATACATACAAAAAATCTCAGAGCTACATACTTTTCCCTGATGCCTGTTGCCGTCATCTCCCTTAGTACAACATAACAATATACCGTAGAAATGTCCAACTCTGCCATTTTTTCGGAAACGATAAAGGCTTAAATAATTTCAAACACATATCCTTACCATAGCCACAACTAGAAGTGTCTGTCCTACATGTAGTAATTAATCAGTTGTGGACAAAAGAAGTCCGAAAACGGCGGAGATTAATTTTTGACACGGAATCAGTTTTTGGCACAACAATGATAGCAGCAAATACAAACCCCGTTTCCATATTAGTTGGGAAATTGTGTTAAATGTAAATATAAATGGAATACAATGATTTGCAAATCCTTTTCAACCAATATTCAATTGAATGCAATACAAAGACAAGATATTTGATGTTCAAACTCATAAACTTTTTTTTTTTTTGCAAATAATAATCAATCAATGTTTATTTATATAGCACTAAATCACTAGTGTCTCAAAGGGCTGCACAAACCACAACACAAACCACAACGACATCCTCTGTAGAGTAATTAACTTAGACTTTCATGGCTGCAACACGTGCCAGAGTAGTTGGGAAAGGGCATGTTTACCATTGTGTTACAGCACCTTTTCTTTTAACAACACTCAATAAACGTTTGGGAACCGAGGAAACTAATTGTTGAAGCTTTGAAAGTGGAATTCTTTCCCATTCTTGTTTTATATAGAGCTTCAGTCGTTCAACAGTCCGGGGTCTCCGCTGTCGTATTTTACGCTTCATAATGCGCCACACATTTATGCTGGGAGACCGGTCTGGACTGCAGGCGGGCCAGGAAAGTACCCGCACTCTTTCCTTACGAAGCCACGCTGTTGTAACACTTGCTGAATGTGGCTTGGCATTGTCTTGCTTAAATAAGCAGGGGCGTCCATGAAAAAGACGGCGCTTGGATGGCAGCATATGTTGTTCCAAAACCTGTATGTGCCTTTCAGCATTAATGGTGCCTTCACAGATGTGTAAGTCACCCATGCCTTGGCCACTAATGCACCCCCATCCCATCACAGATGCTGGCTTTTGAATTTTGTGTCGATAACAGTCTGGATGGTTCGCTTCCCCTTTGGTCCGGATGACACAATGTCGATAATTTCCAAAAACTATTTGAAACGTTGACTCGTCAGACCACAGAACACTTTTCCACTTTGCATCAGTCTATCTTAGATGATTTCGGGCCCAGAGAAGCCGGCGGCGTTTCTGGATGTTGTTGATAAACGGTTTTTGCTTTGCATAGTAGAGCTTTAACTTGCACTTACAGATGTAGCGACAAACTGTATTTACTGACAGTGGTTTTCTGAAGTGTTCCCGAGCCCATGTGGTGATATCCTTTGGAGATTGAAGTCGTTTGTTGATACAGTGCTGTCTGAGGGATCGAAGGTCACGGTCATTCAATGTTGGTTTCTGGCCAGGCCGCTTACGTGGAGTGATTTCTCAAGATTCTCTGAACCTTTTGATAGATATCGAAATCCCTAAATTTCTTGCAATTCCACTTTCAGAAACGTTGTTCTTCAACTGTTTGACTATTTGCTCACGCAGTTGTGGACAAAGGGGTGTACCTCGCCCCATCCTTTCTTGTGAAAAACTGAACATTTTTTGGGAAGCTGTTTTTATACCCAATCATGGCACCCACCTGTTCCCAATTAGCCTGCACACCGGTGGGATGTTCCAAATAAGAGTTTGATGAGCGTTCCCCAACTTTATTAATATTTATTGCCACCTTTACCAAATTCTTTGTCATGTGTTGCTGGCATCAAATTCTAAAGTTAATGATTATTTGCAAAAAAAATTATGTTTGTCAGTTTAAACATCAAATATGTTGTCTATGTAGCATATTCAATTGAATATGGGTTGAAAATGGTTTGCAAATCATTTTATTCCGTTTATATTTACATCTAACACAATTTCCCAACTCATATGGAAACGGGGTATGTAACAAATTTGACTTACAGTTGTGTTGATGTCAGACTCGATGACTCGCCTTATTAGCAGTAAATATGAAATGTGTCTGGTCCAACATCTCCCTGGTGTACAAATAGTGCATGTTAAAGCCACACATGTAGGTTTTGGCGGTGATTTCCTTATCCCGCAAGGAAGCGCATCTGATTGGCTCTCGTTCATACCTAACCCGACCCCTCTTTCAATGTCTCCATTTAAGAGCTGTGATTGGTTACATATTCCGTATTTGTCCCACCCGTCGACAAGACAAAATTAAGTATGATTGAATTTTGTTTTTGTCAACTTCTTTGTCTCGTATTTATACTTTTACTAAAATGTCAGTTACTCGTTTTATCATCTTAGTCAACGTGCCCTTGTTTTGATAACTGAAATAGCATAAAATTAAAAATTAAAATAAAATAAATAGCCTGGGCGGGCCGAGTCACTGATTGGGTCAGCCTCATGCAGCATTACTATTCTGGAATATACGAGTGTAATGGTGACTAAAGAGTGTTATTTCATACCTAGAAGGCTCTCATAATGTAAAAAAAAAAAAAACGCATTTGGAAGTTCACAAACTTTTTTTTATGCTTCGGCTATGAAAGCAAACGATTTATAATTATTAATTTTCCTACTTTGCCAATAATAATTCATCATGGTCAGACTTGGAACTATAACAGCCCTAATAAAGGTATATTTCAAGATAATTTGGGCAAAAAAACAGTTTGGCAACCCCAAAAATATTTTGTACATTATTTTTAATAACTTGATGAATCAGATGAAGTTCTAATTTGAATAGAATATATTTATATGATTTATTATGATTATTTTAATATATTTGACATTATTAGAATAGTAGCTTTATTGTGTATTTGATATTTTAATTTCTTTACCAGCACCTAAAAGCTTACAATTATTGCACTATTATTTTCGTAAATGTATTATATATATTTATTAAAAAATACATATGTTAATATATTAAACAGTATAAAAAAGTATCCTTTTTACCTACGATGCAAAGAGAATTAAAGAGATTAGGTTCCTAATAACAGGAATTGATAATTACTGCAATTGCCTCTTAATTATCTCAACAAATGAAAATAAAGGAACATCCACCTTTTATAATAATATCTATTTACAAATACCGTATTTCCTTGAATTGCTGCAGAGCATATAGTATGCGCCTGCCTTGAATTACTTCCGGGTCAAACTCGCTTCCCAAAATAAATAGCGCATGCTTAGTATTACCGCCTGGTCAAACTCGTGACGTCACGAGGTACACTTCCCCCTGTCATCATTTTCAAAATGGAGGAGGCTGATTTCAATTTTTTAGAAATCGCATAAAGGGAAGAAAATTAAGAGCTATTCAGTAAGATTGAAGGTCCAAGCTTACATCACACTCAAATTTTTACTGCATACCTTTGGTAAGTGCCGCAGTGAGAAGAGGTTTTAAAATAATTAGCGCATGCTTACTTTTACCGCATGCCTTTGGTAAGCGCAGGAGTGAGAAGAGGTTTTAAATTAATTAGCGCCCCGGCGCCAATTCAAGGAAATATGGTAGTCATAATTTGTGTGGTTAGCCAAGCATCATCAAGGCACGTTTCATTACTCACCCAGCATAAACAAGATCTCCACCAGGATGTCGCTGACGCTGGGGGGGCTTCTGGGGGCGCTGCCTTCGTCTCGCCCGCCCACCACCGTGAAGCACACGTTGTAGGGCACGGTGACGGCCACGTAGAAGGTGGCCAGCAGGATCAGCCAGTCCCAGCCGGCCTTGAAGGTGCCGTAGTGGAGCAAAATGAAGCGGGACTTCTGGATGGCCGCCACCTTGTACTCCGGGATGGGAGGCTTCTCCCCGAACATGTTCTGCGTGTAAGGATGGAGGTGTTCATAAGTATGCAGGACTTTTTATGTGATATATTTTTCGCACTTCTTTTAAGATATATTTGCTATTGAAGAATTGCATTCCTATTGCTGTGCTAAAATGTACTTTAACGCTGTTTTGAACTTTGTTTTTATGTTGTAGCAAAATTAGTATTTCAGTATTATCTTGTCGAAGTGTTTGATTATGTGATTGATGTTGTAGTACTTCTCTTTACTGCTTTGGCCTGTTCTGTATCTAAAAGATATGACATTCTTACAGTCCCCAACTAAATGACTCGGGCCCTGCGGAGATAGCTCTGCTTGGTTTTTGTCACATCCATGGGATTGCAGAGATCATTCATTTATATCGTATTTGTCTTTTTGTTAAATATTGCTCTGCAAATGGGTTTATTTTAAGAAAGATGCTGTTTTGCTTCTTTTTCCCCAAGATTGGACCAAGCCATTCCTGTTTTTGCTTCTATCTCAGTCAGAGTCTGGCTTTGTTCATTATTGACGTGTTTCTTGCTACTTTATGATGTATATTTTTTACATAAGATTTCCAGTTCATTGTATCATCTTTTATTACACCCAAAATGTTTTATTTTATCCTTTCAAAATCTACTCCGTCTATTTGTAGTTGTGTTTAACTTTCTCTTCTACCATTACCAAATAACATTATTTAAGTTTTACTGAGATTCAAAGACAGTCTGTTTGGTCAAACAATCTTTTTAATTTGTTCATTTCTTCTGTTATTATTTGTATTAACTTCTGTGTGTTCTCTCCTGAACAAAACACAGTTATATCATCTGCAAATAATACTAATTTTAAGTCCTTTATAACTTTCCAAATGTCGTTTACATAGAGATTGAACAATTTTAGTCCAAGTTTTGATCACTGAGGTACACCACAAAATATTTTCAGCTCTGTAGAAGTGTGTTCGCCTATCTTCACGTATTGCTTCCTGTTGGTTAAGTAGCTTCCAACCCAGTTCAATATCAACCCTCTGATTCCATACCTTTCTAATTTGGGGACGGCGTGGCGAAGTTGGGAGAGTGGCCTTGCCAGCAATCCGAGGGTTAATGGTTCAATCCCCACCTTCTACCACCCTAGTCACGTTCGTTGTGTCCTTGGGCAAGACACTTCAACTTTGCTCCTGATGGGACCTGGTTAGCGCATTGCATGTCAGGTCCCGCTATCAGTGTGTGTTTGAATGGGTGAATGTGAAAATACTGTCAATGTTGGGATGTCGCATGGCTGCAGTTGTGTGACCTCAAGTATGCAAAAATCCAGGAGCGCCGAAAGCAGGTAAGATGATTTTAATTTCATCAAAGTAAAAGATATAAACAGAAAGCAGTCTTGCATGGAGATGTTCCCAACATAGGTTTTAACTTCGAGCACTGAGGAGTGCTCGAGTGAAACATAAATAGACCTATGTTGATTGACAGCAGCTGAGGACCGCTGCCAATCAACGGCGAGTGTGACAAAAACAGTGCTCAGCGGAGTAAACAGGAAGTATGACAAAATAAGAGCACTGAACAGGAAATAAAGTACAAAACACGAAAAACTATCAGAAAGTAAGTGACAGATCGTTACAGGACCTCCCCCTCAAGGAACAGATACCAGATGTTCCCTGGAAAAGAAAAATGGAAAAAAATGTCCACAAAGTAAGGGAGGATGGAAGGAGGATTTGGTGGAAGGTCGCCAAACCTCGTGTCCCCGCAGCCAGCGAGGGAAAGTCAGGTGGCGACGGCGCGTAGAGCGCCGCTGGAACTGGCGGGGCGGGCGGCCACGGAACAGCCACATCATTGGCCGAAAAAGAGACGAGTGCATCCCGCGAGGAGGACGCCCAGGGCACGGCCACATCCGCGGCTGACGTGGAGGCGGGCGCGCTGAAGCAGGCCCGGAGACAGCAGACAAAGCGGCGGGGGCTGCAGCCAAAACAGATACCTCTGCAGGAGGCGGCTGAGGAGCCGATGTTGGTGCCGGCGTGGAAACGGCAGACGTCATCGGCGGCGTGGAAGCGGCAGACGTCATCGGCGGCGTGGAAGCGGCAGACGTCATCGGCGGCGTGGAAGCGGCAGACGTCATCGGCGGCGTGGAAGCGGCAGACGTCATCGGCGGCGTGGAAGCGGCAGACGTCATCGGCGGCGTGAAAGCGGCAGACGTCATCGGCGGCGTGAAAGCGGCAGACGTCATCGGCGGCGTGAAAGCGGCAGACGTCATCGGCGGCGTGAAAGCGGCAGACGTCATCGGCGGCGTGAAAGCGGCAGACGTCATCGGCGGCGTGAAAGCGGCAGACGTCATCGGCGGCGTGAAAGCGGCAGACGTCATCGGCGGCGTGAAAGCGGCAGACGTCATCGGCGGCGTGAAAGCGGCAGACGTCATCGGCGGCGTGAAAGCGGCAGACGTCATCGGCGGCGTGAAAGCGGCAGACGTCATCGGCGGCGTGGAAGCGGCAGATGACGCCGGGCGAGGAGCAGCAAATGCTGGCCGAGGAATTGCGGATGCCGGCGGTGACGAAGCCCGGCGTGGTGCTGCTCTTGGCGGCGTTGGGGCTCGGCGTGGAGCCGGCGTTGGGGCTCGGCGTGGAGCCGGCGTTGGGGCTCGGCGTGGAGCCGGCGTTGGGGCTCGGCGTGGAGCCGGCGTTGGGGCTCGGCGTGGAGCCGGCGTTGGGGCTCGGCGTGGAGCCGGCGTTGGGGCTAGGCGAAAGCCCGCCAGGGACGTAGATGTCTCCGTGGAAGGAGACGCTGGCGGGGATGACAGCGGTGTGTGCCTGGCTGCACCGCAGTGTATAGTGGGCCCCCCTCCACTAGGTGGCTGCCAGACACCGTTCACACATGCGGGAAAACGTGCCTGCTCGTCGGAGTCCCCCGGTGCGAAAACCAGGGACGGGCGGGAGGGGACCAGGAGGAGGGACGAAGACACGTCCCGTGCCAAGTCCCAGCAGGAGGACAAAAGCGACCTCACTGTGGGCTCCACTGGAGCTCTCGGCGAACCAAAAAAGAGAGCGGGAGCTGGCAAAAAGAGCAGCCGGGGAGCAGCCGCTGGAAGCTGCGTAGGAGCAGGGAGAAGCAGCTCAGCAGACGACGGGAAGGATGGCGGCGGCGGACGTGCCGGTCGGAGAGCCGCAGTCGGCGACGGAGCCGCAGGAGCCGCGAGACGTGAAGGAGGAGGCGGGCGCGCCGGTCGGTGAGCCGTAGCCGGCAGCGTTGCCGAGAGGAAGGATGGCGGCGGAGGACGCGCCGGTCGGAGAGCCGTAGCCGGTAGCGTTGCCGCGGGAGCCGCGAGGCATGCAGGAAGTGGCGGACGTGCTGGTCGGAGAGCCGTAGCCAGCCGTTGAGCCGAGAGGAAAGATGGCGGCGGGGGACGCGCCGGTCGGAGAGCCGAAGCCGGTGGCGTTGCCGCGGGGAGAGGGTCCGCGTCTGTAGGCTGGGACCGCACAAACCTGGCCTTCAAGTCCTCCAGGAATTGTGCGGTCCAGAACGTCGGCTGAGGATTGCCGACAGGGATTCTCGCGAGGTCACAATTTTCTGGCTCGAAGTTACTGTTGGGATGTCGCATGGCTGCAGTTGTGTGACCTCAAGTATGCAAAAATCCAGGAGCGCCGAAAGCAGGTAAGATGATTTTAATTTCATCAAAGTAAAAGATATAAACAGAAAGCAGTCTTGCATGGAGATGTTCCCAACATAGGTTTTAACTTCGAGCACTGAGGAGTGCTCGAGTGAAACATAAATAGACCTATGTTGATTGACAGCAGCTGAGGACCGCTGCCAATCAACGGCGAGTGTGACAAAAACAGTGCTCAGCGGAGTAAACAGGAAGTATGACAAAATAAGAGCACTGAACAGGAAATAAAGTACAAAACACGAAAAACTATCAGAAAGTAAGTGACAGATCGTTACAGTCAAAGCGCTTTTGTCTCCTTAAAAAGGGGTAGAAAAGAGCTATACAAGTACAACCATTTACCATTTGTCCATTAAGATTATATGATTAATTGTGTCAAATGCTTTTGTTAAATCCATAAACAATGTAGCAGCACATGTTTTGCTATCTACTGCATTGGTTATCTCTTCTGTTATTTCCATCAATGCCATTGATATTGCGATGTCCGTACTGGTTGTCTGTGAGTGTTTCATTTTTATTTACGAATTTGCCTAATCTGTTGTTAAACAGTTTTTCAATAATTTTGGAAAAATGTGGAAGTAGAGAAACAGGTATGGAGTTGTTGGACTCACGTTGTTGATCTTCAGCTTGCTCTTGTCTTGCTTCTGCAGGTGTCCAGACAAGTGGTAGAGGACGGCTCGGCTGCGACGGCGGTTGGCATTGAAGCCGGGAGGCCGCGTCACCTGATGTACCTCCAGACCCGTCTCCTCATCTGCGGAAGGCAAAGAGACTCAGACAAACGATGCAAAACAACATATTTGCACATGATGAAATGTGTTTAATCAACTTGTCTTCCCACTGCGTATTTCAAAATGGGCTCTTTTATTAGGGATGTTCTAAGCGTAATACGAGTCCCGAGAGCAGGGGTCTTGAAATTAATTTACCTGTTTGCGCCGCACTATATATTCACTTCACAATCACATTTTAACTGTACTAACATACCGGTATGTTAGTGAGTTCTAATTGGAACATGTGCTTTTGTTAGGTTTGCAAACACGAAACTTTAGTTTTCCTGAGAATGACAGTATTTTGCTTAGAATCTTCTAAAAACGCGATCATTAGCGCAATTAAAGCCTTATTCAGACACGGTGTTGCTGTTCTAACTGTGTGTAATGTCATAGTGGCCAAAAATATTAAATATACTTCTTAAGTAAAACCTCTGCCTTGTTTTTAATGAATATTTGGCTACAGAATTTTGATGTTGGTTAATATTTTGGGAACCACTGTCTTATGCTACAGATATATCAAAAAGTTTTGGGCACGTTTCGATTAAACTTTCAGGAAATGTCAGAAATTAGATAAAGAACAAATGTTTGCATTTTAGGGATTTTTTTTACTGTTAAAAGGTCGCACCTGGCGTAGGTCTGAGCTCTCCAAGAGATTTTCAAGATTTATCTATAACATTGGAGCCTTTAAATTGCCATTCTGTTCAACTTCCATGAAAATAAAAACAAAACTGAACATAATTTTAATAAATTATTTATTATTTTCCATTTTTTCAGTAACAATTTGGAGGCGATATTAGTCAAAATGTAAACAATACCCATTGCTCCAATCCCAGAGTGGTGTATAAAGAGAGCATGACCAACTCGGTTTTAGGCAATGTCCTCAATGATTGGTCTAAAGGCACCCAGAAGACTATACAGGGTGCCATAACTGCGACAACTTTGTGTAAAGTTCTTACATGGCTTTCCTCACAACCAGGAAAGAAGACAAGTACGGGACGTGAAGGTTCGCCATCAACACTGAAGCGTCGTCGATTAAAACATCTTGTGCCAGGTAAGCATTTTGCGTTTTGTTCAGGACAGAACACACAGACGCTAATACGAACAATAACTAAAGAAATTAATAAATTAAAGACAATATTTCACAAAAACTGATTTTCCTTGAGTCTCAGTATAACTAAAAGAATGTTGTAGAAGGGAATGTCAAACACAAATACAAATAGACAGACATTGAAAGAGTAAAATAAACCAAATGTTAGGTGAAAAATTAGATGACAAAGTGGACTGGAAATCTCATAAAAAATATACAACATAAAGTGGCAAGAAATATGTCAATAATGAATAAAGCAAAATATGTTCTGGACCAAAAATCACTCCATATTGTCTACGAAATTTGAGTAGTTGTGCAGAAAAATAGTGAAATATGTACAAAAGTAAACTTATTCACTTAGCATGTTTGAAAAAAGAAATACACGTTATAATTATATACAATGACTGATACATACAGTGAGGAGGCAGACACCACAGTTGACATGCTTCACACAAAAGTCACGATTTCTCTGTGATTGTTGGTCCAAAGCTAATGAAGATTTTGGCAAAATGAGGATAATAAGTTACTTTTTTGTCATTCTGTGTAATTTTTTACATTTTTGGCGCCATCGTGCGCCTGCTGGTACGAAACACTGCAGGAAAGTAGCAGCAGAGTGCGTCAAATACGGCCGCAAAATTATACTTTCACGAAATAAAAGCGTGTTGTATTGTAAGTTTATAAGCTGGAGTATGTTTAGAAATAAAGTACATGCCAAAAGTTTGGACACACCACATTCAGACACTGAACTAGTGCTTCAAGACTGCTTTGGGAGTACAGACTGGGACATGTTCAAAACTGCTGCTCAGAGGGGTGATGGTACTGTGGACATAGAGGAATATGCTTCCAGTGTAACTGGCTACATCAGCACATGTGTGGAAAACATTGTTCCCACAAAACAATACAAGATATACCCAAACCAAAAACCATGGATTAACTGATGTTCGGTCCAAGCTACATCCCCGCTCCACTGCATTTGTCTCAGGCAACGCTGAGGACTACAAGAAGGCCAGATATGACCAGCGTGGATCCATCAGCGAGGCCAAGGGACAATACAGACTAAAGCTGGAGGGATTCTACTCCACCACAGATTTCCGGCGCATGTGGCAAGGCCTGCAACACATCACAGACTACAAGCAGGGGAGCAGGGGGGTGACAAACAGCCAACGCTCACTGCCAGATGAGCTGAATGAGTTCTACGCCCGCTTTGAGATCCTCAACACCAACCAACAGAGAGGGGTTCTGACCACGGAGCGCACGCAGGACTCACCACTCACTGTGACAAAAGCAGAGGTACGTACAGTTTTGAGGAGAACAAACCCACGGAAGGCAGCCGGCCCAGACAACATCCCTGGCCAGGCCCTGAGGGTGTGCTCATCAGAGCTGGCTGACGTACTTGCTGACATATACAACTTGTCACTAGCACAAGTTGTTGTGCCCACCTGCTTCAAGACCACCACCATCGTGCCCCTGCCCAAAAAAAACACTGTGACCTGTCTGAATGACTATCGCCCTGTTGCACTCACCCCAATAGTGATGAAGTGCTTCGAGAGGATAGTCATGTCACACATCAAGAAGACCATCCCAGACACAGGAGACGCTCTACAGTTTGCCTACCGGCGGAACCGTTCCACTGAGGACGCTGTCAACACCGTCATCCACACCACCCTCACCCACTTAGAGGGCAAGGACACCTATGCCAGGCTATTATTCATCGACTACAGCTCTGCTTTTAACACGGCCATCCCAGAAAAACTCACTGCTGAACTCCTCACTGTTGGTCTGACACCAACTCTCTGTGACTGGATCCTGAACTTTCTCACAAAAGGGCCTCAGTCAGTCAGAATAGGCAACCCGACATCAGGCACAAAGGTTCTAAGCATAGGGACCCCCCAAGGCTCAGTGCTGAGCCCCCTATTGTACACCCTGTTCACACGACTGTGTGGCCTCCCAGAACAACACCAGTATCATCAGGTTTGCAGATGATACTACGGTCATCTGACTTAACACAGGGGGAGCTGAGGCAGAAGGGAGGTAGCGGAACTGGTGGCCTGGTGTCAAGATAATAATCTCTCCTTGAACACAGACAAGACCAAGGAGATGGTTATTGACCCACGGAGAAGGAGTGCACAGTACACATCTCTTTACATGGGGGGGACAAAGGTGGACAGGGGGAAAACTTTTAAATTCCTCAGGACCCACATCAGCGAGGACCTCACCTGGGATCACAACACCCAACAAACAATAAAGAAAGCCCAGCAGCAACTGTACTTCCTAAGAAGGCTGAGAAAATTTGGCATGCCACCCAAAATTCTCAGCAACTTCTATAGAAGTATGGTTGAGTGTCCTTACCAGCTCAATCACGGTCTGGTATGGAAACTGCACTGCTAAGGACAGGAAGGCACTCCAGTGAGTGATTAAAACTGCTCAGTGCATATCAGGAGCAGCCTTCCCCTCACTACAGGACATGTACTCTACCAGGCCCACCAGGAGAGCACACAACATCATAAAGGACGGTACACACCCCCAGCACAGTCTCTTCAGCCTCCTACCATCAGGCAGACGATACAGGAGCCTGAAATCCAGGACTATGAGACTGACAAACAGTTTCTACCCACAGGCCAACAGGCTTGTGATGCTAACTCCCCCTCCCCTGTTTTTACTTTTGTATTTTTTTTAACAAAAGACAGCTACCTTGACCACCCCGAACTGTGAACCATCACTAAAGACAATTTTCACCTTTGATCACTAAAGATACTTTAACTGCTGCTGTGACCCAAGGTCACCTCCATATTTATACTGTTGACTGTCAATCACAATTTGCAATAATGTTATGTTACTTACTGTGCCTTGTATATACATTTGTATTTTAATTTTTTAAATTTTTTATTTTTACCTAAGTACCGTGTGACTTTTTGAAGGGTGGACTAGCAAAGTAAGATTTTCATTGTACGGCAAACTGTCTGTTTAACTGTGCATATGACAATAAAACAATCTTGAATCTTCAATGCGTTCTCTTTATTTTCATGACTATTTACATTGTAGATTGTCACTTAAGGCATCAAAACTATAAATGAAAACATGTGGAGTTGTGTACTTAACAAAAAAAGGTGAAACAACTGAAAACATGTTTTATATTCTAGTTTCTTCAAAATAGCCACCCTTTGCTCTGATTACTGCTTTGCACACTCTTGGCATTCTCTCGATGAGCTTCAAAAGGTACCTGAAATGGTTTTCACTTCACATGTGTGCCTTATCAGGGTTAATTAGTGGAATTTCTTGCTTTATTATTGGAGTTGAAAATAAATAAAATGCTTTGAATGAGAAGGTGTGTCCAAACTTTTGGTCTGTATAGTATATATAGACATAATATTTTGTCAGAAAAACTAACGTCAAAACGACAGCAGTTGCATGCATCGAGACACAACTGCACAAGTCCTTGGTGGCAATCATGGCGGCTGTTGTTTAGATGGTCATACTTTCTTTATACACCACTCTGTGCCATTCTTACTTCTCTGGTGCCTTGATACAGTGTTGTGTTTGTGGCCTTTCTTATACATTGATTATTGTGAGTTTCTGGCCTCACACACATGTATTTTAATTATTGTTATTCTACACAGATGCAGTGCAGAACTCTTCACACAAGTGGTTTGCGGTTGGAACAAGGCTTCGATTCTGCGCCTACTAATAAGCTGCCATTTCACTTTGTCCAGGGAGGATAAAATGGAAATAAAGCCAGCCTCCAGGGGAAGTGTAGCTAGCAAGCTCACACTTCCTCACACGTTGGAAATGATGAATGCTGTTAGTTAAAACAATCGGGATGCAGAAACACACTCAATAATTTTTCTTGTTAGGATTCGATGCTAACACACTTGGAAAAACACCTCGCCTGTGTGCTGTCACTCACCTGTATCCGGTCCCTGCTC
Source organism: Nerophis ophidion (assembly GCF_033978795.1). Classification (NCBI taxonomy): domain Eukaryota; kingdom Metazoa; phylum Chordata; class Actinopteri; order Syngnathiformes; family Syngnathidae; genus Nerophis; species Nerophis ophidion. Next base: position 24,456,813 of record NC_084629.1, read on the forward strand.
CGAATCCTGGTCCTTCTTCTTGTCTGTGATGTCTTTGTGAGACACGAGGAAGAGGACCACCTCGCCCTTCTCGTTCTTGATGGGTACGATGTCCAGAAGACACCAGAACTGCGTGCCTGTACGCAAAACAAACACAGAATGCGTCAATCCGACAGCTGACCGGCAACATTTCAAAGAACATGCAGATGTAATTTAAAGTTGCTGGATGCGGACCACTCGTGCATCAGGAGGTCGCCTACAGCCACTGCTTTGTACGCAAAAGGTACAGGAGAGCACTCGAATTTTTAGTGTTTATTGCTATGCATATATATATATATATATATATATATATATATATATATATATATATATATATATATATATATATATACATACACATACATATATATATACATGTATATGTATATATATATATATATATATATATATATACACATACATATATATATACATGTATATGTATATATATATATATATATATATATATATATATATATATATATATTAGGGCTGCAACAACTAATCGATTAAATCGATTAAAATCGATTATAAAAATCGTTGGCGATTAATTTAGTCATCTCTTCGTTGGATGTATGTAATGAGGCTGAGGCTTTTTTTTTTCTTTTTTTTCTTTTCCCCCTAAACCTTTATTTATAAATTGCAACATTTACAAACAGCTGAAAAACAATAATCAAAATAAGTACAAAAACAGTACAAAACAGCACCAGGGCAGCGCCGAGGCTACGTCTCATGAGGTGGCAGTAAGCCAGCCAATGACGTGTCATGTGCAGCTCACGTGACCACGCCGTCGCCTTTGCTGAAAACATTCGAAAAATGGCAGAGGGAAACAGTACGGATAGTTCAGCGGAGAAACATCTCGAGGTGATTGCTTCAATGGAGAAAAGTGTACGACCTAAGTCGTCAAAAGTGTCGGAACACTTTACTTTAAAGACTTCAAAGAAGACATTTCCTGCAAAACGTGCAGCATGGACATCGCGTCGCACGGAAGGACAACATTGCTTCGGCAGCACCTGAAGAGGAGCCATGGATGAAGGGAAGAACTCGCGGTACGTAACTTTTTTAAGTCCATAGTCTGAGTATATTGATCCGTTGTGTCCGTCTTTGTGTGTTTTTAATCTGTTGTTAATGAGGAGACTTGTTTTTAAGGAAGCGCAGCAGCAACTGTTGTGTGTTAACTTTTAGAGTGTTAGGAACTGTTTAGATAGTGCGGTGACTTCATTTTCTGTGTTGTTTTGAGTCGCAACAAGCATTCATAAGTTCAACTTTTTTGTGAGTAACGTTAACGTTATGTCTTTGTTGCAACACGGGGCTGATAATGTGTCTCCGGCACATTTGACTCCATTTTGAGAGAGGAAACGCACGTATAAACGTAACGGACAGAAATATCTCAGGTTGGTTTTATAGCGGATCAATGTAGCCAGGACCAATAAAGCTATATGAATCTATTTAGACTTGAGTGACGCTTTAGTGTAACTAAACGTTATAAGGGTGCTGGAATGTTTAATGCTTTTATTCAGAGGTAGCCTAAAGTGAATCATTTATTATTCAGAACAGAAACGTGTACTTATATCTAATCCAGTTCTGGCCTGATGAGTTACATTTCTGTGTTGTTATTGATGTATTCTGCAACTCCAATGTCCATTTATTTAATTTAGCTGTTTTTTTAATCTGGTGGCGTATATGTCTTTTACGTCAGAAATTATTAATTAAATCAACTGGGTATGTATTGAGTTACATGTAAATGATGCTACTATCTACGTTCATAATACGGTTTCTCTCATTTCAGGAAGAAAAAAGCCAGCATTAGTGACTTGGTACAAAGGAAGGTGTGCACACCACGGCAAGCGGCTGCACTGACTGATGCTATTCTGAATATGTTGGTAACTGACATGAGGCTACGATCAATGGTGGAGGATGAAGGTTTTAGACAAATGATTCACGTCCTCAACCCTGGTAACACTCTTCCCTCCAGGAGCCATTTTACCAAACTGATGGAGAGGAAGTACGAGCGGACATTCCATGCTGTGTAGACTGACATAAAAGCCACCCAGAGCAGAATTGCTCTCACTACTAATGTGTGGACAAGTGTAGCCACCTTGGCAATACATGCCACTACATTGGAGACGAATGGAACATGAAGTCAATCTGCCTTACGACCATGCCACTACAGGAAAGACATTCAGCATCCAACATTGCAGAATGGTTGGAATAGTTAATAGCCAGGTTTGAAATTCCTCTATGCAAAATTATTGCTATTGTGCATGACAATGGTGCACTTTATAAAAAAAATTAAATTTTTGTAACACTCAGCCTTCCCGGTAAGGTCTATTCAGGTATACTGGAGAGGATGCTACGCCGGATAGTCAAACATCAGATTCAGGAGGAACAGTGTGGTTTTCATCCTGGTCGTGGAACTGTGGACCAGCTATATACTCTCGGCAGGGTCCTTGAGGGTGCATTGGAGTTTGCCCAACCAGAGTACATGTGCTTTGTGGACTTAGAGAAGGCATTCCACCGTGTACCCCGGGAAGTCCTGTAGGGAGTGCTCAGAGAGTATGGGGTAACGGACTGTCTTATTGTGGCGGTCCGCTCCCTGTACGATCAGTGTCAGAGCTTGGTCAGGCAGTAAGTTGGACACGTTTTCAGTGAGGGTTGGACTCCGCCAAGGCTGCCCTTTGTCACCGATTCTGTTCATAACTTTTATGGACAGAATTTCTAGGTACAGTCAGGGTGTTGAGGGTATCTGGTTTGGTGGCTGCAGAATTAGATCTCTGCTATTTGCAGATGATGTGGTCTTGATGGTTTCATCTGGCCAAGATCTTCAACTCTCACTGGATCGGTTCGCAGCAGAGTGTGAAGCGACTGGGATGAGAATCAGAGAATCCAATTTCGAGTCCATGGTTCTCGCCCGGAAAAGGGTGTAGGGCCATCTCCGAGTTGTGGAGGAGATTTTGCCCCAAGTGGAGGACTTCAAGTACCTCGGAGTCTTGTTCACGAGTGAGGGAAGAGCGGATCGTGAGATCGACAGGCGGATCGGTACGGCGTCTTCAGTAACGCGGACGCTGTATCCATCCGTTGTGGTGAAGGAGCTGAGCCGGAAGGCAAAGCTCTCAATTTACCGGTATATCTACGTTCCCATCCTCACCTATGGTCATGAGCTTTGGGTCATGACCGAAAGGACAAGATCACGGGTACAAGCAGCCGAAATGAGTTTCTTCCGCTGGGTGGCGGGGCTCTCCCTTAGAGATAGGGGGAGAAGACGCTGCTCCTCCACATCGAGAGGAGCCAGATGAGGTGGTACGGGCATCTGGTCAGGATGCCACCCGAACGCCTCCTTAGGGAGGTGTTTCGGGCACATCCGACCGGTAGGAGGCCACGGGGAAGACCCAGGACATGTTGGGAAGAGTATATCTCCCGGTTGGCCTGAAACGCCCCGGGATCCCCCGGGAAGAGCTGGACGAAGTGACTGGGGAGAGGGAAATCTGGGCATCTCTGCTTAGACTGCTTCCCCCGCGACTTGACCTCGGATGAGCGGAAGAAGATGGATGGATGGATGGACTTGCCTTGTTTTATTTGGCAAGTCGAAAGGACATGGTGCCAGTATGCTGTTTTTTTTAAACAAAGTATTGGAAAGGATAGAAATGTAGTTTTTCTCTTTTATCCAATTATTAATTGATTAATCAAAGTAAGTAGACAGATTAATAAATTATCAAATTAATATATATCATAGCTTGTTGCATGACATAATGAAACAATAGTCCGCTAAGAATAACTGCAGCTGCATGCAGTACAACTAGTTTCATGTCAAACAAGAACGTTTCTTATTATTTCCAAGCTTTCGCGGGCCACATAAAATTCCGTGGTGGGCCAGATCTGGCCCCACAGACTTGAGTTTGAAACCTATGCTCCACTGGAACTAGCGGTGTCCAGAAAAAACTTTTTCATGTCTTTTTGGAGCCTTGAATATTAACCGAAACAACATTGATGCGGTACAATATCAGCGTGAATCAGACATTATTTTGTGGTGTGAAATGTGAGAAAAGGTTTGATCAGGTGAACTTAGTCAAACAGAGAACAATTAATTTTTGTGGACATGTCCATAAATATTGATGATAAAGATTTCTTTTTTTGTGAAGAAATTTTTAGAATTAAGTTTATGAATCCAGATGGATCTCTATTACAATCCCCAAAGAGGGCACTTTAAGTTGATGATTACTTCTATGTGTAGAAATCTTTATAACTGAATCACTTGTTTATTTTTCAACAAGTTTTTAGTTATTTTTATATATTTTTTTCCAAATACTTCAAGAAAGACCACTATAAATGAGAAATATTTTGCACTGTTATATAATTTAATAAATCAGAAACTGATAACATAGTGCTGTATTTTACTTCTTTATATCTGTTTTTCAACCAAAAATGCTTTGCACTGATTAGGGGATACTTGAATTTAAAAAATGTTCACAGGGGGTACATCACTGAAAAAAGGTACAGAACCACTGATCTATTGGAGGACATTTAGATGTTATCTGGCAGTCCAGCTTTGCAAAAGTAAACCCGCTGCAGGACTGCTTGTATCGGACGTTTCGGTTGCGAGCCCATATAATGCAAAATTTTAACGAGTGTGGCCCACTGATGCATTTAATGTCCAACAAGAGCGTATCAAAGCCTTGTTTGACTCCAGAAATCATTGAACACTGGCTGCCTGGTCCCGCTTGGAGGAAGAGAATGACGAGAGAAAGCCAATAAGTACACAATGTTCATGCATGGCGCTGCGTTTGTTTTGGTTTCCTGTTACTCGCATATGTACTCCCCCCGGACTCCACGCCTGGCCATTTATGGATACCGTCTACCCTGCCAGTCTAACCAACCCACGGGATTGAATGCAAGTGAATAATGCAGGAGGAAGGAATGCCTGAATAAAATCATTCAACATATTGTCCTTGTTTGCCTGGAACAAGGAGCGTAAACAGAAGCGGATCGAAACACCACCTTGTTTTGTCTCTTCACTTGTCAGAGGCGAAGGGGGATTATGATGATGAGAGACAATTAACAAATTCATTGTGGCAAACGTAATTAAGGGTTGCACTGATTGTGTTTACTCAGTGACAATGCAAACACTTTTTTTTGCACTTACTTCACATAAAAACGTCAACCTTATTCAAATAAACGTCACAAGGGTGAGGCTGAAGGTCTGAATACACTATGTTGTTTTTTTAACTAAGGGGACAAAGGTAGACTTTTTTCTTCTTTTAGTACATTTTTGCTATATTTTTGGCCATAATCTAAGGAGGTTAGTTTGTGTCGTTAATAGGGAAACTTTTTTTTGCAAACTGAATTTATGTAACTGTTTTTTTTTTTGTGTTTGATTGAATTTTTTTTACATCAAATTATGCTGACAAGTTCATTGAAAAAAAATGTTAGCAAAATGGCAGTTAAAATATATGTGTTTTAAAATTCAGTGTATAAAAATTCTCTGTAAAAAAAAAAAGTCAGTGCTGACTCACTTCTGGTAGATTAAGACTGTAGCAATCAGTTTTGTCTCAGAAACAGCCAATGAGGTGTCAGGTTTGAAGTCACATGACACTGGTCTTGCAAAACAGCATAAAATAAGCAGTTAACTGGGCTGCCTGGGCATAACACAACATTTCAATGCGGCCTGCTGGATATTTTCAAAGTATAGAAATCAATCCAACGGTTAGAATTTTTTTCAATGGAATTCTCAGCATAAGTTAATGTAAAAAAATTCTGGTCACAAAATTCAAAGGCAAAAAAATTAAGTGACAAAAATTCAGTGTAAAAAAAAAAAAGGACACAAATTAACCTCTATTTACGTTTTGCATATATTTGTAGAAAAATGTTATACCTCGATGGGCAATAAGGACTTTTAAAAAATGTAATTAATACATTTTGAAAAGTATTTTTTACATGTTTTTTCCGAAGTGGGTTTTCATACTGAATAAAAAAAATTAAATGTCCAATTCTTTTTGCAGGTGTGAGATACACTGCCGGTTATTCAACAGTACCACAAAGCCAAACAGAACATACAAATGCATTGAAAATACAATAATTTAGATTCATTTTATGTATTCACTTTGTTGCTTAAATCTCTCAAATAACTTACGCTCTAAACAAATATACCAACATGGAATGTGTTTCCCCTCCTGTCAATGCATTTTTATCAAGTGATCAATTAGTAAAAAGGTGCATGAATTATTTTACTACTTTAAACCTGGGACTATGATTATCTGATCAAAAAGCCTTTAAACAGAGTCAAAATGTTTGATATTGTTTAGAACTGAAGTTTATTTAGAAATTAGACCAAAAAAATACAAATAAAAATTAAAGCTGCAAGAAGCGATGGACGGGACCGAGTATATATGGAAGTGGCTGAGGAGAGGGAAGTCTGGGCTTCCCAGATATAAGTTAGAACAACACACTACTTTGTATTATATTGTAATTTTTACCTTCCATAACGTGTCTACTGACAGATATAAGTTAGAACTATACACTACTTTGTATTATAACTGTTGTAGTTTTTATCTTCCATAACATGTTAACATTTGTAAAAAAAACAGTGTTCTGTTCTACATGGTAGTGTGCTGGGGGGGCAGTACATCTAAGGACAGCTCCAGACTTGCGAAACTGATCAGGCGGGCCGGTTCTACAATCGGAATGAAACTGGACTCACTGGTGACGGTGGCAGAGAAGAGGACTGTTGACAAACTAGTGAGCATCCTGGATGATGCCAGTCACCCTCTGCATAGCGTTATCAGTAGCCAGAGGAGCCTGTTCAGTGCTAGACTGCTTCATCCCAAGTGCAGGACTAATAGACCCAAAAACTCCTTTGTCCCACACGCCATTAGACTGTACAACTCCTCTCTGGGGCGGGGGGCGGGGGGGTACTAGGATGACAGGGGATGCAAAACAATAACAGTGCAATACTTTTTCATAACATGGTCACTACTGCCTACTTTGTCTTGTTATATTCTTATTTTACTGTTATATTTTTATTCCCATTGTTGCTTTTTATTTTTTATTCTTATTGTAACATTTATTTATTTTGTTTCCATTTAAACCCCCATTATTTACTTTTTACTTTTATTTAAATTGGTCTCAACTGTGTACACTGCTGCTGGAATTTTAATTTTCCTGAAGGAACTCTCCTGAAGGAATCAATAAAGTACTATCTATCTATCTATCTATCTATGTTTACTGACAGATATAAGTTAGATCTATACACTAATTTGTATCATAAATGTTGTAGTTTTTATCTTCCATAACATGTCTAGTGACAGATATAAGTTAGAACTACACACTACTTTGTATTATATACGATGATTGCCAGATCTAATTTACCATGGCACAAAATAACACGGTTAAACGTCTCATTGACTGCTTGTACGACATCAAAGCCTGGCTTTCAGCTATCTTCCTGAGCCTAAACAAAGACAAAACAGAAGTTAGGTTGTGTGGTCCAAGTCGCTCTCCCTCCCCCAACGTTGACCTCGGCACTCTGACCCCGTATCTCAGCGATTGTGTCACAAACCTGGGGATAAAGTTCGACTCAGATTTTAAATTCGAAAAACAAATCAGCAGCGTCGTTCAAAAAAGCTTTTATCAATTACGCCAAATAGCGAAAGTGAAACCGCTTCTTTCAGGACATGTTCTCGAAAAATTAATCCACGCCTTTATCTGTAATCGTTTAGACTACTGCAATGCCCTGTATATAGGCATTAGCCAGGCCTCCCTCGCCCGCCTGCAGCTCGTGCAGAACTCTGCTGCTCGTCTGCTAACACAGACCTGCAGACGTGAGCACATCACCCCTATATTAGTGTCCCTTTACTGGCTCTCTGTGCATTACCGAATCAATGTTAAACTCCTATTTGTTCTTAAATGTCTAAACAACCTCGCGCCAACATATCTCTCCGACCTCCTTCAGCCTTACTGCCCCCACCCGATCCCTGACATAAGGCTAAAGCTTAGAGGTGACAGAGCTTTCGCCGCTGCTGCTCCCAAACTCTGGAACGACCAGCCTCTGAGTATTAGACAAGCATCCTCTCTTCCTGTTTTTAAAAAAACGTCTCCTTCACTGTGTCTGCGCACGGCGGCCATCTTTGAAATGGTTTTCGGCGCAGCGGTTCTTTGAAGGCTGATAAAATCAAAACCGTTGCATTAATTAAAACTCTTTCATTAAATTTTAATCAGAAGGGTTTAATCTCTCTACAGTGGTAGTTTGAAGCAGACACGACAAACGCGCTCAGAGGAGATAATGTTTGCAAAAAGGTGACCGATTTTTACAAAACTTTTGTTTTGAAGGGGGAATTGCAAACTTCCTGTTGATTTTTGCTGGGGGGTGTATATGAAATGTAGGTCTAAGTGAGACCTACATAGGGGTTTTTGTTTCATATCTCTACGACATTCCTACTGGAAGGTACAGGAATTTTTGTCTGTGTTTTCTTCCTAGGAGCAGTTTTTTTAGTAGTAATTTTGAGTTTTGGGGTTAGGTTTTTTGATTGGATCGTAATGTTCGCCAGTCTTGATGTGTGTGTCAAATTTGGTGAGTTTTGAAGCATGTTAAGGGGGTCAAATTACAGCTCAAAGCTGCGGAATAATAATAAAGAAAGAAAGAATAAAACACTACAAATTAAATAGGGTCCTCTGTCCCAAAGGGACATTCGGTCCTTAAATATCCAAAATGGATTTAAGCCCATCAAAATCTTAAAGTGGAACTGATTTTTTGGGGGGGAATTTTGCTTATTTTTTGGGGCAATTTTGCCTGTCATCCACAATCCCTATTTAAGAAAAGATCACGTTTTTCTTTTTACTGTATTTTTCGGATTATAAATCGCTCCGGAATATACGTCGCACCGGCCGAAAATGAATAATAAAGCACAAAAAAAACATACATACGTCGCACTGGAGTATAAGTCGCATTTTGGGGGGAAATTCATTCGATAAAATACAACACCAAGAATAGACATTTGAAAGGCAATTTAAAATAAATAAAGAATAGTGAACAACAGGCAGAATAAGTGTACGTTATATGACGCATAAATAACCAACTGAGAAGGTGCCTGGTATGTTAACGTAACATATTATGATAAGAGTCATTCAAATAACAATAACATATAGAACAAGCTATACGTTTACCAAACAATCTGTCACTCCTAATCGATAAATCCGATGAAATGTTCTTCCTCGATGTCGCTTCTAAACAACTCTGCCAACTCCAAAGGTATGCGCCGCTTCCTCTTGTCATTTTATGCTGCATATTTCACTATGTCCATCTTTTAATCGGCAGTACATGATTTCCTTTTTGGTCTAATTTTTGTTCAGCCCTTGTCAGTTTTTAAAAGTTACCACCAATGATGAAACTATCCATTTTAACAGCTACGGCAGTAGCATATAGCAGTTAGCATTCCATGACCCACAATGCACTTCTGCCATGACCCTCCCCCGCCTAATTGTTATTGGTTGACGTGTGTGTGATGATTGCTGACGTGTGTGTGACGATTGCTGACATTTTCTTCATCTCTTCCGCGAATGAGATAAATAATATTATTTGATATTGTGTAATCTGCAGTACATGATTTCCTTTTCGGTGCCATTTTTGTTCAGGCCTTCTCTGTTGTTATAAGTTACCGCCAACGATGAAATGATCCATTTTAATAGCTACGGCAGTAGCATATAGCAGTTAGCATTCCATGACTCACAATGCACTTCTGCCATGACCCTTCCCCACCGAATTCTTATTGGTTGACGTGTATGTGACAATTGCTGACATGTGTGACGATTGCTGACATTTTCTTCGTCTCTTCTGCGAATGAGATAAATAATATTTTTTGATATTTTACGGTAATGTGTTAATAATTTCACGCAATAGCGCACCGGAGTACATGACGCACCCCCGGCCAAACTATGAAAAAAAACTGCGACCTATAGTCCGAAAAATACAGTATTTGCATTTTAAGTGGTATAATGCGACCGGTGGCTAAAAATTAAAATAATGCAGTACACTATTCCGCCCACAGAGCCCTCTAAAAAACATCCAAAAACCACAAACAAAAGTCCATTTACATCCTCTGACTGGAATAGTAACTAAATATTAGCAATATTGTTATTATAAGCGCTATTACTGATAGCAAGAGACGGAAAAGACACACTTTTTTTTTGTTTTACCGGCTTGAGGATTATGATTAATTCTTCATTATATATACATACCCCCTGTGAGCATCCCAGTGAGAGCAGACATTGTACAGTGAGTCAGTGTTTCTTGTTGGGCCGAAAGCGCCCCTTTGATGGCCGCTCTTGCAGGCAGCGCTGGCCACACCTCCCTCCACATATACAATACAATTAAATAAAACTAATATGACTTACGTGTAAAAAAAAACAACTGCTAAACATTGTTGTAATTAATTATGCCATGAAATCTACGTATTCATACAAAACGTACAATTAATATTCACATTAGTTAGGAATCAGTATTAAATGTTCATTAATACCTTATTCTAGTGATCCTTAAACTGTGGTACACATACCATTAGTGTTATGCAGGCTCCGTCACTTCATTAAATATTCAAACACAGTGTTACTGTTCACTGTGTGTAATATTACAGTGGCCAAAAATATCATTTATATTTGTTGAATAACACCTATGCCTTGCTTTTAATGAATACCTAGGCCCATTCCACTACTGTATGTATACGGTCATTATTGTAGTACTTGGACAGCCAAATGTTTTCTGAGGTGGTGCTTGGTTAAAAATGTTTGAGAACCATGGCCTTATTCTATTTATTATTATTTTTTATTCGGCGTTGATGGCAGAGTGTTAATATACTGGCTGGGAATTGAACCTATGCCCTTCTGTAAACCATTGCCCTATGTAAAAGTGTGAAAAAATGTAGACTACTGTACATATTCGCATGAATACATAGTTACATGAAATATTGATATCGGTCACAAGTGTGTCGGGACATTTTTGGCCCGAAGCTTTTTTTATTGTCCTCTTCATATTAAACAAATAAAAAGAGTTCATTATTGATGAGATGTATTATTGCATTTGTTACACAAAGCTGAAATTTGTTTTTTATACATTGATCTACAATCAGATTGGTTTCAGTATCTGACTCACAGATCAAAGAGTTTATGTTTGAGTACATGACAAGTATTCCTTGTGTGATTTGACACATGTACATTTTTACCAATTTGTTTTTCGTTAATAAAACACGATGTTGAGCTAAGAAACTGGCTTTTGAAATATTAAACCCATGTCGGTGGAGTCTCATTTGCATTTTTATCTGGAAGACTTTCCCCTTTTCAAATCTTGACATGAAAGTTTGATTTATGAATAAAAAATGTTTCATTCACAATTTTCACTCCACACACTCCTCGCTTCGCATGCTAGTGAATGAATAATTGTGCTCACTGCTGAGCGGGGATTCCTGGTAGTGATGGGGACGCCTGCACACTTCGGGGGAGATGCTTCTTTTGGCTCAGCTCCCGAAAAAGAGCTGAGCTCTCACATGGCTCCTCAGGTTTTATTGTTACTTAAATTGATTTATCACCGAAATACATGTAAAATACCGTATTTTCTGGACCATAGGGCAAATTAAAGGGATCATATTCAGATTTTTTTTTAAATTGAAAACACTAAATTGAAAACACTTCCTTGTGGTCTACATCAGTGTTTTTTTTTCATAAAAAAAAAGGCACACCACCAGCAGAAAGTGTTAAAAATGAAACTCCACCAGGTCCATCCATCCATCTTTTTACCGCTTGTCCCTTTTGGGTGCGCAGGGGGCCGCTGGAGCCTATTTTGAGTTTGTTGATGTTTTCCTGTGTGTAGTGCTTTAGTTCTTGTCTTGCGCTGTTATTTTGGTGACCATCCTGTTGTGTTGGTGTTTTCCTGTTGCAGTTTCATGTCTTCCCTTGAGCGCTATTCCAAGCACCTGCTTTGTGTTAGCAAGCAAGGCTATTTACATTGTTGCTATCCTTCTTTGTGTGAACATTGTTGATTGTCATGTCATGTGCGGATGTACTTTGTGGACGCTGTACGTTTTTGCTGCCGTCCAGCATTGTGTGTCTGTTTATTTTGTAGCCAGTTCAGATGTACTTTCGTCTTGCATAGTCATTGCCTTTTCCTTTCCCTTTTGTTAATTTTTGGTTTAAGCATTACATACAATTTTAACTGCACACTGCCTCCGACTGTGGTCTGCATATTGGGATCACAACAAACCATCCACATTTCACCAGACACACTCCGACTTTTACGAAGCAATTAACTACCTGCTGCCACCTACTGACATGGGCTATTACGTGGTTACCCTGCCGAGTTTTACACAGCACAGACACTAAGCAACAGCACATTATTTGCAGATTATAATTATTGATTTGCAAAAAATATTTTTTGGACCAATTAGGTGCAGTTGCATAATTTCACACGGCACACTAATGTTACACAGTGGTTAAAAAACACTGGTCTACATAATATGTAATAGTGGTTCTTTGGTGAAAGTGTTGCATAGATTATGTTTTACAGATCATCTTCTAGCCGCTTTCTGACAGTCGCTTCAGGATGCGCTGTTTTGTGGGCGGTCTTATTTACGTGGCTCACTTTTGACATCATTTTCTCCCCATCATCTTTGTTGTAGTGGTGTAGAGTGCAAGGACGGGAGTTGAAGAAGTGTCAAAAGATGGAGCTAACTGAATGCTCCATAACAAGAAGATAGAGAAAAAGAAGGAGCTTATCGACTATGGCATCGACACGGACTACAGTGGTTGAAGTGCGCTCATTTTCAGGACTTATGCAAATCCCAAATACACATTAGCAGGTACCAGAAGGTAAAAAAAGTTGGTTTTGCATAATATTGTCAAACAAAACGGCAGATAATATGTCTGCTAATGGATGCCATTTCGCGGTCCTTATACACCAGGCAAAATAATACTTGTATCTCTGAATACGGTGGCCATAATGGACCAACAATCCCTCCAGCGGTGAGGCTTCAAAGTCCTACAGTCCTATTACAGTTTACACGTATCTTTTATGTGTGACTACCATCTACTGGTCACACTTATCATTACACCATGTTCCAAATAAAATTGTTTTGAGGTCGGTAAGCACAACCAGAATTATTCCGTACATTAGGCAAACCGGATTATATGGAGCACAGTCGATTTTTGAGAAAATGAAAGGATTTTAAGTGTGCCTCATAGTCAGAAAAATACGGTATATATTTTTTATGTAAATGTAAATCAAACAAAACAACACAAAAGACCCATCTTAAGTACCGTATTTTTCGGACTATAAGTCACAGTTTTTTTCATAGTTTGGCCAGGGGTGCGACTTATACTCAGGAGCGACTTATGTGTGAAATTATTTACATATTACCGTGAAATATCAAATAATATTATTTAGCTCATTCACGTAAGAGACTAGACGTATAAGATTTCATGGGATTTATCGATTAGGAGTGACAGATTGTTTGGTAAACATATAGCATGTTCTATATGTTATAGTTATTTGAAGTACTCTTACCTTAATATGTTACGTTAACATACCAGGCACATTCTCAGTTGGCTATTTATGCATCATATAACGTACACTTATTCAGCCTGTTGTTCACTATTCTTTATTTATTTTAAATTGCCTTTCAAATGTCTATTCTTGGTGTTGGGTTTTATCAAATAAATTTCCCCAAAAAATGCGACTTATACTCCAGTGCGACTTGTGTATGTTTTTCCCCATCTTTATTATGCATTTTCGGCAGGTGCGACTTATACTCCGGAGCGACTTATACTCCAAAAAATACGGTAGACAAAAGGTCTGTTGGAGGAATATTCCCCCACTTTTGGAGGGAGTGAACTGTACATGGGATCTCGTCTCATGTGCGGTACGTTTGCTCAAGAACATAACACAGGGTCTCTGCGACGTTCTCAAAAATCCAAACATCTAAAAGCAACACTGAAGTTTATGCATGTTTTAAATAAAAGTAACGTAATTTTTCAAGAACTTTCAAAATCGGATTTCAGACCCTTTATGAGATTTATGAGATTTTAGGAGAATTTTAAACATTGTAAGGCCTCAAATTCAAATTGATGGATTTAAGACTTATTAAGACCACATGGGTACTCTGTAACTAGGGATGTCACAGTATTAAAATTTCTTATCAGGGTTATTGTGAGCAAAATGATCAATGTTATCATTATTATTGCGGTATTTCGAAATGTGGTCGGAATTTTCAAAAAGTACTTATATTGAAATATTTTAACAAAGTTTTGTTTAAAATGAACAGCACATTCAAAATGATTTCCTTCGTAGAAGAAACTGTCAGAGTTTGTTGGTGATGAACCCCAAGATGCAGGGAAGGAAGCAGGCATTGCTTAAGAAAACATACTTTAATTTAAACACTAAAAAAAGAACAAACAAAAGGGTACTAACAAAAGGCGTGCACAAGGCGGATAACAAACTTGGCTAAGAACAAAAACACTTACTGTGACAAGACGGAACAATGGCATGAGCAGAGTGAACAGAAATAAACAAAGCTATAAGCGACAAGACAGGTAGTGGTGACATCGACATGACACGGCACGACACGACAATAATCCAGCCTCTGACTGGAGGACAAAACAGGCTCGAATAGTGTCTGGCTGATTGACACCAGGTGTGGCCAGGTGCCCATCAGCCACAGCTGAGGGGACACAGCACTCAGGGAGACAAACAGGAAATAGAAACAAAATATGAGTGCTGACAGGAACTAAAGACAGGAAATACTACACACACACACAGAGGAAAAACTAAAACACAACCAAACTGTCAGGGGCAACCCTGACAGAAACCTTATTGCTTTTAAAAAAGCGTCAAAATTGTCCACACCTGTCGTCATCTAAAAACAGCAGTGTGCTGTTAAACACACGCCGAGACACAATGGAAATGAAGCGAGGGAAAATGAAATTATACCAAGCGTTTTCTCAGAGCAAAGTAGAAAAGTCTGTGGAGTTGTGTGCCGCCATGATTGTCAAGCCAAACGACGCTAGTGCGTATGTGATAACGCTGTTGTGACTTCGCTTACAGGAAGCAAGCAGTGTTGCGTAAAATGCATTAATAAATAACGTTTTTTCGGTAATTAAAAATTTACACAGTATTACTAACCGTTGGGAATTTTACGGCGGTTTATCATTGTACTGTTTACCGTTACATCCCCACCTGTAACATGAATGTGTTTTCATCCTTGCAAATAAACACGTTTTATCTCATTTATGTTCAGGAAGAAGATGTACTAGGAACGAAAAGAAGAGAGAAGCTTGTCGACACAAACACACCAATTTTCGATCTCCGTCAAGATGGGGAAAAAGCATGAGAGGCGGGCAACCGTTTTAGAGAATGCTCCGACCTTTAAAGAGCTCGGTTCACTCTCTCATTGCTGGTATTACTATTGTTTGTATTTACTCCTTTTTGTAAAAATAAATGGTTAAACCTCAATTTTAGTCACTTTTTATCATTTTAGACAGCTTGACAACAGAAGGATCTGAGTGGACTCTTCTCTCGTGTAAATTTCACATACACTGGAACCTCAATATACGAACCTCTCGTTAAGAAAACTTTTCGATTTACAAATTTTTAGATCACGCCGAATATGCCTCTGTGTGCGAACCATGTCTCTGTGTACGAACGCTTCATTCATGCGCCTGCTGGCAAGAACGCAGGCGAAACATTGTTGTGGAGGCGGAGCTCCGCACTCTAAAAGTCACGTCTCAACACTCCAGTACGTGGTCATTTGTTTTTTTTCACTTTTGACAAGTCTAGTCCATTTTGGCAACTCAATAAGGGGTCCCAAAAACTCAACTGACCAGCGTGGAAGTAACCGCTGTAGAGTAAAAAAATTTAAAAAAAGACTATTTCCGGCGGGTACATTCAGAGGCGGTCCTGGCTAGATTTACACCCTGGTTGAAACATCCTTTAACCCCGCACCCCAAATAAATTAAATAACTTTCAAATAATATGATATATTATTTTTATTATTTTACGACATAATCTTAAATGCAAAACAGCAACTAAAACTGAGAAAAAAACTAATGAATAAATGAAATAAAGTATATAAACACCAATCTAATTTTTGCAAATCCTACATCACGGGATCTAATAACCATGTTTGAAAAGTCCCTCAAGAAAGCCATCAAAAAAACTCTATGGAGTGGTTTTGTTTTGCATTATCCTAATAACATCTGAACAGTTCCAGCTATGATCACACACCAGTTTTGTACAGAAACAGAAGAGAATTAACAAAATATGAATTTAGTGCTCAGATTCAAGGAGATTTTTCAACCCGTGATATCCCCCCTTTTTTAAGATGCTTACAAAATGCAATGACAATGTACAGTACAGGGCAAAATTTTGGACACACCTTCTCATTCACAACACAACACAACACAAAAAATTCCACTAATCAGCCCTGATAAGGGTGTGAAGTGAAAACCATTTCAGGTGACCACCTCTTGAAGCTCATCGAGAGAATACCAAGAGTGTGCAAAGAAGTAATCAGAGCAGAGGGTGGTTATTCTGAAGAAACTACAATATAAAACACATTTTCAGTTATTTCACCTTTTTTGTTAAGTACATAACTCCACATGTGTTCATGCATAGATTTGATGCCTTCAGTGACAATCTACTGTCAAGGCGTAGACTTTGGGGTTTGTTTTCCTGGAAGGCAAAGGAAAGTTGGAGCGGTCAAGGCGTGAAGGTAAGGACATAATTTAATCTTAACTCAAAACAGGAACAAACAAAAGGCGCTCACAAAGAGGTACAAAAACTTGGCTGTGAAAACAAAACTTGCACTAAGGCAGAAACTATGAACATGAAACAAAACTTCCTATCTGTGACATGAAAAAACAAAAACTTACATGGCATGACAAGAAACATAAATAAGGACCAGCATCAGTAACAGATGTACAGTCGTCAGGCTGACTACCTGGCAACTGTGGCTTAAATAATACTGTGGTGATTAGTGAAAACAGGTGCGTGACATGGGGAATAGGTGAAAACCAATGGGTTGACATGGAAACAAAGCAAACAGGGAAGTGCAAAAACAGGAAACAATAGAGTCTTAAACAAAACAGAACAAAACTAAACAAAACATGATCCCAAAACATGACATTTACGATGTAAATAGTCATGAAAATAAAGAACACACATTGAATGAGAAGGTGTGTCCAAACTTTCGGCCTGTACTGTATAGTTATACTTATCTGTTAGCTTCGTAGCTTTAAAGTTACTAGCGCTAGCATTTAGCATGTAGCATTATCTTTTTCTACTGTATTTACATCTAACATAGCTAAACAAGCTGAAATGACCACCATAGCCCCCTAGTGTATGAAAGGCACACTGCGTATGGCCATCAACTTCACATGTAGCTATGAAAATAGAAGAAACTGAATTATTTGAAAAATCTGACAAATTTAACACATAGAAAAGTACTGACAGTAAAAAGTGACATGACAGACAGCATTAATTTTAAACTAGTAAGAATAACATGTATATTAAGTGCTGTCATGTGTGTCAGTAGAAATGTTCACATTTCAACTTACAGGAATTCTACTTCGAACTACAGAAAACACGTTGAAGTAAATTGTAGATTAATTTTATGTTTTACACACACATGTGCACGCACACGTATGCACAAACACACACTCTTACACCAACTATAATTGTAGTCCAAGAACCATTAAATAATAGCTACTAGGGCTGCGAATCTTTGGGTGTCCCACGATTCGATTCAATATCGATTCTCGAGGTCGCGATTCGATAATATATCGATTTTTTTGATTCAACGCGATTCTCGATTCAAAAACGGTATTTTTTTTTATTCAAAACGATTCTGTATTCATTCAATACATAGGATTTCAGCAAGATCTACCCCAGTCTGCTGACATGCAAGCAGAGTAGTAGATTAAAAAAAAAAAAAGCTTTTATAAATGTAAAGGACAATGTTTTATCAACTGATTGCAATGATGTAAATTTGTTTTAACTATTAAACGAACCAAAAATATGATTTATTTTATCTTTGTGAAAATATTGAACACAGTGTGTTGTCAAGCTTATGAGATGCGATGCAAGTGTAAGCCACTGTGACACTATTGTTCTTTTTTTTATTTTTATAAATGTCTAATGATAATGTCAATGAGGGATTTTTATTCACTTCTATGCTGAAATCATAACTAATATTGATACTGTTGTTGATAATATTCATTTTTGTTTTGAACCGATCCGTTGTGGTAAAGAAGGAGCTGAGCCGGAAGGCAAACCTCTCAATTTACTGGTCAATCTACGTTCCCATCCTCACCTATGGTCATGAGCTTTGGGTCATGACCGAAAGGATAAGATCACGGGTACAAGCGGCCGAAATGAGTTTCCTCCGCCGGGTGGCGGGGCTCTCCCTTAGAGATAGGGTGAGAAGCTCTGTCATCCGGGAGGAAATCAAAGTAAAGCCGCTGCTCCTCCACATCGAGAGGAGCCAGATGAGGTGGTTCGGGCATCTGGTCAGGATGCCACCCGAACGCCTCCCTAGGGAGGTGTTTAGGGCACGTCCAACGGGTAGGAGGCCACGGGGAAGACCCAGGACACGTTGGGAGGACTGAGTCTCCCGGCTGGCCTGGGAACGCCTCGGGATCCCTCGGGAGGAGCTGGACGAGGTGGCTGGGGAGAGGGAAGTCTGGGCTTTCCTGCTTAGGCTGCTGCCCCCGCGACCCGACCTCGGATATGCGGAAGAAGATGGACGGATGGATGGATACTTTTGGTTTGTTCTGTGTCGTGTTTGTGTCTCCTCTCAATTGCTCTGTTTATTGCAGTTCTGAGTGTTGCTGGGCCAGGTTTGGTTTTGGAATTGGATTGCATTGTTATGGTATTGCTGTGTAATGGTTTGTTGGACTGATTAAAACAATAAAATAAAATAAAATAAAAAAAATAAAAAAATCGATTAAAAAAAAAAGAGAATCGATTCTGAATCGCACAACGTATTCGATTCAGTTCGTATTCGAATCGATTTGTTCCCACACCCCTGAGCGCTACCAAATAAATCAGAAGTTACTGACAAGTTACTCAATACTTGAGTGTTTTTTTTCGCAGAATACTTACTTACTCTTACTCAAGTAAATATTTTGATTACTACTTTTTACTTTTACTTGAGTCATTTTATTCTAAAGTAACGGTATTCTTATTTGAGTAAAATTTTTGAGCACTCTACTCACCTCTGGTTGCAAGTAATCCATCCATCCATTTTCTACCACTTGTCCGTTTTGAGGTCGCGGGGGTGCTGGAGCCTATCTCAGCTGCATTCGGGCGGAAGGCGGGCTACACCCTGGACAAGTCGCCACCTCATCGCAGGGCCAACACAGATAGACAGACAACATTCACACTCACATTCACACACTAAGGGCCAATTTAGTGTTGCCAATCAACCTATTCCCAGGTGCATATTTTTAGTAATGATGCCTCAATTCTTAAAGTTGCGAGTTTGGCAAAACTATAAACCAAATACAGTCATCTTCTGTGGCTAATAACAACATATTAGCAAGAGGCTAATCAATGCTATTATCCCTCACGTCACTCATAGAAATCTTCATACCTTTTCCTTCAGCTTCTTTGGTATTTTATTTAATAACAACAAAAACAACAACAACTACAGATCAACACCAGCACATACGATATGAACAAATGATCGTAAAAGTGATAGCAAAGAAGCAGTTAGCGAAATAAATAATAATACAGAAATTACAATGAGCATTTTTACACTACAACTGGAGCAATACAAACACCAATAGAAATAGCGCTATTGCTAATGAACAATACCAATAATTTACCTCTATTTTTAACAATACTGTTGTTCAAATGCAACAATATATATACATAATGATAACTAGAGATAAAAAAAGGAATACCGAAAGATGCAGGGGAAGCGAAAGAGGCAACCTATATTAATCTTGTAGATTGTTATAGTAACAATGGGTTAAGCTTTGTCAGTGTGCCATGTGTTACCCAGTTTCCCCTAGGGCAAAAACGTTAATATATGTTTGATGAAACCTGATTATGTGCATGAGTGTATGTATGTATATGTACTTGTAAATGTACAGAATGTGTATATGAATGTTTGTACAGTAAATGTATACGTGTGTACAGTATATGTAAGTTTGTACCGTGAATGTGCGTGTGGATGGACAAACTTGGAGTATGTACCGTAGGTACTGAATGTACTGTAGATCCACGTTGAAGTGGAAGACTCAATATTATTTACTTTTTCATCACCTTTTGCCAACACTGCAACATCGCCCATTCGCCCATCAATCAACCGGAGTCACTTGAGTCCCGTCAATGATTGCAGACTTTTTTCCCCCTTTTCTACATAACCTAAATGATTACATGTAGGTATATATGAGTATATTTTAATTGTAGGAATAAAATACAATTTATTTTGAAGCAGTTTGTGTTGTGGCCTCACTGGTCTGAGATCAGTCTATCCCTTGCCCCCTCCGCCTTGAGAGGCGGCTTTTGGACATGAGGAATATTGCGCCTCCATTTTAGAAAGACAGGCCGGCAAATGGACCCCTTCTCCATATAAAAAGTGCCACTAATTGAAATGAGCGGCGGTAGTCTAGAAAATTGGTGAGTTTTGTTCAAATTTTGTTCACAACACATTGCCAATAGCCAAAACCATCCCTGAGTACATTCATGGCACTCACAAGCATGACCACAGCACAGCACAGTAAGTAACCACATCAAGTTTTAATTGCGATGAAAATATGCTTGAACAGAATTTTATCACAACGGAGGAGAAGACACTTTCTCTTCTCTCGTTTCAGAGCGGCCCCTCGCTCTTCCACAGCACAAACACAAAGACACGTACGGCTGCCGTATCCTCCTCCTCCTCCCCTGTCCGGTTTGTTTTCCATCCCTTCCTCACCTTTGTTAATAAATGTGTGTGCATTTGACTTTTTAAATGTTAATTACCATAGCATTATGGTTATTGAAGTTACAGATTTCAGTGATTTTGTGCGTGAGAGAGTGACTTTTTTAATTACACATAGAGTTGATCCATCACCCTCTTTTAATGTTTATTTGATGTACAGCAGGGGTGTCGAACTCGGACACACTGAGGGCCACATCGCAGTTATGGCTGCCCTAAGAGAGCCGCTTGTAACCGTGTATAATTTATGAATATAAATGTATAAGAATTCACGTCATGATATTAAAAAATTATTTGCCGTGCATTTGATTATTATATTTGTATTACATGCACTGTAAAAACAACAACTATTTTTCAGTAAAAAAAACTGGCCACTGAGTCACCACAACTACACCGTAAAATTTACAATGTTTTTTACAGGGGCGGCATAGCTCGGTTGGTAGAGCGGCCGTGCCAGCAACTTGAGGGTTGCAGGTTCGATTCCCGCTTCCGTCATCCTAGTCACTGCCGTTGTGTCCTTGAGCAAGACACTTTACCCACCTGCTCCCAGTGCCACCCACACTGGTTTAAATGTAACTTAGATATTGGGTTTCACTATGTAAAGCGCTTTGAGTCACTAGAGAAAAGCGCTGTATAAATATAATTCACTTCACTTTATAATTCATACAGCATATTACAGTATGTAATGTAAATGGAAAAACGGTACTATAGTTTTTTTTTACAGTAAAATCCTGGCAACTGAGCTGACAGGCTTTTTTTTTTTTACTGTGAAATTTATTGTCATTTCTACAGTGTACAATTTGATGAATAACCTGCTTTGATATAACTCAAGCAGATATTTATTTTGTTTTAATTCTAAAAAGTTTGAAATTGATGATGGTATTATTTTTGTTGCATTAGTAGATAATAACGTTAAAATATACTCAATAGCATGCAATACATGTATTTCTGTCCGTCACAATGAAAAGATTACATTTAGTAAATGATAAAATGCTTTATTGACTCGTATTATTTCAGGGTTTTCGCGGCCCTTGTTAAATGATGTGGCGGGCCAAATCTGGCCCCCGGACCTTGAGTTTGACACCTGTGATGTACAGTATGTACAGCACTTTATATTGTGCTCAAAGCGGAAACATTTTTATTAAAATATGAGCTTTTGTCAAGGCTGGAAACCCATTATTCATATCTACATTGTTTTCTATTGGGAACTCTGCTTTACTGTATAAACTTGTCTATTTACGAACCATGTCCAAGAACCAATTATGTTCGTACATGGAGGTTCTACTGTACTGTTCAGCACCACACATTTGGACCAATGATCCATCCATCCATTTTCTACCGCTTGTCCCTTTCGGGGTCACGGGGGGTTCTGGAGCCTATCTCAGTTGCATTCATGCGGAAGGCACGGTATACCCTGGACAAGTCGCCAGCTCATCACAGGGCCTGGACCAATCATGTGCGGCTTTAAAAAATGACGGGCACATTCACTCCAAAGGGCCACATGGTTTATGGCTAATCCCAAATTCTAACAACGACGACGAGAAGTGACGCACCTTCTTTCTTGTAGAAGACCAGCTCGGTCTTGAACTCGCGCCTCTCGTCCAGTGCTCCTTGGATCTGCGCCGTGAAGCGGTCGCTGGTTTCGGGGCCGTACAGGAAGTGGCAGGCGCAGCTCTTCTGCATGAGCTCGGCCCGAGCGTAGCCCGTGAGCTCGCAGAAGCCATCCGAGCAGTAGACGATGGGGTAGAGCGACTGCACCTGAGCGTTACCCAGCACAAAGTTGCTGTCTGAAAAGACAAGACGGAAAGACATGAGACATTAGCATTATTTTCAGACATGATCAGGTTTTAATCAAATTTTAATTGCAATGAGCAGCTCTTTTTTGCCCTCCACAAACAACATTTTGGACTACTTCTACAAAATAAATAATGGACATCAAAGCAATGATACCTCACAAAAATCACATGAAATGTCATATTTTTAAGTTTTGATCTGGATTTTAAAAAAGTCCAGGAATTGCTATGATATGTTATGGTAAATGGGTTGTACTTGTATAGCGCTTTTCTACCCTCAAGGTACTCAAAGCGCTTTGACATTACTTCCACATTTACCCATTCACACACACATTCACACACTGATGGAGGGAGCTGCCATGCTCCAGAAGCAAGGGTGAAGTGTCTTGCTCAGAACACAACGGACGTGACGAGGTTGGTACTAGGTGGGGATTGAACCAGTGACCCTCGGGTTGCGCACGGCCATTCTCCCACTGTGCCACGCCGCTGTTGTGATATGTTATAACTAGCTACATTGTACTCAATGTATAGTTTGTTTTGATTTACAATTGCATTTTATTTTATTGTCATGTTTCTCAACTAAAATTCAGTAAAATAATAAAAGGAACCACTTGTTTTTTTCTCATCACAAACAACATTTTGGACTATTTCTGCATCAAAATCATCAAAGCCATGATTGTGCAAGACAATGACAAAAGAAAAAACATGCTTTTTTTCTTCAATGGAAATGTCATTTTTGTAGTATTTTTTTCTTTGGGACTGCCTGCCCCCGCCAAGGCTATCCCCCACCATTCCAGCACAAGATGGCTGAGACATCTGAGGTGAAATGTCATCATCAAGAGGCAAACCCCTTGAATCCACACGGAGACGTGCTCCGTCAGGTAGGCAAACTAACACACACAACCATTAAAGCGGATTTTCAGTTCTTTGTTGCCATGGAAACCGTTCTGATACTCATCCCTCCTATCAACACCTTTGTTCAGTAGAGAGGTATAGATTGCATGAATGTTCTTCCTTGCCGCTCCGACTCCCCACGAGCACTTTGCGACTGTTAGTCTTAACAAAGGTCTGTTTGCTAGGCATGCGAGGTCAAGGCGCGTCTGAGTAGAATGGCAAATGAGCGGCGCTGGCTTGGCTGACCTCGTGTGAAATGTATATTTATACTTCAGAGCCTTGTACTTTATGTCTCGGGAGCTCATGTAGAAATGTCCGCTCCTTTTCCAAGGTGGCAATTATTCATGGCGGAGGCATTTTCCCTGGCCTCTAAAGCCTCCCCCCAAAAAACCTGGGTGGTGCTGCCATGGCCGCAAACACCTCATCAGTCACAGTGAAAAGATGACAGTTTCTGGTATTCCAACTGGAGCCAAGGTGCAAGGTAATCATCTGCTTCAAGAGCTTGTTGTGCTCTGAGACCATGTGCTCGGAATGACAATAGGATGGAACGAACCTCGCTGGAGAAACTGCAATTCTCTTGAAAATAATCTGAAGGAAGATTTTTTTTAGTCTTTTTTAAAGAGGAAATGCACTTTCTTTCTTTCTTTTTTTGTCTATATTTCACAATCCTTGTGAATGCTTTCCTTTTTTTTATACATTCTAACTCGTAAATAAACACTAGCAAAAGTCAGCTAACAATGGAGCTGTATAAAGCGCTCTAAAAACCTCCATCATGGTTTTATATACGCACTAAGTAGATCCACTACAAATTATTTGCACTTGCCAAAAATGTAACAGTTTATTTCTAGGAATTTTCCTCGTCATTGATTTAACATGAATTTTCAAATTTTAGCATGAATAATTATATTTTGTCTATTCTAGTTTAAAAATGTAAAAATTGAGAAAAATATACTATTTAAAAAATATATTTAGTTTTTTTCGTGCGTAGAAAATCTTGTTTAAAAGGTTCTGCAACATCCTGAGAATGATTAATTTAAGAAGTTGAACAATGCTTGTTTTCAGAATAAAATACTTATTTCTGACTTAAAGTTCCTGCTAATTTCCACATATACAAAACTTAATTTAGTATGTCTTATTAAGTCAAATTAACTCACTCCACGCAAAACTAATTTCTTTAGTTTTTCCCCCTAAAATCCAGTCTTTTTTATCTTATATTTAGTTAGCTAAGCATGTTCATCATATGTAATATTTACGTATTTTGCTCATTTTAATCCATGTCCTCGGAATGACAGTAGGATGGAACGAACCTCACTGGAGAAACTGCACTTCTCTTGAAAGCAATCTGAAGGAAGGAATTTGTAGTATTTTTTAAAGAGGGAAAGCAATTTTTGGGGGGGGATTTTTGTCTATCATTCACAATCTTTGTGAATGTTTTTTCTTTTTTAATACATTCTAACTCGTAAGTAAACACTAGCAAAAGTCAGCTAACAATGTAAAGAAATGGAATTCCACCTATTAAGCATTCAAAAAACCTCCATTATCGTTTTATATACACACTGTAATTATGTACACTACACATTTTTTCCACTTGCCAACAATTTTACATTTAGGGTTAGGTTTTCCTAGTTTTCAGAGTTATTTACTCATTTATGGTCATTGACTAAACACAATTTTCCTAATTACAGCATGAATAATTATATTTTGTCTATTCTAGTTCAAACATTTTTAAATTGAGGAAAAAAAACAATTCAAATAAAATATTTGGGTTTTCTCGTGTGTAGAAAATCTTGTTTAAAGGTTCTACAACATCCTGAGGACAATTAATTTAAGAAATTGAATAATGCTTGTTTTCAGAATAAAATACTTATTTCTAGTTTAATTTAGGATGTCTTATTAAGTCAAATTAACTTGCTGCATGAAAAGAATGAATTTTAGTATTTTTTTCGTCTAAAATCTAGTCTTTTTATCTTATATTTAGTCAGTTAAGAATGTTCATACTAATATGTAATATTTATGTATTTTGCTAATTTTAATTATACAGCAGGGTATTAATCTCAACATTCGCAATTCCCTTCAACAACAACAACAACATTACAGTACTAATCATGATAGACTTCATAAGAGACAACAAAGACTACTTTGGGACAAATTATAATCCACAACCTTGTATTTTTGAGCCTGAATGTACGGAGGATGAGCTACTCAGGGATAAGCGGATCCAGCAAATAGCAGTATTGCTAAGTGCTAATTAAGAAATACAAACCACAAACATAATAAAACAATCACTTACAGTCCAATGTCTGCTCTCACTGGGATGCCGACTAATGGGATGTTTGTATCTTCCCGTTTAGAGGAAGACTTAATCATAATCGTCACGCAGGTTAAGAAAAGCAAAAACAACAAAAATACTAAAACGAAACAAGTAGTCAAAGTTGACCCTTCTCAGTTTATGTCCACAACCTTCTACTATTCAGGTGAACTGCATGATTTATACACTAGATTTAACTTTCACCATCTCAGAGGCGATGCAGCATCTCACTGGTTCAATATGTCAATAGCTGCATAAGCTAGTTGCCTCTCTTTGATCATGGTGCCGATAAAAGTAGTTTGGTTAGTTTTCAGGTCCCGAGATGTAAATAGAGTCTTGTTGGCGTTTTGTTTAAGGGAGCTTTATGGACGCAATAGTGTACTCCCATTATAAGCCATAAGGTGAACCCGTTTTTCGTTTCATCTCGTTCCCATGTCTGGGCACTAAGTCATTTTTGGTTCTTAAAAAATACATTTTGGTTTTCAATGAGAGAAAAAAAGTTATTCACTGGACATCCAGACAAATTTTTTAAATTAGTGTTTAAATTTAAAGTCGGGACTATTTCTTGCTTGGCGTAACAATATTTTCGTCTCAAGATGTGACGTTTTTGTCACTTGCTTCACATTCAACCAATCGGGTAGCCGCGCATATCCAAGATGGCGATGTCAACAACGTCTAGCAATGAAGAGGAAATACTCTAAAACATCTTAAAAAAGTTGGGAAAAAGAACAACAAAATATGCTACATGCATGTTAAATCTGTTAGGAATGAAGAGGTGAATTATTTCACAATCAGAAAGTGGGATACTTACAGGAATTGTTTAAAACGGTGGCTTTGGTGTGATGGCGAGTCTCATAAAGTAGCCGAGACATTCAAATCCTGTATCGATGTTGAATTTAAAATTATTCCTGATGACGCCGGGCCTCACCCGACTTGTTACCGGCGGTTCATTGATAAGAAGGGCTAGACCTCTCCTGAGGGTCTAGCCTTGGACTGATATTTTTTTACCCCCCCCCCTAATGTCACCCTTTTCTTATCTTTTTAAGGAGCGCTGTAACCGGCTGATCCGTCGGCGGTCTCGTCTTCCCCCCCCCTGTAACTTATGTCTGCTCTTAGCGGGACTGTGCCGAAAATTTAATTTCAGTTCTGATGTGTCTTGTACATGTTGGAACGGACAAATAAAAATGATTCTGATTCTGACAACGAACAAGAGTTACTGTGGGAGGCAACCGGCAGAGGGACCATCTTTCACAGGGAAAAACGCTTCCAGCAGGTAAACCCACACACACACACACTACCAGTAGCACTTACACACATACACACCATTTAATCATATTTTATTTTTAGGACAGTTTCATATTATAGATGCATGACTGATACAGTGTCAATAATTATGAAATTAATATAGAATAAGGTTTCACTTTTTGAATGGACTTTTCCGTGATATTACATTTGTTTCAGATGCACTTGTAAAGGCTGTTTGTATGTAGCTACAATCTTGACTGCATACCTTTTGGCACATATTAAATATGTACAGTTATCCTTTGGCGAGAGGATCATCCGCCAAGGGATAATTGTTAATCAGGAGGTGCTGAGAATGAACCAGCTACGACGAATAATTTTAAATAAGGTGCAAAAATATGAAGATTGTGATGCTTTAAAGGTCTACTGAAACCCACTACTACCCACCACGCAGTCTGATAGTTTATATATCAATGATGAATTATTAACATTGCAACACATCCCAATACGGCCTTTTTAGTTTACTAAATTACAATTTTAAATTTCCCGGGAGTTTCGTCTTGAAAACGTTGTGTAATGATGACGTGTACGCAAGACGTCACGGGTTTTAAGGAAATATGAGCGCTGCACACACACACAGATAAAACTCGTCTGCTTTAACGGCATAATTACACAGTATTTTGGACATCTGTGTTGCTGAATCTTTTGCAATTTGTTCAATTAATATTGGAGAAGTCACAGTAGAAAGATGGAGTTGGGAAGCTTTAGCCTTTAGCCACACAAAAACATGGTGATTCCTTGTTTAAAATTCCTAGAGGTGAAACTTTCCTATGGATCCAAGCGGGGTCAAGCCAACATGGATCCCTACCAAATGTCAACCAGCAGGCTTCGGTGAGAAAATTGTGGTTAAAAAGTCAGTTCTTACCGGAGAAAAGCTGAGCTTGTGCCGTCCATAGCTGCCGTCGACTCCCCTGAGACACTGCGTGTCAAGACACCCGTGGAGACACCCTTCCGACTATCAGGTACTATTTAACTCACTAAAACACTAGCAACACAATAGAAAGATAAAGGATTTCCCAGAATTATCCTAGTAAATGTCTCTAAAAACATCGGAATCCGTCCCAATGCAATCGCGTTTTTTTTTAACTTGTTTTTTTTTCTAGTCTGTCGCTATCAATATCCTCAAACACAAATCTTTCATCCTTGCTCAAATTAATTAGAAAATTGTAATTTTCTCGGTCCGAATAGCACTTCTTCTTGGAGGCTCCCATTAAAAACAATGTGAATATGTGAGGAGCCCCCACACGTGTGACGTCATCGTCTGCGACTTCCGGTAGAGGCAGGGGTTTTCTCTTAACACCGAAAGTTGCGAACTTTATCGTGGATTATCTCTACTGAATCCTTTCAGCAAAAATATGGCAATATCACGAAATGATCAAGTATGACACAGAATGGACCTGCTATCCCCGTTTAAATAGGAAAATCTCATTTCAATAGGCCTTTAAACTACAGGTAACTGCAGAAGCTTTTTTGGCAACGATGTAAAACACTTTTATGCTGGAAAATATCAAAAAATAATAATTCAAAATAAGGCTTTGATAGTATATTTAAACAACTAATGCTTTGCTGTATGAATATATCTTTATTTACACCCTTGTGCTCCTCATTCTCTGTGTTCTTATGTTGCAGGCAGGATAAATTTAAGAGAAGGCTGACTCTAGACTTTCTCCAACTAGTGTTTCACTGCCCCGGCAGCGCAACTTCTGCAAACTGTTTTTTGTTGAGACATTGTCTGCAAATAAGCTAATAGACAGGCTACCTCATCCATCAGGTACAGACACAACTGAGTCAACTGAAGTAAGCCAAAGTGAAAGTGACACTGAACACATGGCAAGAACAACAGCTGGTCCGCAAACTACTGAGAACACGAGGACACTTTATAGTGCAGCGCTGATATTGAAGCAGCTTCTATGTCACTCTCCCAGTATGACATGCCCCTGGCCACCCACATCAGATGATTTAAATGTGTCCGATGCAAAATCTGTTGTGACACTTGAATTGTACAATGTTATTGCTTGGATTGTAGGTGCAGCAGAGGAACCAACATTAGCATGTTATGTTGATATTCCAAAAGATATGAACCTAAAAGTGATATCTGTTTGTCGAGACATTATGTATCTTGCATCTAAATGTCGGAGGCAGACACCCAAATCATTACGTCTTGGTCTAAGTATTCTGCATTTAACAGGTTCCTCGTAAGTTGTGTCACTGCTGAGCGGACTAGGACATTGTGCTTCATGGGACACAGTTATCAGTCTAGACACTAGCCTTGCCCAGTTACAACTACTAGAGGGCAGAGACAAAATCCCGGTTGGATTCTCGAAGAAGACTCCTACAATACTGGTGTGGGACAACATTGACTTTGGGGAGGAGACACTGTCAGGTCGTGGAACTACTCACCAATGGCATACTTGCTGCATTTACACATCTGGGAAGCAGTTTTGAATTGGACCAGTCAAACTTTGATGTGCTGAGCAAATATGTGGGCCACCTGTATGGCAAATCATCTGCAGAAAATGTCAACACTGCAAGGTACAGAGTATTCTGCATGGCATCATCAGCTTTGCCGGAATTCTCAATGCCCCCCACAAGTGACACACAGCACAAACACTGCAAATGGGCAAACTACCAGGCTGCAATAATGAGACATTCTCTCAAAGTTATAATGTCTGCCCTTCACCCATTGGCAATATATGGCACATTGAGGATGGGGAGTTAAAACTTACATGGATGACTACAAATCCTGCCCTTGATAGTGTGTTAAAGGTAGTCCACTGCAGCTTCAAGCAGAGTAAATGTGAGACAGGAAGATGTTCTTGTATGTCTGCAAGACTTTCCTGTACTGATTTGAGTCGCTGCCAAAATTGTGCCAATATTTACATGGAAACAGAGGATAAAAGCACATGGGAAGATGGCTCTGATGTTGGTGATAGCTATGTCTCCCTTGTTCAGAATACGCAAAGTCACACTTAATCAGTTAGTTCTCTAGTAAAAATTTGAGGTTTTGCCACATTTAAGAAAAAATCCCTCAAGAGTATTTTACCATTTCTTTTTTTTTAGTTACTTAAGTTAAACACTTTAAAAATAGAATGTGAGACTACAGTGCAATTGACCCTAAATATTTTAATAATCAAAGTTTCGGTTTGTGCCAAATTTGAGGAAAATCTATCAAAGAATTCTTGAGATATGGCTTTAACAATGTGCAAAGTTAAGACAAAATTTAAAAAAATATATAAATAAAAAATACCCAAAACCTATTGTGACATCAAGACATTGTTTTGTTCATGTAAATGTTGTTTTATACCATATTGTGTATTGATTCTAAACTGTAATGCAGTTTTTGTTGTTTTTCCATTTTTCGGCATTATTCGATATTTTGATTGATGTCAGCCATTTTGGGCCAAAGTGTTCTTTATTTTATTTTATTTTTTACTTCCTCTTATAACACAGTATCCACTGACATTTTTAATGTATAAAACATCATTATTAAGCAAAATGTACCATGTGTATGTTCAATTGTACAGGTTCCTATTCACTTATTTTGAAGTTTTATTTAAATTTTTCGTGTATGTTTCATTGTTTAAATTCAAATTAAAGTATACCAGCAAAAGACGGCGTGGCGCAGTGGGAGAGTGGCCGTGCGCAACCCGAGGGTCCCTGGTTCAAATCCCACCTAGTACCAACCTCGTCACGTCCGTTGTGTCCTGAGTAAGACACTTCACCCTTGCTCCTGATGGGTGCTGGTTGGCGCCTTGCATGGCAGCTCCCTCCATCAGTGTGTGAATGTGTGTGTGAATGGGTAAATGTGGAAGTAGTGTCAAAGCGCTTTGAGTACCTTGAAGGTAGAAAAGCGCTATACAAGTACAACCCATTTATCATTTATTTATTTACCAATGCTAAAATACTTGTCTCAAATGTTAAGTATATATATTAATGTCAATTTGTGAGAGAGATTCTGTTTCAGAATGAATGTAAATACATGTACAAGAAAAAACAGCTGCATAACATTTTCGTTTTTTGTAATTCCTATTTTTATACATTTATGGCTCTAAAAAAAAAACTGCCAGGATATTTTGCAGAGAACTTTTAACCTAATGTCCACCATGTCATTGTCTATGCAAAAATGCAAAAAAAGAGTAGTGCCCAGACGTGGGAACGAAAATCACTTTCTAGCCACATTTTCCTGGTTCACCTTATGGACTATTAGCTACATTGTTAGTCACCTCCTACTTGCCGTATATAATGATTAAGAATTCATAAAAAAAGAAAAAGATGTCTTCCTGACTTCCATGAAGATTTTTGAGTGACAAAAGTTTAATTTTCCATTCAAGGATCTCCAAAATATCCAACCGTCACCTTTTTCAGCACCTTTTCAATGTATTGTACGGTTACAAAACGATAACAATGGCTTAACAAAGTCATATTATATCATTTTTCACCAATTTTAAACAAGTCTCAGAAGTCCGACAACAAATGCGTTGTCCAAATTGTATTCATGCAGAGATTTAGGCAGTTAGAAAACACTTTTAGTAAGCACCACTGAGAACCGTTTTATGGGCCGTAGATTTTATGCTAATGAGCTATGTTTGTCTCCATCACAGTGTGTCTCTCTTTCACTCCACTTTATCCCCTTTTTACATAAACACTGTAACTGCAAAATAGATGCCATTAAGACATTATGGAGCAGGACACAAGCGTTAGCAAAACTAGCACTGGTATGTGAGCTACAGTGCTAACATTATTATTAACATTTAAAAGCGACATCATGCTAGGTTAGCTCATTTGCTGAATAAAAATTAAATAATCAAACTTGCAGCTTCATGTCTATTGCTAGATTGGTGAGTGTCGGCGTAAACACTAACCAGGGTCATCTAACGACGGGTCATTAATATATCTTATTTTAGTATATTTCATTGTTGACCAGTCGTCCCTCGCGACATACCGCTTCATGCTGTCATGTATATTTTTTAAGAATATTCTACATAATTTTCGCTTTAACTGAGCCTTTTCCTAAGCATGAAAATGGCCAAATGAGCTAAATATCAATATTACGATATAGTATTGGCCAACAGAGAAGACTAAACCAATTAGAGCGCTCTGCTCAATATCGTAGCCACTGATTGGCTACGCGTCAGGCAGTATTACTAAACATTCACACACATGGTTTTCCACACCAAAATTCATCTATTTATTCTTCTTCTTCAGATTTTGGTGCGCTCCACCTTATACATTTTTCATCCGATTTAAACCTTTCCAACTTCAAACTGTTCGACCCATCTGGGATTCATGGGCTTTCCCTCGACAAATTTAAAAAATTCCCAGATTTCCCAGATGTCCAGGTTTTCCAGGACATTTTTCCCCATTCAAAATGAATTGGCCATTTTTCAAACTTCCACATTTTTCAACCAATAAACCATTCCACCTTCAACACATTCCACCCTTTTTTCAAGTTAAAAAAAAAATTCCCGGAATTTCCAGAATTCCGGATTTTCCAGAATTCCTGGTTTTCCAAAGCCCTATGTCCACCCTGTTTTCTGGTGACTATTCCTCCCACAAACATTTCTCTAACTTAGGGAAAAAAAGTTGTTTTTGGAATGAGAAAAATTATTGGTTTTCCCTAAATTCCAGGAATTCCGTAATAGCATTTCTCAATTCAACATGTTACTACAACATGTTACTACCTATTTGAAAAATTCCAACACCAACCATTTCAACTCATTTAGAACATTCCAGTTTTTTACCAATTTCAGTAAAATTTCCGCTTTTCCCAAAATTCCCATTGAAAATAATTTGCCGTTCTTCAAAGTTCTACAACTATTTCCCTCTGATTCAAACTGTTCCAACTTCAAAATATTCAGCCTGTTCCGGATTTGTGCACTCGACTTCAACAATTAGTCATTTGGAAGTTCAACTTCAGCATTGAAGCATTCAGGAGCCTTCAGTCCATTCAGTCTGTGAGAGTGGGCAACAACACCTCCAGTGCCATCTCCCTGAGCACCGGCTCCCCCCAGGGCTCCGTCCTGAGTTCGCTGCTGTTCACATTGATGACCCATGACTGCTGCGCCAGGTCCATTACTAACCACACTGTGAAGTACAAACCCCGTTTCCATATGAGTTGGGAAATTGTGTTAGATGTAAATATAAACGGAACACAATGATTTGCAAATCATTTTCAACCCATATTCAATTGAATGCACTACAAAGACAACATATTTGATGTTCAAACTGATAAACATTTTTTTTTTGCAAATAATCATTGACTTTAGAATTTGATGCCAGCAACACTTGACAAAGAAGTTGGGAAAGGTGGCAATAAATAATGATAAAGTTGAGGAATGCTCATCAAACACTTATATGGAACTTCCCACAGGTTTGCAGGCTAATTGGGAACAGGTGGGTGCCATGATTGGGTATAAAAGCAGCTTCCATGAAATGCAAAGTAATTCACAAACAAGGATGGGGTGAGGGTCACCACTTTGCAAGCAAATTGTCGAACAGTTTTAGAACAACATTTCTCAATGAGCTATTGCACGGAATTTAGGGATTTTACCATCTACGTTCTGTAAAATCATCAAAAGGTTCAGAGAATCTGGAGAAACCACTGCACGTAAGCAATGATATTACGGACCTTTGATCCCTTAGGCGGTGGTGCGTCAAAAACCGGCATCTGTGTGTAAAGGATATCACCACATGAGCTCAGGAACACTTCATAAAACCACTGTCAGTAACTACAGTTGGTTGCTACATCTGTAAGTGCAAGTTAAAACTCTACTATGCAAAGCTAAACCCATTTTTCAACAATATCCTGAAACGCCGCCGGCTTGGCTGGGCCCGAGCTCACCTAAGATGGACTGATGCAAAGTGGAAAGGTGTTACGTGGTCTGACGAGTCCACATTTCAAATTATATTTGGAAACAGAGGACGTGGGGTCCTCCAGAACAAAGAGGAAAATAACCATTCAGATTTTTAGAGGCGCAAAGTTCAAAAGCCAGCATCTGTGATGGTATGCGGGAGTATTAGTGCCCAAGGCATGGGTAATTTACACATCTGTGAAGGCACCATTCATGCTAAAAGGTCCATACAGGTTTTGGAACAATATATGTTGTCATCCAAGCAACATTATCATGGATGCTCCTTCTTATTTCAGCAAGACAAGTGTTACAACAGCGTGGCTTCGTAAAAAAAGAGTGCAGGTACTCTCCTGGCCCGCCTGCAGTCCAGACCTGTCTCCCATCGAAAATGTGTGGCACATTATGAAGCGTAAAATATGACAGCGGAGACCCTGGACTGTTGAACGACTGAAGCTCTACATAAAACAAGAATGGGAAAGAATTCCACTTTCAAAGCTTCAAAAATTAGTTTCCTCAGTTACCAAACGTTTATTGAGTGTTGTTAAAAGAAAAGGTGATGTAACACAGTGGTGAACATGTCCTTTCCCAACTACTTTGGCACGTGTTAAGCCATGAAATTCTAAGTTAATTATTATTTGCAAAAAAAAATTACGTTTTTGAGTTTGAACATCAAATATCTTGTCTTTGTTGTGCATACAATTGAATATGGGTTGAAAAGGATTTGCAAATCATTGTATTCCGTTTATATTTACATCCAACACAATTTCCCAACTCATATGGAAACGGGGTTTGTATGCGGACGACACGACCGTAGTGGGCCTCATCTGTGACAACAACGACATGGACTACAGGGAGGAGGTGAAACATCTGGTTGACTGGGGCAGAACGAACAACCTGGTCCTGAAAGTCAAGACCAAGGAGATCATCGTTGACTTCAGGAAGCACCAGTCCAGCCACACTCCACTCTTCATCAACGGCACAACGGTGGAGATGGTAAGCAGCACCAAGTTCCTGGGGGTGCAGATCACTGACAATATAACCTGGTCCCTTCACACCAGAGCTCTTGTAAAAAGAGCCCAGCAGCGCATGCACTTTTTGCGTTGGATGAAAAGAGCACAGCTCCCTCCCCCCAATCTCACCACATTCTACAGAGGCACTATAGAGAGCCTGCTGACCAACAGCATCTCTGTCTGGACTGGAGCCTGTAATGCCTCAGACTGGAAGTCTCTCCAGAGAGTGGTAAGGACGGCGGAAAAGATTATCAGGACTCCTCTTTCTTCTATCCAGGAGATCGCAAAAAGCCGCTGTCTGACCAGGGCTCTGAAAATCTGCAAAGACTCCTCGCACCCCTACCAAGGACTGTTTTCAGTGCTGGACTCTAGGAAGAGGTTCCGCAGCCTCCGAAGCAGAACCTCCAGGTTCTGTAACAGCTTCTTCCCTCAGACCGTAAGACTCTTGAACGCATCATAACAATCCCCTCAATTCCCCCCAAAATGGATTAACTCGCTGGAATAAAAAGACAATATCACATACTGTACATCCATAAACCTGAATGCATATGCAAAAGTGCAATATATTTATCTGTACAGTAATCTATTTATTTATATCTGCACCTTATTGCTTTTTTTATCCTGCACTACCATGAGCTAATGCAACAAAATTGTATTTGTACTGTAAATTTCAAATTTGAATGACAATCATCAGTTTTCACACGCAATTCCTTCAGGAATTGCTTCATCTTGTTTGTATTAATAATTCCTACTTCATGGAAAATGATTTACCACGGTCAGGCCCGTTATCAGCAATAAAAAAGGGTTTACTCTACTAAACATATTTCAAACATCAGCATGTCGTTCAGGATTTGGGTTTTTCAACTTCAAAAGCGAGCCTTTGAGTGGAGCAAACAAAGTGAGGGAGATGATAGATTTGGTCAAAATCATTATAAAGTCACGTTTGCTTAAAAGGCAGACTATTGAAGTGTTTACTGCACACTGTTGATTAATGTTTCTGAAAATCTGCAAAGCTGACAATTTATCTCCTCGTGGGGATATGAAGAAGCCAAGGTGGACGCACGTGGACCTATCGAGGAAAAGCACGCCCCAGGCCACAGCAGCAGAAGCGGCATCTGACGAGTATTCGAAAACACACACGCTGAAGTTGCTGCAGTGTGTTTGAGTAAACTTTTAGCAGCTGTAAACACGGACTACAATAACAGAAATGGCACACAAATAGTGAATAACTGCACATAAAATAAGGATGATGTTGAAAATGCTGAATTAGGAGGGAAAACAGTACTTCCGGAAGAAAGGAGGAGGAAATAAGAAATACATCTATTGGATAGAAAATGTAAAAAAATACAAAATACTTATGTCACTCACCTGTGCAAAAGCCTTCAACAACACCAAGAAAAGTCGCTAAATTTTTCACTCGTCGCTTCTAAGTTTGTATGAGATCTGTTTGGACGTGGCATTACAATACACACCGCCACCTACTGTCCAGGGTTGTAACGACAAGCTACATCCCCAGAAAGTCCCATTATAATTGTGTTTATGAACGACGGCGAACAGATGGGGAGGAGTAATGAATTTGGTGCTTTTATAGGTGCAGACCGATTTCCGCCGGTACAACTAGGTTCTGATTCACGTCAAATTACATGGTGCCATGTTTTGATACCTTTGTTACACATGACGTCAAGTTCAGATGCAGACTTTGCAAACACGCACTCACAGCGGACTCAGACGGACAAAATGTTTCAATTTCCCATGCTAACAAAGCAAGCAACCTTAAAAGAAAGCGCTCAAAAGTAAGACTCAATATTTCAAAATGGAGCTACTGATTAACATACGCGATGTAACATGGTGATTTCATTCATCCAACCATCCATCCATTTTCTACCGCTTGTCCCTTTCGGGGTCGTGGGGATAGCTGGAGCCTATCTCAGCTGCATTCGGGCGGACAAGTCGCCACCTCATTGCAGGGCCAACACAGACACACAGACAACATTCACACTCACATTCTCACACGAGGGCCAATTTTGTGTTGCCAATCAACCTATCCACAGGTGCATGACTTATGGAGGTGGGAGGAAGCCGGAGTACCCGGGGAGAAAATGCAAACTCCACGGAGCCTGGGATTGAACTCAGGACTACTCAGGACCTTCTTATTGTGAGGCAAATGCACTAACCCCTGTTCAACAGTGCTGCAATGGCGATTTCAACGCCTCCAAATTTGGTAATTAAAACTACAACTTTGATGCACTTAAGAATCAAACAGCTGGTGTGTGATAAGTACAATACTTACAGTATGAACACTTTGTAGGGATCAACAAACAACAAGACTGGCCTATTCAACATACTGTAATGGCAAATACTACTTTCTGACTATGGTAACACACATACTGCAACTAACTGGAATTAATTTATACTTGCAAATTATATCTTAGTACATCCTCTTTACTTCTATTTTGTTGGCTTTATTTACAGACGGTGCAGCGACATCTGGACACTTTCAACATTTTAATACTGCCATCTAATGTCTTAGAATTGCAACTGCATGCAAAGGTCACTATATGATAGGGCTGTGAATCTTTGGCCACCACACGATTCGATTCTTGGGGGTAACGATTAGATTCAGAAACAATTCTCGATTCAAAACAAATTTCTATTCAAACTCTCAACTTTTTAATAACAAGGAGTGGTAGTTCTATGATTAACTATATTCCTCCAAAAAATAAATAAACAACTGTGAAACATTTTTATATTACTTAAAAAAAACTGGTGTTGTGGAATAAAATTCTACTCAAACATGTTGCTGAATTTCCCCCAGGTATCAATAAAGTACTTTCTATTCTATTCCATTCTATTTAATAAAGTCAAATACAAAAGGGCAACTAGAGAATATGCAACACCACACCACTATGATGTCCAGTGCTGTTTTTAAATGTCAGCAAGTTTTGAACTATACAAAGTATTTCAATGGTTGAAATCAGCGCTTTTTAGTGTTATACAAATTATGGTAATCCACGTTACAGCCGCTCAGACGAGGATCAAAGCAGAGTGGGCGGGGTTTGTTTTCAGAGCAACCAGATACGGAAGCAGATTTTTACATGATAATATATCATATTGTAGATGTTTATTACTCATTGCATTCATATGTTGTTGTTTGTTAAAATTGTGTTGTGTTTTGTTTGATTGTGAAAGATTTCTATGGAGGAGCTGGTCTAAGAAATAAAAGAGGATTGACGTTCATATGCTGTTAATATTCAGTGTTTTATTGTTCGTAGTTAATATTGTAAATCCCACTTTCTTTATTTTCATGTAGATATGGGGTGTCCCATTCAGTAAAAAACTGAAAAGTTCCGTTCCGTTTTTTTGAGGGGGTCTGTTTTTAGAATTCTATCGGACTTTGTGACTTTTGGTATTAGTGTTCCTGAAAAAAAGGGACTGAAACACACATACTGTGCAGCAGATTTTTACATCGAAATGTGTATATATCATTTATACACATACACATTGGCCGCCCAATGTTTATTGTGTAAAATATTTGCCCAGCTCTGATCTACATCAACAATATTATGTAGGACAGTTAAAAAAAAAAAAAAAAGAAAATAATTAAATTAAAAAAAAAAAAAAAATATATATATATATATACATATATATATATATATCTATATATATATATATATATATATATATATATATATTATCATCATCGATTTAGAATTGTTACAAATAAGAATTGCAAATAATTTGAAAACCTATTTTATAATACTTGCAAATGAGACTCAGAAGTGTAAGTTAATGAAACAGAACAGTTATTATCAGCTTAAGTGTGAAATTGTAAATATAAAAATCTACATTTTATCAGTAAACATTTAGCATTCATCAACACACAAATGTACCAAAAAGTGATACTGTTGAGTACCGGTATCGATTCCCAGGTACGGGGAATTGGTGCCGTAAGTCTAAGGCAGGGGTGCCCATTACGTCGATCGCGATCGACTGGTCGATCTCGGAGGGTGTGTCAGTCGGTCTCAAGCCAGGCATTAAAAAATAGACATAAAAATGAGCAATCATCAATCATACCAAGACTTCACTTTCGTCAGTTGTTTGACATTCTCGGCGCCCGAGGATCTTGTGAGATGACGCTGGCTGCTGCGAGCTCATATTTAAGAAAAAAATCACTAACAGGGCGGACGCAGAGAAACACATTTTATTTCTAGAGACTCCGTACCTACTGTCAAAACTCTAAAGACCGACAGCACAGTTCCTGTCTTCACCATAAAAGACCTGTTTCATCCTGCCTGTGCTAACAAAACAAGAGTATCAGAAAGCTAGCGTGCACAAGCTAGCAAGCTACGGAGTTTGATGCCAATGTATTTCTCCCCCGCCCTCAGCGACCGCTTTCTCACTTGCTTGCCCACCCGCATAGTCACTGACGTCACTCACCTGCTGCCAGACATTAAAGGGCCACACAC
Source organism: Nerophis ophidion (assembly GCF_033978795.1). Lineage (NCBI taxonomy): Eukaryota > Metazoa > Chordata > Actinopteri > Syngnathiformes > Syngnathidae > Nerophis > Nerophis ophidion. The sequence continues at coordinate 24,496,412 of NC_084629.1, forward strand.
ATATGCTACTCTCATAACAAAGTGTTTAAAAACGAGTATGCAAGGTGGACAAATGAGATGCCAAATCCAACCACTTTCATGTGGTATTGGACAGAAAGGAGGACTTTTTTTTTTCCTCCATTTGAAAATGCGGACGTTATCAGCACCACTGTCTAATTCCAATCAATGCAAGTCATCAGAATCAAATACACCAACTTATATTCTTGTCTTCATGAAAGAAAAGAATCTATGTGTGTTAAACATGCTTGTATTATCATTAAACACCATTAACTTGTTAACAAAAATGTCTCTTTCATAAATAAATAAATATAAATTATAAATAGGAATGAGGTAGATCTCCTCGACTTGGTCAATTGAAAAGTAGCTCGTCTGCAGAAAAAGTGTGAGCGCTCCTGGTCCAAGAGTACCCATCTCTACGACTAGATACCAAATGTATTGGTTTTAAAAATATATAACAATATATTTTTTAATGAATGTATGGTAAACACTGAACTCTCAGATTTAATACATGGACTTCCACTGGCACACAATTTAAAGGTCAAGCCAATACACAATTTCCTCAAACACCTTGCATCCATCAATTATCCACAGTAGCATATTTCACATAAACACACAAACATCTGGAACACCTGCACAAGCTCATGAGAACTGAATGAAAAACTAAGAAAAATCACCCAAAAAATTGTGTTTTATAATATTTTTTTTCTTGTTACGATTAGCATTCTTAACTTCTTTTTGCACTTTACACTAAAAAAGTTTAAATATGTACTTAAAACACTACCTGGACAGATAATAAAGCAGTCATGATGGGAGCGATTATTTCTATGTTCATGACTCTATTTCGCTGACATTCACTTCTCCCACCCCGTTTTGTTGAAAGCAATTGTCGCTGACGAGGGCACATGCAAATATCTGACCAGAGGATATTAACTACCGCTCAAATGACAGTTATGTGAAAAAAATCAAGAAATGTTAAAAAAAAAGTGTTTTGACCTGTCACTATCAACAGTTGTCAACTTCTTTTTACAATGAAAACAGGACCAGGCGCAAATTAATGTCGCAAAAATACAAGCACAATATTAACTATGGGGCATACATAGTTTAATAACATTTAAGTACCATCAGGACGAATATGTCCTCAGGAAGTTAAGAGTGTAAAAAACCTCGTCCACAATAAATATGAGAAATTGTACTTTTTTTTTTTCAAAATGAAACCCTGAAAATATGTTGTATAAAGCCCAGCCATTTAACGTTTACTGTATGGATGGTAACTTTTTTTATGCACACTTTTAACAATAAAAAAAAACTAACAACGCGCAAACAAATGGGCATTCAAAGGGGTGAAATGAGAACAAGAGCATGAAGTTTTTGATATTTATATTTATGACTGAGATTTGAGCATAAAAAGTAGACCAAAGATGAATCTAACATTTTTTATACACTATTAACTCCCTGACATTTTTATGTATTCGTGTAGTGAATCAAGCTGCTTTGCTTATTCTGCCTCTGTCTCAGCACTTAGCATTGTCCCACCCACACAACCACCTGATTGGTTACATATATAGCAGTAACAGCCAATTAGCAGTGCGTATTCAGAGCAGTGACAGCCAATCAGTAGTGGGTATTCAGAGCGCATGCAGTAAATTCTTCAGCGTCGAGCAGATAGGTGTTTAGCAGGTGAGCATAAGGCAGCATACTCTCCCCAAATGATAATAAACACATCCCAGTCAACTACTACTAACAACACTATGAGTCCGTTGACCTTCTAGAAACTTAAACTGCAGCTCAGCTCGCTCGCAGTTCTGGCTTGAGGTGAAGGCTAATTAGCTTTTAGCGTAACGTTAGCTCATTTTGCGGTGTGTGTGTGTGTGTGTGTGTGTGTGTGTGTGTGTGTGTGTGTGTGTGTGTGTGTGTGTGTGTGAGTGTGTCTGCGTGTGTGTGTTTTACGGACAGAAAAGCTTTGAATGGCAGGGTCCCTGCTATCACATGTTGATAAAAATATAACATTTACATAATAAAAATCAACTACAGGCTTCCCAAATGCTGTGATAAATTAAGCATGATGAGTTGACTTGAAACTGTTTAATGTTGCACGTTTTATATGTAGAAGAAAAGTTTTGTCATTTTATTTAATCTGAGCAACAATTTGAGGCAGTTTAATGTGGATTAACGTGGGCAGAATTATTATAGTGTTCCCAAAGTTAAAAGGATAAAGCCATTGTTTACAAATCTGGTAAATAAAAAACCAAAAAATTTACATTTTCTTGTTTTCTTACTGTACCGAAAATTAACCGAACCGTGACCTCTAAACCGAGGTACGTACCGAACCGAAATTTTTGTGTACCGTTACAACCCTAGTCACGGCTGCAGTGCGTAATCGTCACGGCTGCAGTGCGTAATCGCCACGGCGGCGGACTCTTTACGTTTTCATTCAAGTCAATGTGTCCGTTTCCACCGCCTGTGGTACGGCACCACCATCAATGCTCTAAATATATGCAGAGCTTCTATTTTTGACTGATCAATTCAGTTAAACTCTGCTTATGTTGGACAGGAAGTCATGCACAAACACAATATGAATTAATTATCCGGTTTCCTTTCAAATTAAAATAGTCCGTCTTCAAGGCGGATCGTATGGACGTGGAGTCAACTTGTCAAAGGTTTTCAAACATAATTTCACCTTGTTTACCCAAATGCTGATTCTGGAGGTCCAAAATTAAAGAATAATTTACAGACATATCCTGGACAGTAATGTGTACATATGGGGTCTTCTGTCAAATACCAGCTGATACAGGGGCTGGGGAAGCAGGGTCGTGGTACGTGGGAGTTGTGTGTGCGTGTGTGTGTGTACAACGCTGGCCAGGGAGAATGTTACTGTTGTGCTGTTGCTTGGCTTGCTACAACCAAAATAAAGTGGTCTTTCTGCAAGGCAAAACTGTCGTGTTTTTATCGGGTCAAGTCAAGTCAGCTGTGACACATCTTGTGGATATCAGGGCTAAGGTGGTGTGGTTTAGCGATCTTGGTGGGGACGAGCGCCTTGCATCACTTACAGACCACATTGGTCTGACTACAGTCACTTTGAGAGAAAAAAACCCTGCCGTACTGTCCCTGGTGACTTCATGTTTTATCCACAATTTCTTCATGTTTACTTTCTCTTCTCAATCCATGCCAAAAATCAACCGTGAGACATAGGCCCCATTTACACTGCACACCAAATCTGATTTTTTTGCCCTCTAGTGACAGATCTTTTTTTTTTTTTGCCAGTCTAAATGCTCCAAAGTGCTTCAAATCTGAGCTAGTCCTGAATTCAGTTGGAATCTGACCTTTTCAAATATAATTTCAGTCTAAACGCAATGTGGCCTAAATGTGATTTTTTTTCGTCTGCTTTGGGTGAGCTACGTCCTTCGTGTGCGCCGGAAAGACCCAGTCGCCAGCGGAAATGGACATTTCATCACAGCATCCGGTTTTGGTTTTCATTTAAGACTAACACATTTTTTGTGCATCACTTGTCAATAGTGCGCAAATAATAGTCTATATGTAATATATAAATATATATTTTGGTTCCGAAGAAGTAGCGATTGTTGAAAGACTGGAATTGAAGCTGTGGCACATTTGCTTCCATGCGAGTTGAAAAATAAATCTCCCGCAGATCCACGCTGTTGTCTGTGTTTCATCTACTTAACAGCCATTAAAAAAGATTACGGCCCTCCCAAATATATCACATTATATACATCCATCCACCCATTTTGAATGAACACTTAGCGTTTAACAATCTATGTGAAACCTTTCAATCCGGTTTCAGGGCAAATCACTCTACTGAGACAGCCCTCGCAAAAATGACTAATGATCTATTGCTAACGTAGGATTCTGATGCGTCATCTATGTTGCTGCTCCTCGATCTTAGCGCTGCTTTCGATACCGTCGATCATAATATTTTATTAGAGCATATCAAAACACAAATTGGTATGTCAGACTTAGCCCTGTCTTGGTTTAACTCTTATCTTACTGACAGGGTGCAGTGCGTCTCCCATAACAATGTGACCTCGGACTATGTTAAAGTAAAGTGTGGAGTTCCCCAGGGTTCGGTCCTTGGCCCTGTACTCTTCAGCATCTACATGCTGCCGCTGGGTAACGTCATACGCAAATGCAGTGTTAGCTTTCACTGTTATGCTGATGACACCCAACTCTACATGCCCCTAAAGCTGACCAACACGCCGGATTGTAGTCAGCTGGAGGCGCATCTTAATGAAATTAAACAATGGATGTCCGCTAATTTTTTGCAACTCAATGCCAAAAAAACGGAAATGCTGATTATCGGTCCTGCTAGACACCGACCTCTATTTAATAATACAACTGTAAAATTTGACAACCAAATAATAAAACAAGGTGACTCGGTAAAAAATCTGGGTATTATCTTCGACCCAACTCTCTCCTTTGAGTCACACATTAAAAGCGTTACTAAAACGGCCTTTTTTCATCTCCGTAATATCGCTAAAATTCGCTTCATTTTGTCCACTAAAGACGCTGAGATCAGTATCCATGCGTTTGTTACTTCTCGTCTCGATTACTGCAACGTATTATTTTCGGGTCTCATTAAAAGATTACAGTTGGTACAAAATGCGGCTGCTAGACTTTTCACAAGAACAAGAAAGTTTGATCATATTACGCCTGTACTGGCTCACCTGCACTGGCTTCCTGTGCACTTAAGATGTGACTTTAAGGTTTTACTACTTACGTATAAAATACTACACGGTCTAGCTCCATCCTATCTTGCCGATTGTATTGTACCATATGTCCCGGCAAGAAATCTGTGTTCAAAAGACTCCGGCTTATTAGTGACTCCTAAAGCCACCAAAAAAGTCTGCGGGCTATAGAGCGTTTTCCGTTCGGGCTCCAGTACTCTGGAATGCCCTCCCGGTAACAGTTCGATATGCAACCTCAGTAGAAGCATTTAAGTCCTACCTTAAAACTCATTTGTATACTCTAGCCTTTAAATAGACCTCCTTATTAGACCAGTTGATCTACCGCTTCTTTTCTTTTTCTCCTATGTCCCCGCCTCCCTTGTGGAGGGGGTCCGGTCCGATGACCATGGATGAAGTACTGGCTGTCCAGAGTCGAGACCCAGGATGGACCGCTTGCCTGTGTATCGGTTGGGGACATCTCTACGCTGCTGATCCGCCTCCGCTTGGGATGGTTTCCTGTGGACGGGACTCTCGCTGCTGTCTTGGATCCGCTTTGAACTGAACTCTCGCGGCTGTGTTGGAGCCACTATGGATTGAACTTTCAGTTATCATGTTAGACCCGCTCAACATCCATTGCTTTCGGTCCCCTAGAGGGGGGGGGGGGTTGCCCACATTTGAGGTCCTCTCCAAGGTTTCTCATAGTCATCATTGTCACTGGCGTCCCACTGGGTGTGAATTCTCCCTGCCCACTGGGTGTGAGTTTTCCTTGCCCTTATGTGGGTTCTTCCGAGGATGTCGTAGTCGTAATGGTTTGTACAGTCCTTTAAGACATTTGTGATTTAGGGCTATATAAATAAACATTGATTGATTGATTGATTTTTTACTGCTTGTCCCTTTTTGGGGTCGTGGGGGGTGCTGGAGCCTATCTCAGCTGCATTCGAGCGGAACGCGGGGTACACCTTGGACAAGTCGCCACCTCATCGCAGGGCCACATTATATACATCCATTCATAAATGATATTACTTTCATTTACGTTCACCTAAAAAAACACACATTTTTAAAGGTGTTGCGACTTTTATTTTATTTTGTAGTACTAGCGACTTCCTCCCGGTCAACTTTTCACGTTATCGAAGTGCGCATGCTAGTGATGTCAAGGTCACATTGGGGCCTGTATGCATTTATAATGGAGTCTGATAAAAAAAAAAATCACATTTTATTTGCAGTGTAAACAGTCTGCTAGAAAAAATTAGATCTAAAAATAATCCGATTTGGGCCTCTTTGGCCTGCAGTGTAAACGTAGTAAAAAAAGATGGCCCAACCAAACGTGATAGTTGATACTGTTACCTGATTGGCTGTGTCAATCTCACTTCCTGTGTTGCTCAGTTACCAGAAAGCTTTGCAACTTCTGGTTTCTTCCGGCAAAGAATAAAAACACATTTTTTATTGATATCTATTACTTGCCTATCACAATACACAGTACATGCCAAAAGTTTGGATATACCTTCTCATTCAATGCGTTTTCTTTATTTTCATGACTATTTACATTGTAAATTGTCACTGAAGGCATCCAAACTATGAATGAACACGTGGAGTTACATGTATGTACTTAACAAAAAAAGGTGAAATAACTGAAAAAATGTTTCTATGTTCTTGTTTCATCAAAATAGGCAACCTTTGCTCTGATTACTGTTTTGCACACTATTGGCCTTCTCTCAATGAGCTTCAAGAGATAGTCACCTGAAAGGGTTTTCACTTCATAGGTGTCATAGTTATGATGCCTTCAGTGACAACCTACAATAGTCATGAAAATAAAGAAAACGCATTGAAATAAAAATGTATTGTCCAAACTATTTGGCCTGTACTAAATACAGTACAGGCCAAAAGTTTGAACACACCTTCTCCTCACTCAATGCGTTTTCTTTATATACTTTTTTTATTTTAGTTTCTTCAAAGTAGCCACCCTTTGCTCTGATTACTGCTTTGCACACTCTTGGCATTCTCTCAATGAGCTTCAAGCAGACCTGTGAAGTGAAAACCATTTCAGGTGACTACCTCTTGAAACTCATCGAGAGTGTGCGAAAAAGTAATCAGAGCAAAGGGTGGCTATTTTGAAGAAACTACAATATAAAACACGTTTTCAGTTATTTCACCTTTTTTGTTAAGTACATAACTCCACATGTGTACATTTGTAGTTTTGATGCCTTCAGTGACAATCCACAATGTAAATAGTCTTGAAAATAAAGATAACGCATTGAATGAGAAGGAGTGTCCAAACGTTTGACCTGTACTGTATATTGATATTGTTTTGTCGCTCAGTCCTACTACAGCACTGCTCAAATGTTTAGAGACACCTTCTCACTCAAGTGTCTCTATACTTTTGTCTGTTATTGTGTACGTTTGATTTGCTTTCATTTGTTTCCATAACACAGTTTTTACTTGGAGCCTCAGGCATGATGTGCTGCTGCTCGAAGCACATTAAAGAGCTATTAAAGTAGAGGAGAACTCTCACATTGTCAGAGAGTGTCCCACATATTGTATATATTGATGACCCGGGGTCGCTTTAAATGGACGAGGGAGGACAATGTTGCAATTTAAAGCGAGGGCAGGGCTGGTGGGAGCGCTCATCCATCAGTTGAGAGACCCTTTTCCGTTCCTGAAAAGTTGTTATCTCACCACTAATATGTGCAGGGTCAGCAGAGAGCTCACAGTGCCCAGCTACAGGGTTTTAGCAAGCCGTGCATCTTGTCTAAGGAAGGGACGGATGTGCTTTAGAGTAGTCAGTGTGCAGTAGGGCTGGGCGATATGGCCTTTTTTAAATATTTAGATATTTTTAAGCCATGTCATGATACAGGATATATATCTCGACATTTTGCCTTGGCCTTGAATGAACACTTGATGCATATAATCACACCAATATATTGACTCTATGTGTCTACATCAGGGGTCGGGAACCTTTTTGGCTGAGAGAGCCATGAAAGCCAAATATTTTTAAATATATTTCCGTGAGAGCCATATCATATTTTCTTAGCACTGAATACAACTAAATGCGTGCATTTTTTTAAGTAAGACCAACATTTTTAAAGTATAATAAGTCTCTATTTCTTTTTAATAACATTGTTATTTCTTGAACAGGTGCGGTAGAAAACGGATAGATGGATTAAAATGCATGAGAATGTTTTATTTTTTGAATGTTGTTTTTAACGTCGCGATTACCAGCTGAATTATTCATTACTTATCGTGTTAAGCAATGTCAGCTAAGATTTATCTGAGAACCAGATGCAGTCATCAAAAGAGCCACATCTGGCTCTAGAGCCTTAGGTTTCCTACCCCTGGTCTACATTAAAACATTCTTGTTCATACTGCATTAATATATGCTTATTTTAAACTTTCATGCAGAAAGGGAAATCACAACAAAGTCAATTGACCAAAAGTGTATTTATTAAATAGTTATTAAGCAGTGGCACAGGGTGTACCCTGCCTTCCGCCCGATTGCAGCTGAGATAGGCGCCAGCGCCCCCCGCGACCCCGAAAGGGAATAAGCGGTAGAAAATGGATGGATGGATGGACGAATATCCATGTCATTTCAAAACAGAAAGTGCAAGATTGTCAGAGACATTTAAAAAGAAGCTATGAGTGTACTTTTGTGCACTAAGATGACATATAAAAACAACACTAAATTAAAGTGCACTTTTTGTACAGAACGCCACTACAATAGTTTAAAACAAATAAAGTGCACTTTTCTGCATGATGTCACACAAAATACTTTAATAACTGTCAAATAAAAAGGAGTTGCATAATAGGAAACCAAATAGTGTTCCTCTTTTGCTATGTGGTAAGTTACTACGGACGTTATCTCCTTATGTTGTTCACTATATATTTTTCATACGGTGTTGATGTGGAAATGGTTACCTTGGCATTTTGTTGGTCTGCCACCGAATGGAGATGTTGCCATGCGGAGTAAGCACTCTTCATTCTCTAGCAGGTGATGCTACAGATTAGCAGTAATGCTACTTTTTGTTGAAACGCTATTGCCTAACACTAGACAAATTACGGTTGTCTGTTCGACATATTTCTACTTGAAGCCAAACGCCAGATGATTGACCCCCTGCTGTTTTTATTGGTAATTAATTCTTCCTTCATTTGTTACCAGATTCACACCTTTTCTCTCTCCTATTACCACTCGCACCACAGCTAACGTTACCCGTGCTGCTCCCTCTCTGCTCCGCGAGGGCGTATACGTATGTGACGTATGTAAGAAGGTGCGCTAGCTGTCTGTGAGAAGGAGAGAAGAGAAACAGTGGGAAGAGCCTGCAGTGTAAACCCGCGATATATCGAGTACATCTATTTATCGCCCAGCCCTAGTGTGCAGCTTGTACAGCAGTGCAGATTTAGACAGACACAGAAAAATGAGTCAACTAACAACCGTTGAGGATTGTATCTTAGGGTCGTACAGTATGCCGGTATTAATAAAGTAATAATGAATTAATAACAGTACCATATAGCTTCGGAAAAAATACAGTTTTGGAGATTTTCTTCGGACATGACTGTGCGTCGTCGTCACGTCATGTTAGGCAACACACACACAAACAAGTATAAAAAGCGTGGAGATAGAAAAGGGAGAAGGGACACATTTTGGCTTAAAAACTAACAATAAAGTTGAAGCTATAAACACTGAAGCACCGCTCTGCAAGAGGTGCTTAGCTTTTGCTGTTGTTAGCCATCAGCTAGCTAGTGGCTAACGTCCATCCGCAATCGGTAGTGTTTTAGCTACTTTTAAATCACTAATCCTCGCCTCCATGGCGACAAATAAACTATGTTTCTTATAAGTATTATTCCTGCGGGACGAAAAATAGCTAAACATGCTCCACTACACGCTGTGGGAAGATACAATAGCTAACCGCTAACAGCAAGGTAGCACTCCACAATGTAAACAAATGGGTGTGTCTATATAGACTGTAACGATACCAGATAAAATAGCCATACATAGTCGATACTACAATGATTACGTCGATATTTTTTATAATCAAAAAATCTTTTGAAATTTGTATTGTTTATAAAGACAGGAAATGCGTGCCTGGACACAGGAGAACTTTAATTATGGCCAATGTATGATCCTGTAACCATTTGGCATCGCATCGATACCCAAATTTGTGGCTTCACCCAAAACTTATGTAAAGTATCAAACAACAGAAAAATAAGTGATTATTACCTTTTAACAGAAGTGTAGATAGAACATGCTAAATAAGCAGATATTAACAGTAAATGATCAAGAAGATTAATAATCATTTTTTTCCCGCTTGTCCCTCATAATTTTGACAAAATAATAGAAGGGAAATGAACCTCTTTGTTTGTTGCCGACCATTAAGACATCCAACACAAAACATGATCGGGCGGCCATGTCTGTAAATTTCTTTCCCTGCTTAATTCAACTGGCACTTTAGACAGCAGACTGGAGGAGGAGGAGGAGGAGGAGGAGGAAGGGAGAATGCCAGCTCTCCTTGTGGGATTATCCACACATGGCTGCCATTTGATCAGACATAAAAATAGAGAGCAAGTCAAAGATATGACATCAAAACCACAAATTACACCATTTGACAGCGATTTACAGTTAAGACCAGTATTGCTCATAACAAAAAAGTGTCGGGTAAGTGTGAAGTTAGGTGTCATGAATTTGCTGAGTTAATGCTAAATTTAAAGGTGCGATCTGGATTTAAAGATATTTAAAATTTAAAATGATGTACGATGAATACACATATAAAATCATCAAAATATGATGATAACAGTGATAAAAACAAAAATAAGACGAATGACAAGTCATTTGAAATCCTTCAAACGCATGTATGGATACAGAGTAAAGAATTGTATTTAAGAATCATAACAATTTTCAATAATGTTTTGAATGTGTTTTGGCCTTACATGTGTAAAGTGCGACATTCCATGGTGAATTAAAATTGTAGGCAAATGTCAAATCTGGATTGGGTCTGAAATAAACTTGGTTTCAAATGTTAAATATATTTAAAATATGAAATAATTGAAAATAAATAAAATAATCAACAAACAATGATAACACTGATAAAAATGTAAATACATATTGAAGCCTTTCCATGCCTGCCTGGATTAGAATAATATTGTTATGTTTAATTCAATAATTCAAAATTATGTTTTGAATGTATTTTGGCCATAACTGTAATTGATTGAATAAATGTGTAAAAAGGGACTTTTCATGTTGAGTTAAAATTGTTGCCAAATGTCCAATGTGGATTGGGTCTACAAATTCCCAAACCAGTGAAGTTAGCACTTTGTGTAAATTGTAAATAAAAACAGAATACAATCATTTGCAAATCTTTTCAAACCTGTATTGCATTGAATAAACTGCAAAGACAAAATACTTAATGTTTTAACTGAGAAACGTTGTCATTTTTTGTGAATATTAGCTCATTTGGAATTTGATGCCTGCAACATGTTTGAAAAAAGCTGGCACAAGTGGCAGAAATGACTGAGAAAGTTGAGGAATGCTCATCAATCACTTATTTGGAACATCCCACAGGTAAACAGGCTATTTGGGAACAGGTGGGTGCCGTGATTGGGTATAAAAACTGCTTTCATGAAATCTCAGTCATTCACAAACAAGGATGGGGCGAGGGTCACAACTTTGTGAACAGATGCGTGAGCAAATTGTCCAACAGTTTCAGAACAGCATTTCTCAACAAGCTATTGCAAGTAATTTTGGGATTTCACCATAATAATATAGTAATATCATCAAAAGGTTCAGAGAATCCGGAGAAATCACAGCACGTAATCAATTATATTACGGACCTTCGATCCCTCAGGCGGTATTGCATTAATAAGCAACATCAGTGTGTAAAGGATATCACCACATGGGCTCAGGAACACTCCAGAAAACCACTGTCAGTAACTACATCTGTAAGTGCAAGTTAAAACTCTACCATGCAAAGCAAAAACCATTCATCAACAACACCCAGAAACGCCACCGGCTTCGCTGGGCCCGAGCTCATCTAAGATGGACTGATGCAGAGTGGAAAAATGTTCTGTGGTTTGACGATTCCAGATTTGAAATTGTTTTTGGAAACTGTGTACGTCAAGTCCTCCGGAACAAAGAGGAAAAGAATCCTCCGGATTGTTGTAGGCGCAAAGTTCAACAGCCAGCATCTGTGATGGTATGGGGGCGTATAAGTGCCCAATGTATGGGTAACTTACACATCTGTGAAGGCACCATTAATGCTGAAACGCACATACAGGTTTTGGAGCAACATATGTTGCCATCCAAGCAACGTTATCATGGACGCCCCTGCTTATTTCAGCAAGACAATGCCAAGCGACGTGTTACGACAGCGTGGCTTAGTAGTAAAAGAGTGCAGGTACTGGACTTGCCTGCCTGTAGTCCAGACCTCTCTCCCATTGAAAATGTGTGCAGCATTATGAGGCCTAAAATACTACAACGGAGACCCAGACTGTTGAACAACTTAAGCTGTACATCAAGCAATAATGGGAAAGAATTCCACCTGAAAATCTTCAAAAATTGGTCTCCCCAGTTGCCAAACGTTTACTGAGTGTTGTTAAAAGGAAAGGCCATGTAACACAGTAGTAAAAATGCTCCAGTGCCAACTTGTGTTGATGCCATTGAATTGTAAGTTAATGATTATTTGCAAAAAAAACAACCAAGTTTCTCAGTTCTAACATTAAATATCTTGTTTTTGCAGTCTATTCAATTGAATATAAGTTGAAAAGGATTTGTAAATCCTTGTATTAAACAACGTGCCAACTTCACAGTTTTTTGTAGATTAAACTAGATATTAAAATATAAAATAATTTAAAATAAAATCATCAAAATATAACTATAACATGAATCTAAAATAAAATGTTGTAAAATACATTGAAACACATTTAAATGCCTGCCTGGATATAAACTACAAAATTAGAATGGGTTATGTTTTAAAATCATAACAATTTAGAATAATGTTTTGAATATATATTGGCAATAACTGTAATTGGCTATATGTGTGAAATGTGACTTTCCATGTTGAATTAAAATTGTTGCCAAATGTCTGATGTGGAGCATGAAAACATAATTAAATATATTTTGAAAAATACAATAAAATACATTTTGAGGCCTTTAAAAAAAAAAAAAAAAACTTAAATTTATATCACGCTTTTCTAGACACTCAAAGCGCTGACAGAGAAGTGGGACTCATCATTTATTCACACCTGGGGATGGTAAGCTACATCAGTAGCCACAGCTGCACTGGGGTAGACTGACGGAAGCGTGGCTGCCAGTTTGCGCCTACGGCCCCTCTGACCACCACCTATCAATCATTCATCATTCATTCACCGGTGTGAGCGGCACCGGGGGCAAAGGTTGAAGTGTCCTGCCCAAGGACACAACGGCAGCGATTTTTTGGATGTCAATAGGTGGGAAGCGAACCTGCAACCCTCAGGTTTCTGGCTGGCCACTCTACCCACTACGCCATGCCGCCCCTTTATCCTGCCTGGATAAAAAGTACAGTATCTGATTAAAATAGCATATGTGTTAAGATCATACCAGTTTTAAATTATGTTTTGAATGTATTTTGGGCATAACTGTAATTGGCTAATGAGTAAAATGAGATTTTTCATGTTGAATTCTGGTTCAGGACCGTTTTGGGACTGTGTGACAAGGGGTAAAATGGTAAATGGGTTGTACTTGTATAGTGCTTTTCTACCCCTTTTTAAGGAGCCCAAAGCGCTTTGACAGTATTTCCACATTCGCCCATTCACACACTGATGGTGGGAGCTGCCATGCAAGGCGCTCACCAGGATCCATCAGGAGCAAGGGTGAAGTGTCTTGCCAAGGACACAACGGACATCACTAGGATGGTAGAAGGTGGGGATTGAACCAGCAACCCTAAGATTGTTGGAACAGCCACTCTACCAACTTCGCCACGCCGTCCCTCTTTGCGGTGCTTTTTTGTGGACTTCTGGATCTGCCTCCCGGGATCCTTTTGGCCATGGAGAACAGCTGCTGTGTCTCTGCAACACCAGAGTCTGTTTGGAGAGACTGGAGGAGTCTGCCCCCCTGTAATGTTTATCTGATCTTAAATGGGATAGTGCTGAAAATTTTAATTTCCCCTCGGGGATTAGTAAAGCATTTCTGATTATGATTCTGAATTCAAGTTATCGCCAAATGTTCAATCTGAATTGGGTCTGGATTAGTGGTGCAACGGCTCAACATTGATCAGTGATCCATTCCGATCAATATCTTCGGTTCGGCACACAGGTGATCAGCAGTTTGATTTATGGAAAAAAAAAAGTTGTTTGCATGTTCAGTCCACATAAAGTGTGGTCATGGCGAGCAGAGTTTAACGGAGAAGCCCCGCCCCATTTAATCGGTGTGTTTATAGGTGCAGACATGAGGCCATATTCACGTTGTGGAGGAATGGAAGATAAAGATATCCCAGTCACAACTGATAATGCCAAAAATCTAATTAAAGGTAGTGAATAAGGCAGGATTGGGACCACAGATAGGTGCTTTGCATATGTAATGAATTTGGCATCACAGAAGGGAATCTCAGTCAATAGGATGGAGCGCCTCCTTGGGAGGATCAGGAAGGAGGTTTCCTACTTCCACCCAAGCACAACAGCTGCTCAGGTGCTGAAGACAAAGTAAGAAACGCTAAAGCTGCCTACTCATAAGCTCATACATGATGTCCCAACAAGGTGGAACTCAACTTATATGTTGGAGCAGCAGGCAGCTATATACTCTGCATTGACCCACAAGACCCTGAGGAAAAATGTCAGATATCATCACCCTGTTCGATGATGATGTGAGAGTGGCAGAGAAGGTCCATTGTTTGCCTCCCTCAAAACTGTTACATCTCTACTGAGCACTGAAACTTCACCATCTGTGTCAATGATCCTGCCACTGAAAACAAGGATTCTACACTCCATGGCTCCAAGTGTGGAAGACTGCAGCATCACTCCAGATGTCAGGCTTTATTTCACTACCTATGTTTCAAGGAAGATGTTGTTCCGTCTTATGTTGCACTTTAAGTTGTTTTTTATCAATGGTCATTGGTCCAAGTTTAAAGAAAGGAGAAGTGCCTTTTTTATGTTGCACTGTTTTTTCATAAATTATGTTAAAAATAACATATTATACCTTGTGCACTTTAAGTTGATTTTATATATTTTAATTTAATAACTTAAAAGTGTTAAAAAACCAAAAGACAAAACTTCTGTCTGGATGAAACTTTGATTCAAATGTTAAGTATATTCAAAATGTAAAAACAAATCAAAATGAATAAATGAAAAAGTATAAAATGATCAAATAAATAAAATCACATAATCATAACAATGATAAAAATGTAATTAAATAAAAGATGTATTTGGAAATTACATGTTAAAACCTTTACACACTTGCCTGGATTAAAAAGTATAGGTTTAGAATAGTTTACATTTAAAATTATAACCATTTTTAAATAATCTTGTTTGAGTCTGGATTAAACTTGGTAAAAAAATTAGTTTAGAAAATACTAATAAATAATATTTTAAATGATTTGGATTTAAATAGTCCATCCATCCATCATCTTCCGCTTATCCGAGGTCGGGTCGCGGGGGCAGCAGCCTAAGCAGGGAAGCCCAGACTTCCCTCTCACCAGCCACTTCGTCTAGCTCTTCCCGGGGGATCCCGAGGCGTTCCCAGGCCAGCCGGGAGACATAGTCTTCCCAACGTGTCCTGGGTCTTCCCCGTGGCCTACTGCCGACTGGACGTGCCCTAAACACCTCCCTAGGGAGGCGTTCGGGTGGCATCCTGACCAGATGCCCGAGCCACCTCATCTGGCTCCTCTCGATGTGGAGAAGCAGCGGCTTTACTTTGAGTTCCTCCCGGATGGCAGAGCTTCTCACCCTATCTCTAAGGGAGAGCCCCGCCACACGGCGGAGGAAACTCATTTCGGCCGCTTGTACCCATGATCTTATCCTTTCGGTCATGACCCAAAGCTCATGACCATAGGTGAGGATGGGAACGTAGATCGACCGGTAAATTGAGAGCTTTGCCTTCCGGCTTAGATCCTTCTTCCCCACAACGGATCAGTACAACGTTCGCATTACTGAAGACGCCGCACCGATCCGCCTGTCGATCTCACGATCCACTCTTCCCCCACTCGTGAACAAGACTCCTAGGTACTTGAACTCCTCCACTTGGGGCAGGGTCTCCTCCCCAACCCGGAGATGGCACTCCACCCTTTTCCGGGCGAGAACCATGGACTCGGACTTGGAGGTGCTGATTCTCATTCCGGTCGCTTCACACTCGGCTGCGAACCGATCCAGTGAGAGCTGAAGATCCCGGCCAGATGAAGCCATCAGGACCACATCATCTGCAAAAAGCAGAGACCCAATCCCGCGGCCACCAAACCGGAACCCCTCAACGCCTTGACTGCGCCTAGAGATTCTGTCCATAAAAGTTATGAACAGAATCGGTGACAAAGGACAGCCTTGGCGGAGTCCAACCCTCACTGGAAACGTGTCCGACTTACTGCCAGCAATGCGGACCAAGCTCTGACACTGATCATACAGGGAGCGGACCGCCACAATAAGACAGTCCGGTACCCCATACTCTCTGAGCACTCCCCACAGGACTTCCCGAGGGACACGGTCGAATGCCTTCTCCAAGTCCACAAAGCACATGTAGACTGGTTGGGCAAACTCCCATGCACCCTCAAGAACCCTGCCGAGAGTAAAGAGCTGGTCCACAGTTCCACGACCAGGACGAAAACCACACTGTTCCTCCTGGATCCAAGGTTCAACTATCCGGCGTAGCCTCCTCTCCAGTACACCTGAATAGACCTTACCGGGGAGGCTGAGGAGTGTGATCCCACGATAGTTGGAACACACCCTCCGGTCCCCCTTCTTAAAGAGAGGGACCACCACCCCGGTCTGCCAATCCAGAGGTACCGCACCCGATGTCCACGCGATGCTGCAGAGTCTTGTCAACCAAGACAGCCCCACGGCATCCAGAGCCTTAAGGAACTCCGGGCGGATCTCATCTACCCCCCGGGCCTTGCCGCCGAGGAGCTTTTTGACTACCTCAGCAACCTCATCCCCAGAAATAGGAGAGTCCACCACAGATTCCCCAGGCACCGCTTCCTCAAAGGAAGACATGTTGGTGGGATTGAGGAGATCTTCGAAGTATTCCTTCCACCAATCCACAACATCCGCAGTCGAAGTCAGCAGAACACCATCTGCACCATACACGGTGTTGATAGTGCACTGCTTCCCCTTCCTGAGGCGGCATATGGTGGTCCAGAATCGCTTTGAAGCCGCCCGGAAGTTGTTTTCCATGGCTTCCCCGAACTCTTCCCATGTCCGAGTTTTTGCCTCCGCGACCGCTAAAGCTGCACACCGCTTGGCCCGTCGGTACCCGTCCACTGCCTCCGGAGTCCTATGAGCCAAAAGAACCCGATAGGACTCCTTCTTCAGCTTGACGGCTTCCTTCACTGCTGGTGTCCACCAACGGGTTCTGTGATTACCGCCACGACAGGCACCAACAACCTTGCAGCCACAGCTCCAATCAGCTGCCTCGACAATAGAGGTTCGGAACATGGTCCACTCGGACTCAATGTCCCGCACCTCCCTCGTGACATGTTCAAAGTTCTCCCGGAGGTGTGAATTGAAACTCTCTCTGACAGGAGACTCTGCCAGACGTTCCCAGCAGACCCTCACAATGCGCTTGGGCCTGCCAGGTCTGTCCGGCATCCTCCCCCACCATCGCAGCCAACTCACCACCAAGTGGTGATCGGTAGAAAGCTCCGCCCCTCTCTTCACCCGAGTGTCCAAAACATGAGGCCGCAAATCCGAGGACACAACTACAAAGTCGATCATGGAACTGCGGCCTAGGGTGTCCTGGTGCCAAGTGCACATATGGACACCCTTATGTTTGAACATGGTGTTCGTTATGGACAATCCATGACGAGCACAAAAGTCCAATAACAAAACACCACTCGGGTTTAGATCCGGGCGACCATTCTTCCCAATCACGCCTCTCCAGGTTTCACTGTCGTTGCCAACATGAGCGTTGAAGTCCCCCAGTAGGACAAGGGAATCGCCCGGGGGAACACTTTCCAGTACTCCCTCGAGTGTACCCAAAAAGGGTGGGTACTCTGAACTGCTGTTTGGTGCGTAAGCACAAACAACAGTCAGGACCCGTCTCCCCACCCGAAGGCGGAGGCAAGCTACCCTCTCGTCCACTGGGTTGAACTCCAACGTGCAGGCTTTGAGCCGGGGGTCAACGAGAATTGCCACCCCAGCCCGTCGCCTCTCACTGCCGGCAACGCCAGAGTGGAAGAGAGTCCAGTCCCTCTCGAGAGAACTGGTTCCAGAGCCCTTGCTGTGCGTCGAGGTGAGTCCGACTATATCCAGCCGAAACTTCTCTACCTCGCGCACTAGCTCAGGCTCTTTCCCCCCCCAGTGAGGTGACATTCCACGTCCCAAGAGCTAGCTTATGTAGCCGAGGATCGGACCGCCAAGTGCCCTGCCTTCGGCTGTCGCCCAGCTCACAATGCACCCGACCTCTATGGCCCCTCCTATGAGTGGTGAGCCCATTGGAGGGATGACCCACGTTGCCTCTTCGGGCTGTGCCCGGCCGGGCCCCATGGGAACAGGCCCGGCCACCAGGCGCTCGCCATCGTGCCCCAACTCCGGGCCTGGCTCCAGAGCGGGGCCCCGGTGACCCGCGTCCGGGCAAGGGAAATCTGAGTTAATTTTGTTGTAATTCCATAGAAGTCTTTGAGCTGCTCTTTGTCTGATCACTCACCTAGGACCTGTTTGTCTTGGGAGACCCTACCAGGGGGCATGAAAGCCCCCAGACAACATAGCTCCTAGGATCATTGGGACACGCAAACTCCTCTACCACGGTAAGGTAGCAGCTCAGAGAGCTCAGATTTAAATAGTGGTATTTCAAAATGTTGACAATTTTAAAATGAAGTATTGAATGTACGGCAAGAAACCCTTACATTGGTATTGATATAAAAAAAAGATATGCAGGAATTTAAAGTGGACATAATGATAATGAAACTGGAGAAATAATGGAACCAAAATGTAGGGATGCAAAATAATGACTGTTTTTAGTTCTTCACTCCCTTAGACTTCTGGGACTCAGTCATGCTACTTTACCTTTTTATTGTATCTCGGTTGTTTGGGCGGTGGTGTGTTTGTGCGGGTTTGGGTTGGGGTGGTGGGGTCTATTGGTGGGGGGGGGTGTTGATGTCTCTTGTTTGCGTGTTGGCGTTCGGGCAGACTGGCGGGCTGGCGCGGGCTGGTCTCCATGATCCTGTTGGCGTGTGGTTGCCGGTCGCAGTTTATTTATTTATTAAATTTTTTTTTAATTTTTTTCCCCCGATCACTTTGATTTGATGGAGTGGTGCTGGCTGTCTGGGGATATTGCAGCTGCTGTTTCTTATGCCATTTGTTTGTGGTGTGGGCGCCCCCGAGGCTGCTGGGTCCGGTGCAGGGGGGTGACTGATGTTGTGACTGGTGGTAGCGGGCACTCGTGGTGGTTGTCGGGGCTGACTGACCAGCTGGCTTCATACTTGTTTATTGTCGTGTTGATTGGATTGTCGGGTGTGGGCCTGGGGTGCCCTTGCGCCCTGCCGCGCCGCCCTTGCGCGTCCGGTTTCACACCGTTGTCTGGGCCGGGCTTGTGGGGGGTTGTCCCTGGGTGGCGTGGGTACGCGGCCGGACCTGTGGGGCTTAGGGGTTCGGCTAGTTCTCAGTGGACAGTGGATGCCTGGACTTCCTTGCTGTCCCTCCGACATGTGTATGGATTTGTTGTCGTATAGATATTTGTGCGTGTGTATGTGTGTATGGATGGATGCAAATGTGTGTATGTACGTATATTGGTGTGCATGTATGGTTACAAGTATGTGTGTGTTCATAGATGTGTATATGTATGTGCGTATGTGCATGTGTGGGTATGTATACATATGTATGTATGTGTATGCGTGTATATGTATGTATATATTTATGTATGTTAATATTTATGTTTTTATGTGTGTATACACGTGTATGTATGTGTGTATGTTTGTGCATATATAGGTGTATGTATGTGTGTGTATGTATGTATGTATGTATGTATGTGTGTATGTGTATATATGTATATATGTGTATGTATATATGTATGTGTATATATATATGTGTATATATGTATGTGTATATGTATATATATATATATATATGGCTATATAATATGTCTGCCGGTATGTGTATGTATGAATATATACATACACACGCGCGTGTGTATGTATATATGCAGATGTATATAGTTGTATATGTATGTGTGCGTGTATGTATATATATGTATATATGTGTATGTATATTTCTGGGGATACGCTCTGGGCATGCTGGTCAATCGGGGTCGGCGCCTCAGGCTACTGCATCCAGGCTGCATGTCTGGGGCCCCTGGGTCCCGCCGTCCATCCCTTCCGGGTGTCCTTCTTGGTTGGGGCCGGCTGGGTCTAGTCCCCTCATCCATTGTGGTAGCTTGGTGCTGCAGGGTATTCCGAATTGCTGCGAGTCGGCCAGCTGCTGGGGTAGTGAGGTTGTGTGTCAGCCTGTGAGTTTATTTATTTATTTATTTTTATTATTTATTTTTTTGTGTGTATATATGTATGCGGAGGTATGTGTGTATATGTATGTATATATATATATATATATATATATATATATATATATATATATATATATATATGTGTATGTGTGCATGTATGTATACATATGTGTGTATATGTGGGTATATATGTGTATGTATATACGTGTATGTATACATACATGTATGTATACATACGTGTATATGTGTGTGTGTATATATATGTATGTGTGTGTATGTATGTGTATGTATGTGTGTGTGTATATATGTATGTATGTGTGTGTATGTATGTGTATATATATGTATATGTATGTATGTGTGTATGTGTGTTTATTCATGTGTGTATATGTGTATGGATGTGTATGTATGTATGTGTATATATATGTATATGTACGTGTATGTGTATGTATGTGTATGTGTATATATATGTGTATGTATTTATATGTGTATATGTATATGTATATATATATATATATATATATATATATATATATATATATATATATATATATATATATATATATATATATAATTTAATGTATTTATTTATTTATTTATTTTTTAATTGTTTTTTTCCTTTTCTCCCCTCCCTCAGGGGGGGACTTCGACAGGGCGGTTGCTGGTTGTTCCATCTCCATCGTTGGGGTCCCTTCGGGTGAGGTGGGTGGTCCCCGCGGCCCTGCTCTGGGTGGTCCTGTGACGGCCGGCTCGGGTGGCCTGGTGTGGGCCGCGCCGTGCTCCCCGGGGGTGGGGGTGGGATCGGGGGGGCCCGGGTGCTGGTGGGGCGGGGGCGGTCTTCCCGTCCGGCTGCGGGACGTCTCTGGGTTCCCCCGGGCGGGGCGTCCCGACTTTCTGCCCGTGTGGGGGGTTCTCTCTCGCTGGCTTGGGGTCTGGCCGTCCGCTGCTTCTCTCATGCCATGTCCTCTGCCGGGCGCGTCTGTCTGCGGCCTGCTGCCGGCTCTTCCGGGCGGCACGGTGGGCCGGGCTCTGGGGTTCCCGCCGCCGGCCGTCCTGGCTACGTGGGGCGGGTGGTCCCTGGTTCCCTGGGCGCCACACCTGCTGTTTGGGTTGGGCTCTCTGGGCGGCTGGGTCCGCACTCTGGCTCCCACACACACTAGGGGTCAAATATATTGTACATACAAACACACATATACTAACACAACACACACCGTTACTCATACATGCAAACGTCCATACATTGGTACCTCCGCTCCCACATACATACACAAATACATTACATATCTACATACTCCAAATCCGTCCATCCACGCGCACATTCATGGTACAAACATACATATACTGTACATATACATTCACTGTACAAACAAACATACATATACTGTACAGATACATTTACTGTACAAACATTCATATACACATTATGTTCATATACAAGTACATATACATACATACACTCATGCACATAATCATGTTTCATCAAACATATATCAATGCTGTTGCCCTAGGGTAAACTGGGTTACACAAGGCATATTGACAGAGCTTAAACCATTGTTACTATAACAGTCTACAAGATTAATATAGGTTGCCTCTCTCTCTTCCCTTTCATCTTTCGGTATTCCTTCTTTTTTTAAAAATGTTATTTATTTTTTATTATCTTTCTAGCTATCATTATGTATACGTATTGTTGCATTTGAACAACTTTATTGTTGATAATAGAGGTAATCTATTGGTTTTGTTCATGATCAATAGCGCTTTTTCTATTGGTATTTGTATTGCTCCAGTTTTAGTGTAAAAATGCTCATTGTCATTACTATATTATTTATTTCACTAACTGCTTATTTGCTATCACTTTTACGATCATATTTGTACATATTATGTATGTGCTGGTGTTGTTCTATTGTTGTTGTTGTTGTTATTGTTGTATTTGCTGTTGTTGTTTTTGTCTCTGTCTAATCCCTCTCTTATCCCCACAATTTCCCCCTCTGTCTTCCTTTTTTTCTCTTTCTATCCCCTCCTGCTCCGGCCCGGCTGCACCAAATGATAATATAAATACATTTAATAAAGTCACATTCAAATAAGACAACAAGAGAAGTATCTTACACTTCTCTTTTGTAAAGTAAATCTGAACAGCCGATATGGGCATTTACATCAACTATATGATTTGCCTGAGAAGCTGTACAGGACAAAAAAAAAAAAAAATGACTGAGTCCACATGTGCAATAAATAAAGTATGTTAACGCGGGCGAGTCTTTGGCAGTAATGGCGTTCTGTCTCAATGGACACGCGTGATAGCAACCTTAGCTGATGAACTCTTTAACCTCCAGCTGAACCCTCCCTGAGGCGCGCACAGTTCAGCACTCGTGGGAATACCGATGTGACGTTTTATCACCCTACTCATAATATATTTCAATATGTCAATATGAGGGCTTCACGGTGGCAGAGGGGTTAGTGCGTCTGCCTCACAATACGAAGCTCCTGCAGTCGTGGGTTCAAATCCAGGCTCGGGATCTTTCTGTGTGGGGTTTGCATGTTCTCCCCGTGAATGCGTGGGTTCCCTCCGGGTACTCCGGCTTCCTCCCACTTCCAAAGACATGCACCTGGGGATAGGTTGATTGGCAACACTAAAATTGGCCCCAGTGTGTGAATGTGAGTGTGAATGTTGTCTGTCTATCTGTGTTGGCCCTGCGATGAGGTGGCGACTTGTCCAGGGTGTACCCCGCCTTCCGCCCGATTGTAGCTGAGATAGGCGCCAGCGCCCCCCGCGACCCCAAAAGGGAATAAGCGGTACAAAATGGATGGATGTCAATATGACTCCAGACATGGCTCTCTGCTTTTTACCTCATGAGGGACGACATCTTGGGTCGGAGCCACTTAAATACACTCCCTGGCCATAACATTAGGTACAGGTAAAGTATTTTTGTTTTGTAGTGGGGTTTTTTTACACAATTTTGACTGACACAATCAAAGAGTTATTCATTCTATAATAAACTCATTGACATAATATGCATTGAAATAAACCAAAATGAAAACATAAACCATAAACTTAATTAAATTAATTTTCAGTAAAATACTTTGTTTTAATCTTTGAAGAGATACATTTTTTTGGGTTAAAAAAACAAACAAACACCTTTTAAATAATTATTTTTGTTTTAGCATTGATTTTTTTAATCATATCGATTGACATGTCAGCAGGGATGATGTTCGTAAAGAAATTATAGAGTCCGATGCCATTATCGAATCCTCTTATCAAACCGATTCCTTAGCGAATATCTTATCGAATCCAGATAGGTTGTTATATGTGCACTGAGTTCCAAAAGCCATAGATCAGTGGTTCTTAACCTTGTTGGAGGTACCGAACCCCACCAGTTTTATATGCGCATTCACCAAACCATTCTTTAGTGAAAAATATATATATATTTTTTTCAAATTCAAGACAAAGTTATTTGTTTTTGGCAACACTTCAGTATGGGGAACATATTCAAAGTAACAAAGTTTTAATTTAGAGTTATTTGGACACTAGGGGAACATATTCTAAGTAACAAAGACTTAATTTAGAGGTATTTGGAAACTAGGGGAACATTTTCTAAGTAACAAAGACTTAATTTAGAGATATTTGGTTAGGGTTAGGGTTATAATAGGGCCATGCCGAATAAGGCATTAATAAGTACTTAATAATGACTAGTTAAGAGCCAATATGTTACTAATTTGCATGTTAATAAGCAACTAATTAATGGTGAATATGTTCCCCATACTAAAGTGTGACAATGTTTTTTTTTTACTGGTGCACAAAATGAACCGTGTATGAACATCGCCTTGTTCAGACAACAAAACCAACACAGTGCATAAACTTACAACAAATTGCACACCTACAAATCCTTCAGCGGTTGCCGTATCCCTAATACACCAATAGGGAGAAGTTTTTATTCATACGATGAGTCGGGTGTGTTTTGACCTCCGCCGAACCCCTGAGGCCGGCTCACCGAACCCCTAGAGTTCGATCGAACCCAGGTTAAGAACCACTGCCATAGATGTTATATGACTGGACTGGCACGCAGTTTATATGGAGGAAAAGCGGACGTGACTGAGGACAGCATGCGGACGTGAAAGGGTGAAATTTTCAGGTGAGAGAGGACGCTAAAGGCCCGGCCCCAGTGAGCATATAGTGCTGCTATATGCATTGTAAAAAAAAAAAATGCAGACAAACACATCACCAACATGGACGAGGTGCCACTCACTTTTGACATCCCGGTGAAGCACACGGTGAAGAAGAAGGGGACCAGCACGGTAGCGAATCGATACGCACAACAAGGCAAGGGAAGTCGGCTTTTACTGTTGTGCTAGCTTGCTATGCTAAGGGACAACCAGACTGACTTTAAAAATGAGGAGAGGGAATCTGGCTTGTTTAATGGAGAACTTGCCCAGCTGTTCATTTCGGACACAGAAGATGAGGACTTTGATGGATTTGTGGATGAGGATTCATCAAAAAATAATGTGAGTACATTGATAAATACTTCAATAAAGTACAACCAAACTCAGCTTTGCTCCTGCTGCCTTTTTAAAACAGCGTCCATGCATGCTAGCGTAAAAAATACTATAACCAAAGTATTTGGTTAAAGTGGGCACATCCTTTTTTAAGATATGGATTTTGTTTTAGTTTCATTTTTTGAAAGGGAAAAGATTCAAATCAATTTTGAAATGTAACCACATAAGTTACTACCCATGTGTTTTTCTATTTTTTTAATGTATTTATTTATTTTTACTACACTACAAGCACATGTTTTACCTTGAACAGGATAAACGGTAGAAAATGAACTGATGAATAAAAAGACTAAAAATAGTATGTGACATATTTTCGTATGTTCATTTTTTTTTTACATTATGTAAAAAAAAAAAAAAGTTTTTAAATGTTTTTATCTTCCATTTCATTTTTCTTTTGACAAGCCAATGCCATGTTTGTGTAATCCCCTGCAGCACTGCAGAGCAGCAAGCTTTTTTCATTGTTTGTAGACATGTTTAAAACCAATCAACTGTACGCTAGCCCCAAATCCACACGGACCAGGAACAATATGAATGCATAATTTATCTCCATTATAAACACCCTTATTTCACCCTGACTGGGTTGCACTGGAGTAAATTGCCAAAAAGGCTTCATGTCACAGATGTGAATGGTATCAGATGCAATGACAACACATTGCTTAATGACCCAACCTAAGGCTACGTTTGCAGGCAAGTTGCTGAGTCATGTGAGTGTGTGTGTGTGTGTGTGTGTGTGTGTGTGTGTGGGTGTGTGTCTGTGTGTGTGTGTGTGTGTATGTGTGTGTGTGTCCAGATTAGCTCATGTTCCTGTTCAACTAGCGCGAAAGCGAGCTACGGATGGGCTGAGTGATCCAATTAGCTTCATCCATGTCCACAAAATAACATAGTCAACAGCCACTCACTCTGCAGAGCATGCATCTAGATCACCTCTGCGGTTCCCCTACTGCAAAGTGCACTGATGTTTCAAATTGTTTGCCTCTCTCACAGACTTCAGGTTGTGGTTTGCAAAATCCACAGTTTTGACTGAAGTTTGCAAAATCCACAGTTTTGATAATAACCTCTAAGTATTAAACGCCCGATTGTAGCTGAGATAGGCGCCAGCGCCCCCCGCGACCCCGAAAGGGAATAAGCGGTAGAAAATGGATGGATATTAAACATCAAGGACTGGATCTGCCCCTTCATATAGATTGGCACCAAAATCTGATATTTCTTCCAAAGTTTCAGGAAAACGGTTGACTGGTATGTTGATATGATATGTTGTTTTCCACCATTAATTATTTCACTACATGTTTTTATTTAAATAGGT
The DNA here is from genome assembly GCF_033978795.1 of Nerophis ophidion. Classification (NCBI taxonomy): domain Eukaryota; kingdom Metazoa; phylum Chordata; class Actinopteri; order Syngnathiformes; family Syngnathidae; genus Nerophis; species Nerophis ophidion. The sequence continues at coordinate 24,522,528 of NC_084629.1, forward strand.
TAGGTAGTTTTTGAATTTATTCAACTGCTGCCCACAAAGAATTAAAAACACATCTTCCAAAACTGCTTCCATCGAAGTGCTAGATACAGAAGAATTAAAAGATTCCGGGGCTACTTTGATCATTTAAATTTTGCAAGAAATAACTTTAAAAAAATGTTTACAGGTGCTGTTCAGATTATTAGAATATCATGAAAATGTTGATTTATTTCAGTAATTATATTCAGAACGTGAAACTTACATATCATATCAATTCATTACACACATAGTGATATATTTGAAATGTTTATTTCTTTAAATTTTGATGATTAGTACTGACAATTACTGAAAATCCCAAATCCAGTATCTCAGAAAATTAGAATATTATTTACGACTAGTACCAAAAAATATTTTTTAGAAATGTGGGCCAACTGAAAAGTATGAACATGGAAAGTTTCAGCATGTACGGCAATCAATACTTAGTTGCAGCTCCTTTTGCCTGAATTGCTGCAGCAATACGGCGTGGCATGGAGTCCACCAGTCTGTTGCACTCCTCAGGTGTTATGAGAGCCCAGGTTGCTTTAATAGTGGCCTTCAGCTCTTCAGCATTGTTGGGTCTGGCATCTTCCGCTTCACAATACCCCATAGGTTTTCTATGGGGTTAAGGTCAGGTGAGTTTGCAGGCCAATCAAGAACAGGGATACCATGGTCCTTAAACCAGGTACTGGTAGATTTGGCACTGTGTGCAGGTGCCAAGTCATGTTGGAAAATAAAATCTTCACCTCCATAAAATTGGTCCGCGGCAGGCAGCATAAAGTGTTCTAAAACTTCCTGGTAGACTGCTGCATTGACCCTAGACCTCAGGAAACACAGTGGACCAACACCAGCAGAGGACATGGCACCCCAGACCATTACCGATTGTGGAAATTTGACACTGGACTTCAGGCAACGTTGATTCTGTGCCTCTCCTGTCTTCCTCCAGACTCTGGGACCTTGATTTCCAAAGGAGATACAACATTTACTTTCATCTGAAAAGGCAAATTTTGGACCACTCAGCAGCAGTCCAGTCCTTTTTGTCTTGAGCCCAGGCGAGACGTTTTTGACGTTGTCTCCTATTCAAGGGTGGCTTTAAACAAGTAATGCGACAGCCGAAGCCCATATCTTGCATATGTCGGTGCGTGGTGGTTCTTGAAGCACTGACTCCAGCTGCTGTCCACTCTTTGTGGATCTCCCCCACATTTTTGAATCGGTTTTGTGTGACAATCCTCTCCAGGGCGCGGTTATCCCTCTTGCTTGTACACTTTTTTCTACCACATCTTTGTCTTCCCTTCGCCTCTCTATTAATGTGCTTGGACACAGAGCTCTGGGAACATCCAACCTCTTTAGCGATGACCTTTTGTGTTTTGCCTTCCTTCTTTAAAGTATCAATGGTCATCTTTTGGACAGTTGTCAGGTCAGCAGTCTTCCCCATGATTGTGTGTCATACAGAATCAAAACGAGAGACCATTTAAAGGCTTTTCCAGGTGTTTTGAGTTAGTTAACTAATTAGAGTGTGGCACCAGGTGTCTTCAATATCTGACCTTTTCACCATATTCTAATTTTCTGAGATGTTGAATTTAGGGTTTCATTGGTTGTCAGCTATAATCATCTCCTTTTTGGCAAAAAACACTTGAAATGTATCAGTCGGTTTGGAATGAATGTATACATTCTACAAGTTTGACTTTCTAAATGGAATTTATGAAATAAATAAACTTTATCATGAGATTCTAATAATATGACCAGCACCTGTATGTACTCGGAGTATCCAGATCTGATATTGATGCCGGATTAGGGGTGGGCAATATGGCCTTTTTTAAATATCTCAACATTTTTAGGCTATATCGCGATACACAATATATATCTTGATATTTTGACTTAGCCTTGAATTAACACTTGATACATGTAATCACAGCAGTATGATGATTCTATGTGTCTACATTAAAACATTCTTGTTCATACTGCATTAATATATGCTCAGTTTAATCTTTCATGCAGAGAGGGAAATCACAACTGAGTCAATTGACCAAAACTGTATTTATTAAACAGTTATAAAGCAGTGGCACAAACATTCATGTCATTTAAAAACAGAAAGTGCAAGATTGTCAGAGACGTTTTAAAAAAAGCTAATAGTGCACTTTTGTGCATGATGTCACTAAGATGACATATAAACCAACACTAAATTAAAGTGCACTTTTTGTACAGAACGCCACTACAATAGTTTAAAACAAATAAAGTGCACTTTTGTGCATGATGTCACACAAGATATTTCAAGAACTGTCAAATAAAAATGAGCTACATAATAGAATAATAGAATATCAAATAGTGTTCGTCCTTCGCTATGTGGTAGGTTACTGCGGATATTATCTCCTTTTGTTGTTGACTATTTTTTTCATACGGTGTTGATCTGGAAATGTTTGCCTCGGCATTTTCATGGTGTGGGCGTGTGGCACCGAATTGAAATGTTGACATGCAGAGTAAACACTCTTCATTCTCTAGCAGGTGACTATTCAAATGATGCTAAGTATTAGCAGTAATGCTACTTTTTGTAGCAACGCTTTTGCCCCACACTTGACAAATTATGGTTGTCTGTCCGGCATATTCCCACTTGAAGCCAAACCACCGCCAAACGATATACCCCTGCGGTTTTTCTTGGGAATTAATTATTTCTTCATTTGTTACCAGATTTGCACCTTCTTTCTCTTGTATTACCGCTCGCACCACAGTTAACGTTAGTCATGCTGCTACTTCTTTGCTCCGCGAGGGCGTATACGTATGTGACATATGTAAGAAGGTGCGCTTCCTGTCTGTGAAAAAGAGAAACAAGAAAGAGTGGGAAGAGCCTGCAGTGTAATGCCAGCAGCTAAAAGCAACTGTGTGAGAACGTATACTCGAATATCACGATATAGTCATTTTCTATTTCGCAGGGACAAACCCGTGATATATCGATATATCGCCTAGCCCAATGCTGAATAACAATCCAATATCAGCAAAAAATCAAGTATCGGATTATATCAGCTTGTAAAAATGTAAACATGGTTCGGCTACTAGGAGCTAGCAACTACACAACAGCCAAGCATACAATAGCACACAAGCTAGACATACGCAATAAGTGTCCTTATTTGAATTGAATTGAATCTATCTATCAAAGACGGCAAGTTGGCAAGACTAATGATTCCTCCTGCAATGTCGCTCTATTCTCTGGCAGACAAGGTATCTTATAATGTGTTCATGTGCGAGGGTGAACGCGCATTGCTCAATGACTTGTGGCGGTCAGTGTTAATTTTGTTTACTAAAAATGTTCATCCTCGTTAACGTCAACGACGATTAGGAATCCATCCAATCACTACATAACGGAGGGGATCCAATCAGTACTGTAGTGACGACTATGACTGGTTTAATATGGTTTAGCAATCACTTCAGAGTGTTGGTTCAGGACAGCAATTATGCGTTCAGGTGAGTGCAGGAGAAATATTACATTGTCCAAGTCCAGATTTTTAGTTTCAATTTTCTTTTTAAGACATGCATGAGCTGTTGGTTTGCTTTTGTGTGATGTTTCCTATACAAAACAAATACAATCATTATAAATCAACTTAAGTGACCACAATGCAATGCAATGAAATATAAGCACAAGCCTGCTACGGGCTGTTGAAATATAAATCACTTAGCTGTGTATTAGGGCTGGGCGATATATCAATATACACAATATATATCGCGGGTTTGTCTCTGTGCGATATAGAAAATGACTATATCGTGATATTCGAGTATACGTTCTAACGCATTTGCTTTTAGCTGCAGGCATTATATTACAGGTTATTCTCGCTCTTTCCTGTCTCTTTCTCACAGACAAGAGCACTTTCTTACATACATGATACGTATAAGCCCTCGCCCAGCAGAGAGGTAGCAGCATAGGTAACGTTAGCTGTGATGCTAGCAGAGCCGTGCGAGTGGTAATACGAGAGAAAGAAGGTGCGAATGAAGAAATAATTAATTCCCAAGAAAAACAGCACGGGGTCCATCGTCTTGCGGTGGTTTGGCTTCAAGTGGGAATATGTCTAACAGACAACCGTAATTTGTCAAGTGTGGGCCAAAAACGTTGTTATAAAAAGTAGCATCACTGCTAATATGGAACATCATTTGAAAAGTCACCTGCTAGAGAATTAAGAGAATTTCATAACGTCATCATTCTGCTGTGATTGTATGCATCACTTGTTCATTCAAGGCCAAGGCAAAATATCGAGATATATATCGTATATCACGATATTGTCTAAAAATATTGAGATATTAAAAAAAGGCCATTTCGCCCAGCCCTAGTTGTAACTACTCCAAAAACTCTAATCCTTGTCTCCATGGAGATATATCAAGTACATTGATTTGAAATACCATCCCTGTAGGATGGGTGGTGACTATGCATGCTTCACTACACACGTGAACCATGACAATGGATGTGTTTTAAATAGTCTATAGTTAACAATGTCTAGCAAAGTCTACTTTATGAGCGAAGACGGACCATTAAAACAATCATCTTGACTTTGACCACACTACACACAAGCGAATGAAGGTCATACTTACTCATCAACCATACATGTCACACTAAGGGTGGCCACATGAACAACGCCAACACTTTCATGAATATGTGCCATATAGTCAAACCACACTAAACAACGACAAACACATTTTGGGAAAATATTTGCACCGCAACACAACATAAACACTACATTATAAATTCCCAGAATCCCCTGCAGCACCAATTCTTCCGGGACGCTACAATATAAACAAACGCCATTGGTGGACCTACACCTACATCTAGTGAAGTGAAGTGAATTATATTTATATAGCACTTTTTCTCTAGTGACGCTAAGCACTTTACATAGTGAAACCCAATATCTAAGTTACATTTAAAGCAGTGTGGGTGGCACTGGGAGCAGGTGGGTAAAGTGTCTTGCCCAAAGACACAACGGCAGTGACTAGGATGGCGGAAGTGGGGATCGAGCCTGGAACCCTCAAGTTGCTGGCACGGCCACTCTACCAACCGAGCTATACCGCCTCATCTACTGTAATGATACTGCAGTCTTTAGCGACTTCTAAATCACTAATCTTCGCCTCCATGGCAACAAATAAAGTAAGTTTCTCTGCAGCTCACCGGCTTCGCAATGTAAACAAACGCCATTAGTGGATCTACATTTAACATCCACTGTAGTGATATCATGTACAGGCACGTATCTAGTCGATACTATTATGATTAAATCGATATTTTTTAGCATTTTGTGGTATCATTAAAAAATAATAGGGGTGTAACGGTACACAAAAATGTCGGTTCGGTACATACCTTGGTTCAGAGGTCACGGTTCGGTTAATTTTCGGTACAGTAAGAAAAAAACAAAATATACATTTTTTGATTATTTAACAAATTTGCTAAATCTTCCACCAAAAATATTTTTCTTAGTGGAATATTTGATGTGAAGTAATCGGAAACTTGGATAGGTCAATAATTCACAATAACATTGATTTTGATTTAATATTATGTTTTGAGCAGTGACAGTTTGAAAGAAAGAATAAACAGCTTTGTTTTATTAGTCGACGTTGCAACTTTTTCTAAATTACATTTAGCCTTTAAGCTTTTTTATTTCACTTTTGTTTATGTTTTTGTTTATTTTAATAGTATTTTTAGAATGTGCCGTGGGCCTGTTAAAAATTAGCTGTGGGCCGCAAATGGTCTCCGGGGCACACTTTTGACACCCCTGCTATAGATAATAAAAAATTAAATGCGATAAATCTATGGATAAAAAGCAGAGCCTGGCGACGCATGCGCATTTATCATAACTCTCTCGGTCTCTGTCTCTGCCCCGCCCTCATGAATGTTAACGCTGTGTCCACCACTTTTTTTGTTGTTTTTAACCCCTTCTTAACCCTGAACATACATTGAAAATACACGCAACCATAACTCAAAATGCTGGACATTCGAAGCATTTAAGAAACTCCACCTGGAAAGCTCCGCAAAGAGGACATATCCCGTGAAAAGAGGTGTGGTCAGTCTATCATAGCCCGATGCTAGCATGCCGTGTGTTGTTTTTTTGACTGATTGAAACTTTAATTAGTAGATTGCACAATACAGTACATATTCCATACAATTGACCACTAAATGGTAACACCCAAATAAGTTTTTCAACTTGTTTAAGTCGGGGTCCAAGTTAATCAATACATGGTGCTTCGGTGTGCATTGTTTACACAACGTGCGGTGCGCTACTTATATGTCCGTGTTGTTCGGTACACCTCCGAACTGAACCGAAACCCCCAGTAACGAAACGGTTCAATACAAATACACGTACCGTTACACCCTTAAAAAATAATATAAAGTATCAAACAACAGAAGAATGAGTGATCATTACATTTTAACAGAAGTATAGATAGAGTTAAAAGAGAAAGTAAGCAGATATTAACAGTAAATGAACAAGTAGATTAATAATTAATTTTCTACCATTTGTCCTTAATAATTTTGACAAAATAATAGAATGGAAAACGACACAATGTGTTACTGCATACGTCAGCAGACTAAATTAGGAGCTTATGTTTGTTTACTTACTAATAAAAGACAAGTTGTCTTGTATGTTCACTATTTTATTTAGGGACAAACTTGCAAAAAGAAACACATGTTTAATGTACTGTAAGATTTTTTTGTACTTCATTTTTCGGTACTTTATTTAGAAAAGTACCGAAAAGTATTGAAATAATTTTGGTGCCGGTACCAAAATACTGGTGTCGGGACACGTACCTCCCTACTTGGCACTCAGCATCGAGGGTTGGAATTGGGTGGTTAAATAACCAAATGATTCCCGGCGCGGGCACCGCTGCTGCTCACAGCTCCCCTCACCTTCCATGGGGATGGGTCAAATGCAGATGATAACTTCAACACACCTAGTGTGTGTGTGACAATTGTTAACATAAATGCACATAATTTAAACATCCCAACCTTAAGTACTGTAATGATTAATAGAATGTAAATAGCATCACAGCAATAATTCTAAATTGTAAATTGAGCCTAACAAACATGTCAAATGCTACAAACAGGCCCCAACCATGGTATGATATTCAGCTGGCAGTTAGCTTGTGAAATTGATGCCAAACAGCCTTTAGACTACAATAAAACGGACAACATTAGTTGCAATTCAGTTTTAAGCACATAGCAAGTGACATTAAAGTGTATATAAAGTAACTCACTTTGTATCGACGCACACTGCCAATGAAACAATTGTCAACGAAGTTCACAGTAACTTTCAGAGCTTGCGGATGCAACGATCCGTTCACTGCCCCCTCCAGTGTCGTAAAAGTGAACTGCATTTAAAGGCCTACTGAAATGAAATGTTCTTATTTAAACTGGGATAGCAGGTTCATTCTATGTGTCATACTTGATCATTTCGCGATATTGCCATATTTTTGCTGAAGGGATTTAGTAGAGAACATCCATGATAAAGTTCGCAACTTTCTGTGCTAAGAGAAATGCCCTGCCTCTACCGGAAGTCGCAAACGATGACGTCACCCGTGTGATGGCTCCTCACATATTCACATTGATTTTAATGGGAGCCTCCAACAAAAAGTGCTATTCGGACTGAGAAAACGACAATTTCCCCATTAATTTGAGCGAGGATGAAAGATTTGTGTTTGAGGATATTTATAGCAACGGACTAGAAAAAAGAAGAAAAAAAACACGATTGCATTGGGACGGATTCCGATTTTTTTAGACACATTTACAAGGTTAATTCTGGGAAATCCCTTATATTTATATTGTGTTGCTAGTGTTTTAGTGGGTTGAATAGTACCTGATAGGGTTTCTCCACGGGTGTGTTGACGCGCAGTGTCTCAGGGGAGTCAACGGCAGATATGGACGGCACAAGCTCAGCTTTTCTCCGGTAAGAACTGAATTTTTAAGCACAATTTTCTCACCGGAACCTGCTGGTTGACATTTGGTAGGGATCCATGTTGGCTTGACCCCGCTCTGATCCATAGGAAAGTTTCACCTCTAGGAATTTTAAACAAGGAATCACCATGTTTGTGTAGCTAAAGGCTAAAGCTTCCCAACTCCATCTTTCTACTGGGACTCCTCCAATATTAATTGAAAAAAATTGCAAAAGATTCAGCAACACAGATCTCCAAAATACTGTGTAATTATGCCGTTAAAGCAGACGACTTTTAGCTGTGTGTGTGCGCAGCGCTCATACTTCCAAAAAACCCGTGACGTCTTGCGTACACATCATCATTACACGACGTTTCGAAGACGAAACTCCCGGGAAATTTAAAATTGTAATTTAGTAAACTAAAAAGGCCGTATTGGCATGTGTTGCAATGTTAATATTTCATCATTGATATATAATCTATCAGACTGCGTGGTGGGTAGTAGTGTGTTTCAGTAGGCCTTTAAGCAACCCAATGACAAAGACAAAACAAGCATTACAGAGACAGTCTTTTGTACAACAACTACTGTCTTTGTAAAGCACGATGTTTTGATTTTTCATTAGGAAAAACATTTTGTGACACAATTCAATACAATGTGTCTTCTAAACCTGGAAGAAAGAGAAGAGAAGACATATTGACACACTTCACTTTTGCCATGGTTGACACGTTGTGGCTCGATTTTTTTCCGGTAAAAATTACAACTATATGAAGCGTTGTCTGCAGGCTAACCATCTATGCAATAATTAATGGTAAATGGGTTATTCTTGTGTAACACTTTTATAGCGCTTTTCTAACTTTTTAAGGAACTCAAAGCGCTTTTGAGACATTCACCCATTCACACACCAAGTCCGAGTCCATGGTTCTCGCCCGGAAAAGGGTGGAGTGCCATCTCCGGGTTGGGGAGGAGACCCTGCCCCAAGTGGAGGAGTTCAAGTACCTAGGAGTCTTGTTCATGAGAGGGGGAAGAGTGGATCGTGAGATCGACAGGCGGATCGGTGCGGCGTCTTCAGTAATGCGGACGTTGTACCGATCCGTTGTGGTGAAGTATTTCAACATTTCCACGTAACTTCTCCCAAAATAGCATATTCTCCTATTTTAAAAAATTTTTTGTCTATGTAAAAAATCAAACTGCGTGTCGCAAATGGCCCTAGGGCCACACTTTGGAGACCCCTGGCTAAACCAAGCTATTTTTCAATATACGGTACAATCCAGTGACCATATGAGGATATACTGGACACAATTATGATCCAGTCGATATGGACGTCACCATCATGCGAATCTTGTCTGTTATCTCTTTATGTGTAAACACAGATGTAGTGTGTGTGTTGATAAGAAATACATCAGGCACTGCTTACACCACACACACACACACACACACACACACACACACACAAACACACACGCACGCACACACACACACACACAAACACACACACACACACAAACCTTCGTCACAATAGGAGAACATTGAATGTTGATAGTTGGACAAAGACACATGGGCCACTTTATGTGTACGTGTGTGTGTGTGTGTGTGTGTGTGTGTGTGTGTGTGTGTGTGCGTGTGTTCTCGCCCCCAGCAGCTTTAAGTCCCAAAGACACTAGCTAATGTTGCCTGGCGACAGGTATCAACTGTGGTGCGTTTCCATGGAGATGGTGGAGAGGGTGGGGCTTTGATGAGAAAAACACAGTGGCTCTCCTCCACCCTCCTAACCCCAACACACGTGCACACATGTCAGCGAGCGTGAAGAACACAGAATGCACGCAGAGACAACTGCGAGGCCTCTAGAAGTTGTGCACTCCGCAACCGAGACACGGACGCTGACAGAACGTCTTTCCTCAACCTTCTCGTCGGACCACTCAAGGATGAAAATGAACGGCGAGACCAACGTGTGCTCTCCTCAGGCTGCTGCAGAGTGGAAGGTGCACGCCTGGCGCAGCCTCTTTTGACCACAAATGACGTAGTTTGCAGCAGCGAAGTCACTTTCGGGTTAGCACCTTGTACCAGACTCAAAATGTGCTGAGACGGTTCAAAAAAAGAAGGTACCTAAGCACAGACACTAAAGTATCACAAGGCACCAGGACACACAAAGTTCGACAGATGCTACATGACCATGACATTTTTAGCCAAACTGAGGTTTCTTGCCATATCATACATGTCATTTTTCAGTACAATCCCATTCAAGATCAGCCAAACATTACAGGGAGACAGAACACGATTGCTGGCGGGTCTGCCAACTTCCGGCGCCCCCTACAAAAAGCGTGAAAAACAGGTAAACGCTGGGGAGCGGGGGGTAATGGGGATGACAAAAAAAAAAGCCTGGGCCCCTGGAAAGGGCGTCCAGACTGAGGCCAAGGGGGAAATGAACCTCATAGCCATAGGACACATAAACATGTGTGTAAGAGGGAAACATGAAAGAACACAAAGGACATTCAAGACATTAAAAGAGCAGAGCTGATGCAACCAGCCACTTCTACATACAGCCACAAAAGTTCAACAACAACAAGACATATAAACTGTGGTGGCCTCAGCGGTGTTCCATGCCATCATCTGCTGGGGTGGGGACAGCATGGCCAGAGACAGGAAGAGACCCAACAAAGCAACCAAGAGAGCCGACTCCACCCTCGGTCGCCCACTAACTCTCGGCTAGTGTCCAGTCCGCATGGATGAGCACAGATACATCCAAGGAGACAGAGATGTCTGATACCTCCTCATTCAGCCAAGACACTGTGAAACCTGTCCATCCTGACGCCAGCTCCGCCACCCTGTCTCTTCAACTGCATCTCCTCCAGTCTCTCCAAACGGTGTGTATATATATATATATATATATATATATATATATATATATATATATATATATATATATATATATATATATATATATATATATATACCTGCATATGCAATCTATCTATATTCATCGTCTTTTTCACATCAACAGGAGCCAGATGAGGAGGTTCGGGCTTTTGGTCAGGATTACCCCCGAGCCCCTCTCTGGCGAGGTGTTTAGGGCACGTCCGACTGGTAGCAGGCCATGGGGAAAACCCAGGACACTTTAGGCGGACTATGTCTCCCAATTGGCCAGGGAACGCCTCGGGATCCCCCAGGAGGAGCTGAATGAAGTGGCTGGCGGGAGGGAAGTCTGGGTTTCTCTGCTTGGGCTGCTGTCCCCGCGACGCGACCTCGGATAAGCAGAAGGAGATGGATGGATGGATGGATGGATTTTCTTGTAAATACACCGTAAAAAAAATAATCTGGCAATTTAGCAGTAATAAAACTGGCAACTCAGTCACCAGAAGTTTGCTGTAAAATATACAGTGTTTTTTTGCAACATATTACAGTAAATGGAAAAACATCACTACTGTTTTTTTAGAGTAAAAAATGGCAGCTTAGTGGGCACAATTTTACTGTAAAATTCACATTGATTTTTAGAACAGGAAATGGAAAAACAGTACCACTTTCTTTTTTTAATTCTGGCGACTGACCTGCCAGATTTTTACAGTAAAAAACAAAACAAAACATGGTACCCTTTTTACTAACAGTAATACAACGCAAGAACAACAATCATAGATTTTATGGTAAAAACTGGCAGCTAAGTTGCCAAAAATTGACTGTAAAAAAACGTAAACATTTCCACTAGTGATAAAAATACACTGTAAATAAAAAATAAAAATAAAATTATGTTTACAATTTGCTGGATAACTTGTGTTGAAATCATAAAACAAGCAGATATTTAACAAAAAAATTGCTTGGAAAGTATGATGATATAGTTGTTGCAATTTTAAAGAATATTAAAGTTTAAAATGTATGCAATTTCAAACAGTTTTTTTCTGTTTAAATGTAAATAACAAATACATTTAGTAAGACAAGATAAGGCACTTTATTAAAGCATATTATTTCCAGGTATTCGCGGGCCACATAAAATGATGTGACGGGACAAATCTGGCCCCCGGGCCTTAATTTTGACACCCGTGCCAAAAAGGTACTAGCCATCAGTGAAATAAAGAATCATGTGGTAGAGGCATTTGTGCGCAAACTAATTAACATGTTGTGATTGAGTTGTGTAATAAGGTCTCCTGCGATTGTGCTATAAATCAGCCTCCCTGTGCACACACGTCTGCGACATCCAGCTATTCGTCACTGCGTCCACATCCAAATCAACTTATTGGGGAAAATACATAAATATCACTGCCTCGAAATTGAAAATTGCCCATCAATCTTTGCGTGTAGAGGATCACTCAGGCACACTGCTTTGAAGTGTGTGCTGTCGAGAACCCCATTGAGCCCCGCCCACTCCTGGTCTTTTATCGGAACACTGAATGTTGCATATAACTAATGGGTGGTGGGGCACGCTGTCAGTGTCCCTTTTTGCATACTTCGGCTCTGACCTGGCCATAGCATTAATGGCTCATTAGGAAGTAGTCCAGCTGTAAAAGGCAGTCGATCATTAACACACACACACGGACACCTGCTGTCACCATGGTAACAAGCCTTTTGACGGCAAAGGCCACACTCCCGTCTGAAGCCCAAGCATGGAAAATCATCTTAATGCGTTACGATTGTAGTGACTCTGATGTGTTTTGAATAATCTTTCCTCTTCCATCGTCTCCCGATGCAGACCATAAATACACACACACACACACACACACACACACACACACACACACACACACACACACACACACACACACACACACACACACACACACACACACATATCCCTCCAAAGCATGTCAATAAAGTATTGAACTCATACCCACTTCCAAGCATTAGAACGCCTCAAACGGTCCTCCAAGTGCAGCTGAAGGCCAGCGTTGGTTTTGACCCCGAGTGCTCGTCGCACAAAAATCGATAAGAGATAAACGTACCTTGTTATCCTTAGGCCGGGGAACGCAAACCTGAGCAGAAGTAACTCTGGTAAAATCTATAAAGCCCGGCAGTCAGGGAGCTCATTCTCAGCAGGTTCAAAAAGTGAGCCTTTTTACATGTTGCTATGGAACTTGTGTGACAGTTCTTGCTAAAAAGTGGTTCTCTTGAATAATGGCGTCCCGATACAACTGATACGATACACATATATGTAGCCTGAATATTGATATTGATCTTTGACAATATCAGCACAAATCTTGCTTACTTTTATCATTTTGTAGTGTGGAATGTTTTAATCAAGTGAAATTACTCAAACAGAGAACACTGATTGGTATGAAAAACATTTAACTGTCTGGAATGGACTCACGCTGTCTTTAAGTATATATATTTCCTTAATAACTCATTATCAACAAGTCATTAAGTTAAGCTCATGACGCTATAGGTTGAATGACGCAGACACGTTTGTTACTGGATACTTTCTCAAAATGAACAATAATTTGATACTTTTTTATATTGACAAATACGCTGTTTTAAACTTCAATGTTGTTTAACATATGTCTAGCTTGTGTACTATTTTATGCTTAGCTGTTGTTTAGCTGCTCAACCAACCTTGTGTTGTTACTGGAGGACATTTAGTAGTTAACAGGTTGTCTAGCTTTGCACAAGTAAAACACGCTGCAGGACCGCTTGTATCAAAGCGATTTTACATGCAAGCCGATATTATTTTACAATTTTGTAATTTTTCAATATCGATATCTGATCAAGACAACCAGAGTTTTTACACGCCAATATAAAGAATGATTAGATCAATTTTATGTCAGTGGTGGCTCAGTTTTTGTTATAAAAATATTGTTTTTACAGGTTACTATAAACAGGTTACTTTTTTTTAAACTTGGATGGCGCGTGTCTTAAGATCACCTGTACAATACAGATTTAAACATGACAACATTATTTTTATTTCCAATATTTCTACTGGGAAAATATTGGTGCCCTGAATATCGAAATTGATCTGTGACAATATCAGCGCAGATCTTACTTATATAGTTGTGGAGAGGCGGAGCCAACGGGCCGAAGGCATGGCAGGGCAGGGCACGCTGCCCTGACCAAGATGGCGGCAAGGAGGCGGAGGATGCAGTGGAGTGGAGATGCGGGGCTTGCTGGGAGCAATGCCTTCACAATCTAAATCAGGTGCGTGGCACACATACATGCACACAATTAACTCATCTCCTCCTGCTGTATAAAAGGGGAGAAGGAGGAGAGATCAGAGAAGGAGTTGGAGTGTCCGCAGCAGATGCAGTGCGTGAAGAGCAAGAGCGACAGAGAGCAAACGACGACGACGACGACGACGACGACGACGACGACGACGACGACGACGACGACGACGACGACGGCGGCGGCTGAAAAGCGACCGGCAAACGAGCAGTCGAGGAAGGAGCTGAAAAGCGACCCAAACTGCAGCCAAGCTTTATTGCAAAATAAAGAAGTCAAACCTGCTAAAGAGATGTTCTTCCTTGGTGGTCTGCTGAACCCGAGCTACGACAGTAAGAGACTGTCACAATAGTATACAATTTTGTAGAGTGGACTGTTTTAATCAAATGAAATTACTCAAACAGAGAATACTGGTAAGTATGAAAAACATTATCTATTTAATTTTCACTGTGTAGAATGAACTTATGTTGTCTTGAAGTTGAAGAAGAGTGCCATCCATCCATTTGGTGCCTATCTCAGCTACAATCGGGCGGAAGGTGGAGTACACCCTGGACAAGTCGCCACCTCACCCCAGGGCCAACACAGACAGACAACATTCACACTCACATTCACACACTGGGGCCAATTTAATGTTGCCAATCAACCTATCCCCAGGTGCATGTCTTTGGAAGTGGGAGGAAGCCGGAGTACCAGGAGGGAACCCATGCATTCACGGGGAGAACATGCAAACTCCACACAGAAAGATCCCGAGCCCGGGATTGAACCCAGGACTACTTAGGACCTTCTTATTGTGAGGCAGATGCACTAACCCACCGTGCTGCCCTGAAGTGGAGTGTATATAATTAATCATTAGTTCATTATCAACAAGTCATGAGCCTATAGCTCATGACGCTATAGGTTGAAATACGCAGAAACGTTTGTTACTGGATACTTTCTCAAAATGAGCAATCATTATTTAATACTTTTTATATTGACAAATAGGCTGTATTAAACAACAATGTTGTTCAACATATGTCTAGCTTGTGTGCTAATTTGTGCTTAGCTGTTGTGCAGCTGCTTGACCAACCTTGTGTAATTGTAAATATGCTGCAGGACCGCTTGTATCAAAGCGATTTTACATGCAAGCCGATGTCATTTTACGATTTTGTAATTTTTAATATCTGATCAGGACACCCAGGGTTTTTACACGTTACAATAGAGAGTGATTAGATTCATTTTACACTTGTGGTGGCTCAGTTCTTGTTATAAAATTATTGTTTTTACGCAGTTTGGCCTTTCAGTAACACTGAGAGCAGACTCACCCAAACTACCACTAGGTCAGAGGTGTACAAAACTACGGCCCGCGGCCCACCAGTGTCTTCAATTTGGCCCGTGAGAAGTTGTCTTCAATTTGGCCCACTAGACGGAACGAGTTCAGCAAGCAATATAGCCAGGAGCGGTGTATTCATATCATACACAAAAAGCCAGGGCTGCCATTTTGTCACCATTTGGTGGCCAAAGAAAGTTACTCAACCATTAATTGTACTTGCAAGTCCATGCAGCATAGCAAAACTCATACGACCCAATCCAAACAACCTTCTCTAGTCATGGTGCAGGAAAAAAAAATAACTAGCACAAAAATTGAACAAACATGGTCACACCTAACGCAACCTGCTTATTGAACTTTGTGGATATTATAAAAAACGTCATATCAAGATTTAAAAAAAAACATATCAAGATTACACATATTTAAATCCATTACAACGAATGATGTGGAAAATGCAAAACACTCTTTTCAGACTTATCCATGTTTGGCGCATTTTAGCGCTTGATATTTCTGATTGATTAAAAAATCTTATGGAGGTCACGAAAGTAAACAAGGTAGGAGTCGAACTTTCACATACTCTTAATATCCAATTATAATCATTATTAATTATACTGTATATCCATGGTAATATGCATCCACTTTATGTACTGTATATATGGGATAGGCTCCAGCCACCCCCGCAGCCCTGAGTGGGACAAGCGGCAGAATACAAACTTTTTGGTTTAATCGCTAAAAAGTTCTATTTTGGTTTCATCTGACCACATGACATTCTCCCAATCCTCTGCTGTATCATCCATGTATCCATTTTGGTATAAACTCAACTCGTCGTGTTTGGAGGAAGAAGAATACTGAGTTGCATCCCAAGAACACCACACCTACTGTGAAGCATGAGGGTGGAAACATCATGCTTTGGGGCTTTTTTTCTGCTAAGGAAAGAATGAATGGGGCCATGTATCATGAGATTTTGAGCCAAAACCTCCTTCCATCAGTGAGAGCTTTGAATGGTTGACCAAATACTTATTTTCCACCATAATTTACAAATAAATTCTTTAAAATTCCTACAATGGGGAATTCCTGGATTTTTTTTTTCACATTCTGTCTCTCACAGTTGAAGTGTACCTATGATGAAAATTACAGACCTCTGTCATCATTTTAAGTGGGAGAACTTGCACAATCGGTGGCTGACTAAATAGTTGTTTGCCCCACTGTAATTAAAGTAGGGCTCTACTTTGTGTTAGCTTGACGCTAATATACATTGGCTTGGCTATTGACATGTCACTGATTAGCATTAGCGATGTTACATGGCGATTTCAAAGCCTCCAAAGTTGTTAATGAAAATTACAACTAAGATGCACAATACAATCAAACAACTGGTGTGTAACAAGTACAATGCTTATAGTACTAACACTTTTTAGGGCGCAACAAAAGACTAGACAGCAAAGATTGAACTGACTAGCCATCACACGATATACTCTACACTACTGCCATCTTACGTCTTGGACTTGCAACTGTAATTCCATCCATCCATCCATTTTCTACCGCTTATTTCCCTTTGGGGTCGCGGGGGGCGCTGGTGCCTACAATCGGGCGGAAGGCGGTGTACACCCTGGACAAGTCACCGTCTCATCGCAGGGGCAACTGTAATTAATACTCACAAATGTGATAATAAAACAAAATAAAAAAACAACTGGACAGCAGTTATCATAATTTAGCTCAAAGGTTGAGATCTTATTTGCAAAAACAAAATGTATTCAAACACAAAAGTAGCAAAAATAGGTACCTTTGAGTACTGGTGTTAGTACCCATCCCTACATGTATGCAACCGCAATAATACTAAAATAATAATATTTTTATAGCATCAATCAAAACAAGGACAACTTATTTGCATTGGATCTAAATGTGCTGTCCAGGTGTACCTAATGATGTGGCCAATGAGTGTATTTTATGTTCATCCCCTAAAAGCACAACACCTCCTCGTTAATAATACATGTCAACAAAGTTACTCAATAAGTTCCCGCCGGATTCATCTGGTACTAAAATATTAATTGCACTTACATCGTGTGCACCCAGCAGTCTCTTACTGGGCCGGAACCAAAATCAGTGCGAGCGTCTCCGTGGGGATACCGGGCTGTGGCAGGTAGGTTCCAGGCAGCAATTCTCATATGAAAAACACAATTAGGCAAATGGCTTGAGGGGCACCGCGGAGAGGAAGTCGGCGGAGGTAATAAAAGTGAACGGCAGCCATGAAAATAAATAGCTTTCGTGTGAAAATAAGGAGGAAGCGGGAATGAAGTGTGATGGATGTGACCCGGAGACTGCAGTGAGACCCCTCCACTGAAGATGAGATGATACATAAGCGCCGTGCTGCAAGACACAGGCGAAGCACGGGGGGGGGGACTGACAGTCAGACACGAGGGGACTTCTTTTAGGTGTCGGGACTGAAAGCCAGTGTGTTAAGATGATGATGCATTTAATGGACCTTCAAAGAAAGGTCACATTATGGCGGAGGCAACCAAAAGAAAATATGACCTTTGAATTTGTTTCCGGGGATGATTGAGGGAGGGGCTGCTTGGGCAAGGGAGTCTCACCGAGCTTTGTTATCTCTAAATTATTTTATATTATTATAAACTTCAAGGTGCAGTTAGCAGCATGACCTCCGATGTCTTTTTATGTGCAGACTTTTTAGCACGCCGCTTCATAACGTTTGTTGTCCAAATGTGAACAACCATTCAGCAACAAAGATTTGAGATGGGTCATTTTGGTGTTTAGCCTCTTAAGTCATCCAGCAGCTCCAAAATGGAATTGCTGGATAGACAGTATGTCTCTACTAGGGATATTCCGATGAGGTTTTTTTTTTTGCTCCAACAATATTAAGTTAAAGTACCAATGATTGTCACACACATACTACATGTGGCGAAGTTATCCTCTGCATTTGACCCATCAACCTTGATCACCCACTGGGAGGTGAGGGGAGCAGTGGGCAGGAGCGGTGCCATTTATGGGAATCATTTATGGTGATTTAACCCCCAATTCCAACTCTTAATGCTGAGTGCCAAGCAGGGAGGTAATGGGTCCCATTTTTATAATCTTTGGTATGACTCAGCCGGGATTTGAACTCACGACCTACCGATCCCAGGGCGGACACTCTAACCACTAGGCAATATCAACACAATACTTAAACTAGGTTCTTATTCTGTTTTATGACATAAAATTGAGCAGAGCAAAGTCAATAGCACAAAATAGCTAAACAAAAGCAAAAACTACTATGCACGACTCATTTTATTCATTTAGTTTGTGTCCAGGGAATTATTTTCTGAATTTGTATCCATTGTTTCCATTACCAGATGTAAGTTGGAACTGTATGCTACTTTATGTTAGAAATGGCAACAGCGGAGGATGAATACCCCACAACAAGAAGATAGAGAAAAAGAAGAAGTTTATCGACTACGGTGTCGGCACAAACTACAAAGGCGGAAATGCGCAAACTTTCAAGACTTCTGCAGATCTCAAATATACATCAGCAGGTACCAGAAGGTAAGAAACGTTGTTTTTGCATAATATTGCAAAACAAAACGCCAGATAATAAGTCTGTTACTGCGATGAGGTGGAGACTTGTCCAGGGTGTACCACGCCTACCGCCCGAATGCAGTAGAGATAGGCTCCAGCGACCCCCCACAACCTCAAAAGGGACAAGCGGTAGAAAATGGATGGATATGTCTGCCAATATGTGCCATTTTGCGGTCCTTATACACAAACCATAATAATACCCGTACGTTGAATCATACTATGTCTGACTACAGTAACCGTAATGCTCCGACAATCCATCAAGCGGTGCGGCATCTTAGCTTACCAAAGTCTGTACTATAACATTTTGACAGATTTTTGAGCACCGTGTGTAATGTACCATATTCTCAATGAAACATTTAAAGTTTTGGGGTTGTTTACTGGCGTCATTTTGCAGTCTACACGTATCTTTTATCCATGACTGCTGTCTACTGTTCACACTTATCATTACACCATGCATCAAATAAAGTAGCTCGAAGGTCGGTAAGCACAACCAGAATTATTCTGTTCTTGAGGAGCACTGGTTTATAAGGCACACTGTCGATTTTTTAGAAAATTAAAGGATTACGTGCTCCTTATAGTCAGAAAAATATGGTCGCTACTAGCTTGTCAGCCGCGAAACTAGAAATAAATACAGTGTCAGCCAAAGGGGATCAATGTTTGTGATCGACATTCAAAGGCACTAATCGGCAATAGAAACAGCCAGTGGATCGGCACATCCTTAGTCTCAACAGCATTTTTGATTGATTGATTGGGACTTTTATTAGTAGATTGCACAGTGCAGTACATATTCCGTACAATTGACCACTAAATGGTAAGACGCAAATAAGTTTTTCAACTTGTTCAAGTAGGGGTCCACATTAATCAATTCATTGTAGTCAAAGCTGTTTTAGCGGCAACCTGTGTATAGTGGCCACAGACATTTCCCCCACAAAGAAAAGTAGAGCTATAAACCATGTCTATATTGATCGATGGAGTCTCAGTTGTTGTTTTTTTATTTTATTTATTTACTCTTATTAGCATAAACTTGCTACGATATAAATTTTTTTGTGCTGCTTTTTATAATATTTTACTTTGCTAATTTAATAATTAACAGCAATTGCGCTCGCAGTTTTACGTAAAGCTACTACGGCCGTTCACATATGTACTACACTTACGTTCACGTATACATATTGTCTCAAGCCAACGAGCACGCTCCCTAATTTGCTCTCAATCTTTCAACGAATCAGCAAGCAGCAGCTTTTTACACTTGCCTTCTCAACAAATCAACGTCTCATCTCTCGTGTTTGCTAATCCAGTTTTTCCCGTGGCAGTTCGTCATGGCTCCAACTTGTCATGTCAGGTTTGGACTTACCGGTAATTTTCTAATGGTCTTGTATTTTGTTTTATTTTCTTCCCGGCGCTCTTATTTTGGTTTCCATTTCCTGTTTGCCACTATTTCTCCTGTCTGGGCGCTGGCTTCTTCACCTGTCCCTAATTGGCCATCAGAACGTAGCTGTTCCTGGTTGCCAATCAGGATGCTATATGTATACTCTGGATCATTGTTTGTGTTTATGCTTACAGTGCACTTCCCTACTGCACTATTTTTTGGGGTTTCGACATTAAATATATTTTTTCCTGCGCTACTGTACATCTGCCGTCTAAGCACCTTGTGGTTCAAGACCGACAGAGACCGTGACAAAACCAGCGCAATTGGAACAGTGTCCAAATGGGAGATGTTGCAGAACATTCTTAACTAGCTTTAAAACGTGATAAAACAACATCAATATAATGTATATGGCTGTAGACACATAATTGATATGAATAAAATAACGGGTTCGATGAAACGTTTAATATTTTTTTTTCTTTTTCATTGGGAAAAAACTAAATTACAAAGCAAGGTTGGTTGCATGAACTAAGGCACTCATTCTCTGGTAACCGAACAAGGCAGGGACACGCTAACAGCCAATCAGGTAACAGTATCAACTATCATGTTTTGTTGCGCCATCTTGTTGTGCCGTGCATGGATTCAGAAGAGAAACTAAAAATGAAGAAATTGTCGACAACACAGTTGTCACCTCGACAGAATGGCAGTTCTTTGGATTTTTTGTAAATGGACCGTAGTCAGACCACTGTGGCCTGTAAATTATGCAAGGCACTCGTCCCGACCGCGACCTGTTACGCCACACTTTCCTAGCAGCGCTCACCATTTAGAGCACAGCCGTAACTTCCTGGCATTAAACCTGCAGAAAATACTTCTTCTCAGGATTCTCTATGTTTACATTTTCACACTTTGCACTATTTTGCTACACTTTATCAGACATTTCTCACATATTCCCTATTTTTTTACCCTCAGTTTAGGAGATTATTTTTTAAGTGTTCAACGTGATTTTAGAATGTTTACATTGTCTGATTGTTTTACATGCTTGTGTTGACATTTCCTTTCTTTTCTACCTAGATTGCTGAGGGGATAATAATCAGAAGAAGGTTACATTTTCAATAATAGTGTTTAATACTTATTTTGCCTTGTTTTTGATAGGTCATTAAAATAATCAATAATTATCGATATCGACCGATATAAAACACTTATATGATGATTAGGGCTGGGCGATATATCGATATACGCGATATATCGCGGGTTTGTCTCTGTGCAATATAGAAAATGACAATATCGTGATATTCGAGTATACGTTCTCACACAGTTGCTTTTATCTGCGGGCATTACACTACAGGCTCTTCCCACTACTTGTGTCTCCTTCTCACAGACAGTAAGTGCACCTTCTTACATACGTCACATACTGTCAAGTCACATACTGTCACGTCATACGTCACATACGTATACGCCCTCGCGGAGCAGAGAGGTAGCAGCATGGGTAACGTCAGCCGTGATGCTAGCGAAGCCGTGCGAGTAGTAATACGAGAGAAAGAAGGTGCGAATCTGGTAACAAATGAAGGAAGAAGTAATTCCCAAGAAAAACAACAGGGGGTCCATCGTCTGGCGGTGGTTCGGCTTCAAGTGGGAATTTGTCGAACAGACAACTGCAAATTGTCAAGTGTGGGGCACAAGCGTTGCTACAAAAAGTAGCATTACTGATAATATGTAGCATCATTTGAAAAGTCACCTGCTAGAGAATGAAGAGTGCTTACTCCGTATATCAACATCTCCAGTCGGTACCACACACCCACACCATCAAAATGACGAGACAAACATTTCCAGATCAACACCGTATGAAAAAAATAGTCAACAACAGAATTTAATAACGTCCGTAGTAACCTACCACTTAGCAAAGGACGAACACTGTTTGATTTCCTATTATTTAGCTCATTTTTATTTGACAGTTATTGAAATATCTTGTGTGACATCATGCACAAAAGTGCACTTTATTTGTTTTAAAGTATTGTAGTGGCTTTCTGTAAAAAAAGTGCACTTTAGTTTAGTGTTGTTTTGATGTCGTCTTAGTGACATCATGCACAAAAGTGCACTAATCAATCAATCAATCAATGTTTACTTATATAGCCCTAAATCACTAGTGTCTCAAAGGGCTGCACAAACCACTACGACATCCTCGGTAGGCCCACATAAGGGCAAGGAAAACTCACACCCAGTGGGACGTCGGTGACAATGATGACTATGAGAACCCTGGTAGAGGAGGAAAGCAATGGATGTCGAGCGGGTCTAACATGATACTGTGAAAGTTCAATCCATAATGGATCCAACACAGTCGCAAGAGTCCAGTCCAAAGCGGATCCAACACAGCAGCGAGAGTCCCGTTCACAGCGGAGCCAGCAGGAAACCATCCCAAGCGGAGGCGGATCAGCAGCGCAGAGATGTCCCCAGCCGATACACAGGCGAGCAGTACATGGCCACCGGATCGGACCGGACTCCCTCCACAAAGGAGAGTGGGACATAGAAGAAAAAGAAAAGAAACGGCAGATCAACTGGTCTAAAAAGGGAGTCTATTTAAGGGCTAGAGTATACACATTAGTTTTAAGGTGAGACTTAAATGTTTCTACTGAGGTGGCATCTCGAACTGTTACCGGGAGGGCATTCCAGAGTACTGGAGCCCGAAATGAAAAAGCTCTATAGCCCGCAGACTTTTTTTGGGCTTTGGGAATCACTAATAAGCCGGAGTCCTTTGAACGCAGATTTCTTGCCGGGACATATGGTACAATACAATCGGCAAGATAGGATGGAGCTAGACCGTGTAGTATTTTATACGTAAGTAGTAAAACCTTAAAGTCACATCTTAAGTGCACAGGAAGCCAGTGCAGGTGAGCCAGTACAGGCGTAATGTGATCAAACTTTCTTGTTCTTGTCAAAAGTCTAGCAGCCGCATTTTGTACCAACTGTAATCTTTTAATGCTAGACATGGGGAGACCCGAAAATAATACGTTACAGTAATCGAGACGAGACGTAACAAACGCATGGATAATGATCTCAGCGTCTTTAGTGGACAGAATGGAGCGAATTTTAGCGATATTACGGAGATGAAAGAAGGCCGTTTTAGTAACGCTTTTAATGTGTGCCTCAAAGGAGAGAGTTGGGTCGAAGATAATACCCAGATTCTTTACCGTGTCGCCTTGTTTAATTGTTTGGTTGTCAAATGTTACAGTTGTATTATTAAATAGAGTTTGGTGTCTAGCAGGACCGATAATCAGCATTTCCGTTTTTTTGGCGTTGAGTTGCAAAAAGTTAGCGGACATCCATTGTTTAATTTCATTAAGACACGCCTCCAGCTGACTACAGTCCGGCGTGTTGGTCAGCTTTAGGGGCATGTAGAGTTGGGTGTCATCAGCATAACAGTGAAAGCTAACACCGTATTTGCGTATGATGTCACCTAGCGGCAGCATGTAGATGCTGAAGAGTGCAGGGCCAAGGACCGAACCCTGGGGAACTCCACACGTTACCTTAACGTAGTCCGAGGTCGCATTGTTATGGGAGACACACTGCATCCTATCAGTAAGATAAGAGTTAAACCAAGACAGGGCTAAGTCTGACATATCAATTCGTGTTTTGATACGTTCTAAAAAAATATTATGATCGACAGTATCGAAAACAGCGCTAAGATCGAGGAGCAGCAACATAGATGACGCATCAGAATCCATCGTTAGCAATAGATCATTAGTCATTTTTGCGAGGGCTGTCTCCGTAGAGTGATTTGCCCTGAAACCGGATTGAAAGGTTTCACATAGATTGTTAGACGCTAAGTGTTCATTTAAATGCTCCGCAACAATTTTTTCGAGGATTTTTTAAATAAAGGGAAGGTGAGACACCGGTCGGTAGTTTACCATGAGGTCAGGATCGAGGTTAGGTCTTTTAAGGAGAGGATGAATAACCGCTTTTTTGAATGCTAGGGGAATAGTGCCCGAGGAAAGTGATAAGTTTATAATATTTAGCACTGATGGACCTAATAATACAAAGAGCTCCTTGATCAGTTTTCCAGGAAGTGGGTCAAGTAAACATGTTGTTTGTTTTATTCCATTTACACGTTGTAACAATTCCTCTAATGTTATTTCCTCAAAACGAGAGAAACTATTTTGGAGGGCAGTATCCGCCGTATATACAATCGTGTCAGTGTTAATAGAACCCAGTTGAAGCTGGGACGCATTGTCTTTAATCTCCTTTCTAATGACTTCAATTTTCTTACTAAAGAATTGCATAAAGTCATCAGCTGAGTGGGTGGAGCCACTGGAAGGAGTCCCTTGTTGGGTTAGCGATGCTACCGTACTAAACAAAAATTTAGGATCGTTTTTATTACGGTGGATGATATTTGAGTAATATTTAGCTTTAGCTAAGGTAAGCATGCGTTTATAAGTTATTAAACCATCACTCCATGCTTGATGGTGCACCTCAAGTTTAGTCATGCGCCATTTGCGTTCCAGCTTTCTGCATAATAATTTCTGAGCTTTAGTTTCTTCTGTAAACCACGGGGTACGCTTTTTTGGAGCCTTTTTTAACTTTAGCGGTGCTATGTTATCAATGGTTTCGCGCAGGGCGTCGTTAAAGTTGTTAGTGAGGTTATCAATAGAGCCCACATATTTTGGGAATGGTGCCATTACCGAGGGCAGTAGGTCAGCAAGAGTTGTCGTTGTGGCCGTATTAATGTTGCGGCTGCTATAGCAGTTCTTAGTATTATTAGTTTGACGAACATGCATCTGAACCTCGAATTTTATAAGGTAATGATCGGACAATACTTTAGTATACGAGAGTATCGTAACTTTGGAAACGGTGATACCCCTAACAAGCACTAGGTCTATCGTATTACCGTTGCGATGCGTGGGTTCATTTATTATTTGTGTGAGACCACAGCTAATACCTTGTTTTGAAATGTCTCTGACAATCTTGCACTTTCTGTTTTGAAATGACATGAATGTTTGTGCCACTGCTCAATAACTGTTTAATAAATAAAGTTTTGGTAAACTGACTTAGTTGTGATTTTCCTCTCTGCATGAAAGTTTAAAAAAAGACCATATCGCCCAGCCCTAATGGTGATACAGTTTTCAGCCATATCGCCCAGATCTTCTACAGTAAGGTTTTGACGCCACGTGCGGTAAATTGTACGCTGTGTACTGCCACCAAAATGCTCTAAAACCAATCAGCCGTCGCGCCCTAGGGCCATGTGCACAGCCAGCCAACAAGAGGTTGTATGCATGGATGGAGAGCTCCTGGGGCTCGCAGGTATGGCGTCTATTGTCCAAGGAGCTCGGTAACGTGTCGGCAACACTTCTCTCGGCAGGAAATCAAATTGCAAAGCCAGTGTGCTCTTCCGGTGAGCCGCTTGATCCTTTTGTCATCCAGTTCCCACGACGCAACAATATCAAAAGAGATGTCTGGATGATGACAGAGTGATAGCCTTGGTGCAGTGTGACATCGCAGAAAAAATGTCAACAGTTTCTATTCCCAAAAGGTCTGAACTTTATCCGGATGCTCCCTGTTGAGCTGTCCTCAGCACTTCTGATTTGGTGTTCTTGGCCTTAAAAATTGGATGCTGTAGGTAGAAAAGTTCCTCTGGCATCCCACTGCTCTTTGTGACCTTTTCTTGGAACTTATGAGGTTTATTTTCTAGACACACTGCAGCTGCACTTTATTTCATTCAAACAAAGGCTGGAGTCAATGGAATCCTCTGTTGATGACAGTTAGGAGGATCATAGGTCATTATAGCCTGGCAGACAATGTAATCCCCAAGTTTGTGATGTGCGTCCATCACGATAGAATTAATGTTCAAACTATCAGTGTCATTCCAACAAACCATAATGACGTGTGACCATCCAACCACACTGCAGCTTTGATAACATCTAGCTTCAACTTTGCGTGTACTGCAGTAGATCTTTGTCCAGGGAGCATCAAAGTCATGGTGTGAGGTCGATGTCATGTAAATTAGCCCGACTTTGACGTCGCAATATGGACAAAATGGGAACGACTCGCTTGGTGTAGCACATATTCTGTGACATAAGCAGCTTACATAGAAATTGCTTGGGTGTGTAATTTCACGTTGGATGGTTGGACAGGCAGTTAAGAGGCCCAAATGTCTGAATCAAAAGCATGGAAAAGTTATTTTATCATAACAAACTAAGGTGGTAAATATTGGACACAATGTGTCGTCACACTTATGAGATGCGATGCAAGTGTAAGCCACTCTGAGACTATTGTTCATTTTTCAAATGTTTTTGGTTTGCTTTTTACAAATGGCTGTGATGATAATGTAAATGAGGGATTTGTAATCACTGTTATGTTGGAATTCTTATTAATATTGATACTGTCGTTGATATTATTTATTTTCGTTTGACTACTTTGGATTGTTTTGTGTCATGTTTGTGTGTCCCCTTGATTGCTCTGTTGATTGCTATTCTGAATGTTGCTCGGCTGTGTTTGGTTAGGAATGGGAATTGTATTATTATTGTATTATTGAGTATTATTTGGTTGGACTGATTAATAAAAAAAAATAAAAACAATAATAGTAATCAACTGAGGTATCAAAAATAGATAGAACACTACCTCTGTTTTTTTTTTTTTATAGTGTCTGGGTTATATTACAGCCAAACATGGCATATAACAAATTACTGTAAATACCGGACTATAAGCAGATACTTTTTTCCTACGCTTTAAATCCTGCGACTTATAAAACAGTGCGGCTATTACATGTAATTTCTTCGCTGACAACCATAATGCAAAATGTAAAAAAAAAAACAAGCAAGTACTCTGTATAAGTGTGTTATTGTTTGTTTTATGGCGCCATCTTTTGAATGAGTTTGCTCACTGCAGGAAATGCAATGCTGAATAGCCCTTCTGTTGAGACAAGAGCTTTCAACCGGAAGTACAATTGCCGTTTGGTTTTCTAGCCATCCATAGCATTCTACTCGTAGAGACTCTTCATTCATCACTCCAAATATAAACAATAATAACGAGATTACATCAAAATTTTTGTTATTTGTGTTCTTAAGTTTTTGGTTGGTTTTTGTATTGTTTTACAAAGTCAGAGAGTAAGTTCTTTTATACAGAAAGCTTTGAGGGCAGACCCCAAATGATTGAAATAGGAGCCAATAGTTGTTTTTGTTTAGTTATTGTGCATTAGTCATTTTATTTTGTTGAAAAAATGTAGGTATTACTCAATACCACATTTTCGTGTTCATCTGATTTACAAAAATACTTGAAATACCTAATTTAATGAGAGTAGATTTACAAAAATATGTTAACTGTGTTTACTTCATTTAATTTCTAGAAAACATTTTCAGTTTTCTGCGATGAGGAGGCGACTTGTCCAGGGTGTACCCCGCCTTCCAGCCGATTGTAGCTAAGATAGGCACCAGCGCGCCCCGCGACCCTGTCACACCGCGGTCACTTGCCCTTCCTTTTGTGTCATCAGTCTGACGTCGTCCCTGTTCTCTGATTGTTTCCAGCTGTTCCCTATTACCTTCATGTGTTTTATAAACTCACTCCTTCCTTTGTTCTGTGCCAGATTGTCTCGTTTATTTGTGCTCTCTAGCGTCCATGTCCTTGTCCATGCCTTGCCTTGTCTCGTGCTTATGTCCCTTGATCCTGAACCCCTTTGTGAATATTTTGAGTTTTCCTTTCTTCCTCCTCATCAAAGTGATTTTGTTTATTTCGTTATTCAGCCGCAGTGGTAAGTTTCAGTAAATTTTTTTCATTCATTCCTCAACTTTTTGAGTGACTATTTTTGTTCAACTTTATTAAATTAGGTAGTGTAGAAATTTTCATAGCTGTTGTTTTGGTCCTCCTGTTGGAGCGTTTTTTGTTAAATACTTTTTATAGCATATACGGCGTCAATTATAATTCGTCTTTGCTTTTGTGTTTTTTTCCGTTCGAAGTGATTTTCGGTTGTTCCTTCTTTTTCTGGAACCTTTTCGCCGAGTTGTTTTTTGTGATTATAGATATTGATATTTCTTGACTTTGGAAGTGAAAGGAAGTTGTCAAAATAAAAGCCTGTCTAAAGTCCCAACTCTGCATCTGAGTCCAATCCTTTTACCAAGCCTGACAGACCCCAAAGGGAATAAGCGGTAGGAAATGGTTGGATGAATGGATGGATGTTTTATATTCTATTTTCTTCAAAATAGCCACCCTTTTCACCATTTTTTGTTAAGTACATAACATAACCACATTTGTTCATTCATAGTTTTGATGCCTTCAGTGACAATCTACAAATATAAATAGTCATGAAAATAAAGAAAAACGCATTGAATGAGAAGGTGTGTCCAGATGGTGTCTCGAACAGATTCATGGCTTTAAATTTTGTTTGATTATGTCAAAATGCTTTGGTTTTCATACAATTCGGTCTTCAACGGATGGACGACAATTTTTGCGGCCCAAACCAGCACAAATGTAGCACAAACGAATGGCAGCGTTCGTTTAATATTTGCAATGATAATGCAGGCCAACTTCACTTTTCTGCATGTAAAACTACATTAAAAAAAATTATATATATATATACATATATATATATATATATATATATATATATATATATATATATATATGTATATACATAAACTATCAGTGACGTGCGTTGAACTATACACCAGGTGAGGCATAGATACTTTTGGAGTTTTTTTTCTTCTTTTTTTTAACCTAAATTCATATGAGCAGTTCTAACCATTGTTAATTTAGGTTGCACATTGAAATAACAGGAAAACGAAGGGAGTAATTTGCTTTCATAAAAACGTAATCATAATAATATTATGGTATGACAAATTGGTCCAAAAAGTGATTGACAAAGTTGTTATTGAATACTTTTTGGTCGCATTTTTTTTAACAAAATAAATCAAGTATTGTGAGTGTATCTTACCTTTCTGTATTTGTATCCAAAGCAGCAATAACACCCACAAACGCTGGCTTACTGTAATAAAAATGCCATGTTTGTTATAAATACTGTTTTAAAAAAAAAAGAAAAAAGGCTGGCTTCTGATGGAGAGACATGCGTCTGCTAGCTTTATCGCTCCCGTTTCTCCCAGTGTGGCGAGTCAGATTACTGCTGAGGTATAGAACAATATATCGCCCCCTACTTTGAGGCAGAAGTACTTGCTGCCTCATGGCCTGCCTTTTCCCCGTGGCATCAAGCACGCGCCCCCTCTCACGCACACGTTCAATACACTTTGTGTGTAGCCCTGGAGGAACCACCTGTGTCTGCCTCACTTCTGGTCTACTGCATTATTTTGATCAGGAAACACAGAAGTTCCGCGATTTAGACCATGAAAATTATCCAAATATACAGGAACCACACCAAAATCACATAGAAATCATAGACCAACAGAGAAATATTCAAACTCATTGTATCACTCTGTTTTTTTGAACATATCGTAGTTAAGCCTTTTACCCCTCCTGGTGGCAAGGTGAGGCACTGCCTCACTTGCCTCCCCTGACAGCACGTCACTGATATATATATATATACATATATATATATTTCTATATATATATACATATATATATATATATATATATATATATATATATATATATATATATATATATATATATATATATATATATATATATATATATATATATATATATATACATACATAAACTATAAATGTGTTTTGTGTTCATATTTTGGGTGTCTCGAACAGATTCATGGCTTTTAATTTTTTTGATTATGTCAAAATGCTTTGGTTTTCATACAATTCGGTCTTTAATGGCCAGACGAAAATTTTTGCGGCCCAAACCAGCACAAATGTAGCACAAACAAATGGCAGCGTTATTTTAATATTTGCAATGATAATGCAGGCCAACCTCACTTTTCTGCATGTAAAACTACATAAAATGTATATATATATATATATATATATATATACTATAAATGTATTTTGTGTTCATATTTTGGGTGTATAGAACAGATTCATGGGTTTTAACTAGTTACGTCAGAATGCTTGGGTTTTCATAAAATTTGGTCTTTCTGGACCTTTTGAAACGAATGACTTGTTACAAAAACGAGGTACCGGCTGTACTTTTGTCGTAGTACAAAGCTGTAGTTTGTCTTTTGATGTACTTTTTTTTCAAACTTTATTTACCCATTAAAGCTTAACTGTCTTGTTTGCAAGGTAGTCTCATCTGAAACTGTCTTGTCTTGGTTTTTTCTGTCTTGTGAATTTCATGTTTTAGTTTGAAAAACACCTCTCCTCTTGTTTCAAGTCACCTGCCATTCCTTTTGTGTCATCAGTCTGACGTCATCACTGATCTCTGATTGTTTCCACCTGTTCCTCAGTAACCCCATTTGTCTAATAAGCCCATGCCTCCCTTTGTTCTGTGCCAGAATGTCTCCTTGTCTCGTACATCTCTTGCCTCAGCCCAAGCCTTGTCTCGTCTTGCTTTGAGTATCCTGATCCTGAATTTCCTTGTTGGTATTCTGAGTTTACTTTTCTCCTCCTCAGCATAGTGATTTTGATGCTATAAAGTTTCGCAGTCAAAGTGGTGAGTTTTAGTTTAGTCTTTCAGTTCCTGCTTACCCTCAATTTTTGGAGTGAATTTTTGTTAACCATTGTGGAGGGGGGCTTTGCCTGCGGACCTGCAGCGAAGCGGGGTGTGCCAGGACCGGCTTTGAGATCAGCGACAGGTGCGTATACGACTAACCTGGGCCTGGTTATTTAATCACCTGTCGCTCTGCTAAAAGACAGCAGCCAGAAGGAGAGAATTGTTGGAGCTGGAGTGAGAGTTCGTGCAAGAGAGAGCGAGACTAAAGGGAAAATTGCTGAAAAGCAATCCACAGACTGCTTATAAATAAAACTGTGTTGTGAAACCTGAACCGGCATGTCATGTTGATGCTTGGTGCTCTGGAGGACCCATAGGAGAGAAACCGCCACAACTATTTTTCTAGATCAGAAACCGTGTAGAACAGGGGTGCCCACACTTTTTCTGCAGGCGAGCTACTTTTCAATTGACCAACTCGAGGGGGGATCTACCTCATTTATATATATCATTTATATTTATTTATTTATGAAAGAAACATTTTTGTAAACAAGTTAAATGTGTTCAATGATAATACAAGCATGTGTAACACATATAGATGTCTTTCTTTCACGAAGACAAGAATATAAGTTGGTGTATTACCTGATTCTGATGACTTGCATTGATTGGAATCAGACAGTAATGATGATAACGCCCGCATTTTCAAAAAAAGTTGTCCTTTCTGTACAATACCACATGAAAGTGGTCGGTTTTTGGCATCTAATTCATCCAGCTTCCATACACTTTACAAGAAAAACATTGGCGGCAAATTCCGTAGCTTGCTTGATTGACATTCACGGCACCCGAGGGTCTTGTGAGATGACGCTGGCTGCTGCCAGTTCATTATTATGAAAAAATGACAGAGAGGAAGGCGAGAAACACTTTTTATTTCAACAGACTTTCGCGCCGTCCCTTCCGTCAAAACTCTAAAGACCGACTGCACATTTCCTATCTTCACAATAAAAGCCCTGCTTCATGCTGCCTGTGCTAACAAAATAAGAGTCTCGAAAAGCTGGCGTGCACAAGTGATGTGCACGCCAGCTTTCTGAGGGATTGCTTGTGCACGCCAGTTTTCCGAGGCTCTGTATTTAGTTAGCGCAGGCAGCATGAAGCAGGGCTTTTATTGTGAAGATAGGAAATGTGCAGTCGGCCTTTAGAGTTTTGACGGAAGGTACGGCGCGAGAGTCTGTTGAAATAAAAAGTGTTTCTCGCCTTCCTCTCGGTCATATTTTAATAATAATGATCTTGCAGCAGCCAGCGTCATCTCACAAGACCCTCCGGTACCGTGAATGTCATTTAAGTGACGTCTTGATGAAGATTGATGATCACTAATTTTTAGGTCTATTTTTTTTAAAAGCCTGGCTCGAGATCGACTGACACACCCCCCGCGGTCGACTGGTAGCTCGCGATCGACGTAATGGGCACCCCTGGTGTAGAAGTTTTATAGTCATTGTTTCCTCCTCTTTTTGGAGCGTTTTTTCGTTATTGATAAATTTCATAGTTGTATACCGCTCTTGATATTTTTGTTTCCTCCGTTCGGAGTGATTTTCGGTTGTTCCCTTTTTGTAGAACCTTTTCGGCTAGTTGTCAGATATAGTCATTGTTGTATTGCCCAGACTCTGGAGGTAAAAAAGTAACATTCACCCTGCATGTGAGTCCTATTCTTGATCAAGTCCTGACACAAACATTCGTACACCAGTGTAGTTGGCACTGGGAGCAAGATGGGTGGAGTGTCTTGCTCAAGGACAAAACGGCTTTGACTAGGACGGTGGAAGCTGGAATCCCACCTGGAACCCTCAAGTTGCAGCACCTGAGCCCCGCCGACCTTCTTTCTTGACTTCCCTCTGTAGCCAGAGACTGCACTAAGTCAACTCCACTGAGGGACTGATGAAGGGCAAAGTAGGACTGCAACAGGCAGATGGGCCAAAGCGAAAGGGTTAGGGGTTTTACGCAGGCGGGCGGCCGGATCAATGCACCGCGGCTAATTCAATTAGAAGGCTAAAGAGGAGGGAGGCTGGCAAGTGGAAGGGTTCAGACGAGGAAATGAAACCAGAGGCAGGACGGCATGAAGGAGAGCCGCAGAAGAGAGAGGAATGTGAGAAGAATCTGCATGGAGAGATTATTACGGAGCGCTGGTAGAATCCCTTTGAAAACATCAATGAAAGATACTGAAAAGAAGGAAGAGTGAAACGTAATGAGGGAAATGGTTTTCAATACAAGAGCAAATTACTGAAATGGAAGTGAAAATAGGCCTAAAACATCTCTTTTGAACTGGAGGCTTACACTCAGTGCACAACAGAACAGAGCCAACTGCATGTGCCGCAGACGTGTCTGAAAACATCCCATTCTGTCATCCTCCTCTATCCTCCTCTATTTTCCCTGCGTGACTGTCTGTCTCATTGGCACATTTTCTGCTGGTGTTGGGTTTATATCAGCAATATCTTCCACACAAAATTGGCCTGCCATGAGCAGGTGGTGCTCAAATGAACATGAACATAAACGCCATATTTTGATGGTCTGCACGTGTGATTAAGGCAGTCCTTCTCATAGTCGGGCGGACCTTATTGTTGGGGGATGGGGTTATGGGTGCAATGCCAGGGGGCGGCGTGTGTGACCCCTGGGAACATGCTTTTTTTTGCCCTACCAGAATATGACGAAAAGTGTGTAGCACTTGACTTCACTGTAAAGACGAGTGTGCTGTTTCCTTTCATGTTAATAAATGTATAATGTTATGCAGAGGTATACTAATAACATTTTTATAGACAAATTGTACTATTTATAGTCATAGTGGAGAGTGGGGGAGTGCAAAATATTATTTTTTTCCTGGGGAGGGCATGACAGAAAATATTTGAGAAACACTGGATTAAGGATTCAAGAACCTTTGGACATACACACTCTACTGAAAGGTTAGTCCACTCAAGTCTTCCGTGGACCACCGCAGTCAATATATCAATAGACAGTGTGTCAATATATGACAGAAGTGTCCTGCGTTTTTTAAGGACCAACACTAAAAACGCCATTCAAAGATCCTCTATATCAGGGGTTGGCAACCCAAAATGTTGAAAGAGCCATATTGGACCAAAAAAACGAAAACAAATCTGTCTGGAGCCGAAAACAATTAAAAGCCATATTACATACAGATAGTGTGTCATGAGATATAAATTGAATTATTAAGACTTAAAAGAAACTAAATGAGCTCAAATATAGCTAAAAATGATGTGCATAGTGATGCAATATGTACATATAGCTAGCCTAAATAGCATGTTAGTATCGATTAGCTTACAGTCATGCAGTGACCAAATATGTCTGTTTACTCCACACACTGTAAGTCAATAACATCAACAAAACTCACCTTTGTGCATTCGAGTCAAACATCCTCTATATGACAGGAGCATTCTGATGGCTGTTTAAGGTGCCTACTGCAAAACACTAGTCAAAGATCCTCTACATTGCAAGAGTCCTGCTGTTTTTAAGAAAAACGCAAAATAAAAACCCCGCAAAAATGCTTGTCAAAGATCCGCTATGTGACAGGAGTGTTCTAATGGCTGATTTAGGTGCCTACTGCGAAAACACTAGTCAAAGATCCTCTCTATGACAGGAGCAATCTGATGGCTGTTTTAGGGACCTACTGCAAAAATGCTTGTCAAAGATCCTCTCTATGACAGGAATGTTCTGATGGCTGTTTGAGGTGCCTACTGCAAATCACTAGTCAAAGATCCTCTACATTGCAAGAGTCCTGCTGTTTTTAAGAAAAAAGCAAAAAAAAAAAACACGCAAAAATGCTTGTCAAAGATCCGCTATATGACAGGAGTGTTCTGATGGCTGATTTAGGTGCCTACTGCGAAAACACTAGTCAAAGATCCTCTCTATGACAGGAGCAATCTGATGGCTGTTTTAGGTACCTACTGCAAAAACGCTTGTCAAAGATCCTCTCTATGACAGGAATGTTCTGATGGCTGATTAAGGTGCCTACTGCAAAACACTAGTCAAAGATCCTCTACATTGCAAGAGTCATGCTGTTTTTAAGAAAAACGCAAAAAAAAAAAAAAAAGCTTGTCAAAGATCCTCTATATAACAGGAGTGTTCTGATGGCTGTTTTAGGTGCCTACTGCAAAAACGCTTGTCAAAGATCCTCTCTATGACAGGAATGTTCTGATGGCTGTTTTAGGTGTCTACTGCAAAACACGAGTCAAACATCCTTTATATCAGTGGTCCCCAACCACCGTCCGTGGCCCGATTGGTACCGGGCCGCAGAATAATTTTTTATTCATTTTTATAAAAAAATAAAAAATAAAAATAAAAATATTTTTTTTATTAAATCAACATAAAAACACAATATACACTTACAATTAGTGCACCAACCACAAAAACCTCCCTTTTTCATGACAAAGAAAAAAAAAAAAAAAAAGAAAAAGATTCTCCTAGGTGCATACTGCAAAAACACGAGTCAGAGATCCTCTACATTGTAAGAGTCCTGCTGTTTTTAAGAACCTACTGCTCATGAAAGATACTTTACATGGCATGCAGCTGTTCCTAAAAACAACTCCCAACATGCTTATCAAAGATCCTCTATCATACAGAAGTTCTTTTCAGTTTTTAAGAACTTACTGTAAAAGTGCTAGTACGATATGCTCCATATGACAACAGGGCTCAGCTGTTTTTACAAATCAACTGCAACAAATGTTAGTTGTCAAATTTGGCCTCGGGGTTGCCAGCCGGATGCCCCTGCTTTCGTTGAAAGCTGTCACCGATCAAGCTCTGCGGACGTCGCCGCGGCCTCTTCCTGCAGCCGAAGAGGAGGCAGTGAAGCATGAAGCCTGGCGCTGTAATTGAACACCTCACGTGCTGTGTGTCAAGTCTGCGTACGTGCGGCGGTGGGGATGGGTGATGAAGCACATTGCAGGACATTATGGAAATGACCCTCCTCATCATTCACGCGGGATCCATCATGTTGTCTCAGCAAGGCTGCGACATGCACATTATTCTCTCAGTGAGACGGGCTGCTACTGCGTGATTAGAGTCAGACCGGGTGGACGGCCTCACTCAGGCAGCTCCACTTGTACTGTAGTAGCTATTATGGCCTGATCCGGTACTCGGAAGCGGTTCGAGCAGTATCATGCGTCCTTCCAGCATGTTGATGAGCCCCAAATGTGAGAAAAATCGATCATTTTCTCACTTGTTTGCTCCGCTTTTGAAATAAGAGGCGCTAAAACACTCGCTTTTGACTCCATGAAGGGAAAAAAAAAGGAAAAAAAGCTGGCTTCGCTATACATCTTAAATAAATCCTGCAGCTTCGCCAATCAGCCGTCAGTTAGATGGATACACTCTATTGCCAAAAGTATTTGGCCACCTGCCCTGACTCACATATGAACTTGAAGTGCCATCCCATTCCTAACCCAAAGGGTTCAATATGATTTGCAGCTATTACAGCTTTAACTCTTCTGGAAAGGCTGTCCACATACTTGCCAACCCTCCCGGAATTTCCGGGAGACTCCCGAAATTCAGCGCCTCTCCCGAAAACATCCCGTAAGAAATGTTCTCCCGGAAATCTCCCGAAATTCACGCCCCCTCCAGCTCCATGCGGACATGAGTGGGACAGCCTGTTTTCACGTCCGCTTTCCTGTTATATAAACAGCTTGCCTGCCCAATCACGTTACAACATATACGGATTTTTAATAAAAAACTGCACACACAAGGAGACGAAACAGAAGAACGAGGTAGTTACAGCCATGGCGACGCCGTCTGTAATAAAGTGATTCTATGTTGTCCGTTGCCATCTCCTGCTGAATGTTGGCTGTAGCGTTATGGGGTTTCTTTTTGATTGGCCAACGATTTATGTGGTGTTGGGCACCTGACGGCAAGTGACTCGCCAGTACGCAAATGGCAGAACAAAGGTTACTCAAATAGTGAAAGGTAAGTGTTGTTGTTGTTTTTTTAATAACCAGCAAGCACAGTACAGTTAGTAGAACAACTGTGTTTTTATTACTGTGTATTTGATAGGTGCCGTCTGAAATTCAACTATTTCTTTTATTTATATATATAATAAAATAAATATGTATTGCTAGAATTTATTGAAAGTCAAGTATTTCATACATATATATATATATTTATATACATATATACGGTATATGAAATATATATGAAATACTCGAGTTAGTGATTTATACTCCTCACCTCTTAATCACGCCCCCGCCCAAACCACGCCTCCTCCCCATCCCCGACCACGTCCCCCTACCCCCCACCTCCCGAAATTGGAGGTCTCAAGGTTGGCAAGTATGGCTGTCCACAAGGTTGCGGAGTGTATTTATACCAGGCCTGGGCAATTATTTTGAGTCGGGGGCCAAATTTAGAGATAAAAATGTGTCTTGGAGCCAGTTTATCTTTTTTTAGGAACACTAATACAAAACCCCACAATAATGTCTGATTGAATGCTAAAAACGTTTTGACAGACCGCCTTAAAATACGGAATGGAATTTTAATATTTTTTACTGAACGAGACACCCAGAATGTATATGAAAATTAAAAGTGTGGGATTCACAATATTAGCTATTAACGATAAAACACTGAATATTGACAACATATGAACGCCACACCCCCTCTCGATCGACATGTTTTACAATCAAGCTAAACGCAACAAAAATGCAACAAACAGCGAAAGGTATAAAAAAACAAAAAAAAACCACATACAGTCTGATATATCTGATGTATCACTAAGCTTTAGCTTTGTTGTAAAAATCTCCTTCCAAGTCTGTCCCTGACACCCGCATTTCAGGCTGGCCGCTCTGGCAACACTCTGTGGAAACGCTCCCCACCCACACTGCTTGGTGCCTCGTCTAAGCTACTGTGACTTAGATTACCATAGTAACTAATTAGATTACCATAGTAACTAATTAGATTACCATAGTAACTAGTATATCATGCAAAAGCGCAGATTGCAGCCATTAAAATATGTTGTATAGTTCAAGACTTGCGTCCATTTGAACGTATCACTGCACTTCACAATGGCAGCTACAGTCTCCATCCTAAAGATCTAAAAAAATTATCTGGGAATGTCCGGCGCCGAATAGAGAAGCTGAACGGGCCGCATGTGGCCCCCGGGCCTTAGTTTGCCCAGGTCTGGTTTATACCAAAAGAGCATTGGTGAGGTCACACACTGATGTTGGCCAAGATGGCCTGGATCTCAGTCTCAGTTCTAATTCATCCAAAAGGTGTTTTATCGGGTTCAGGTCAGGACTCTGTGCAGGCCAGTCAAGTTCATCCGCACCATACTCTGTCATCCATGTCTTTATGGACCTTGCTTTGTGCACTGGCGCATAGTCATGTTAGAAGAGGAAGGGACCCGCTTTAAACAGTTCCCACAAAGTTGGGAGCATGGAATTGTCCAAAATGTGATGGCATCCTGGTGCATTCAAAGTTCTTTTCACTGGAACTACATAAGGGCCCAAGCCCAACTCCTGAAAAACAACCCCACACCATAATTCCTACTTCACCAAATTCCACACTCGGCACAATGAACTCCGAAATGCACCGTTCTCCTGACAACCTCCAAACCCAGACTCGTCCAACAGATTGCCAGATGGAAAAGCGTGATTAATCACTCTAGTGAACGCATCTCCACTGCTCTAGAGTCCAGTGGCGACGTGCTTTACACCACTGCATCCAACGCTTTGCATTGGACTTGGTGGTATATGGCTTAGATGCAGCTGCTAAGCCATGGAAACCCATTCCATGAAGCTCTCTGCGTACTGCTCGTGGGCTAATTGGAAGGTCACATGAAGTTTGCAGCTCTGTAGCAACTGATTGTGCAGTAAGTCTTTGCACTATGTGCTTCACTATCCGCTGACCCCTCTCTCTAAGTTTACGTCGCCTACTACTTGGTGGCTGAGTTGCTGTTGTTCTAAAACTCTTCCATTTTCTAATAATAAAGCCGACAGTTGGCTTTGGAATACTTATGAGCGAGGAAATTTCACAACTGGATTTTTTGCACAGGTGGCATCCTATGACAGTTCCACTGAGCTCCTGAGAGCGGCCCATTCTTTTACAAATGTTTGTAGAAACAGTCTCTATGCCTAAGTGCTTCATTTTATCCACCTGGGCCAAGTGATTAGGACACCTTCGATCCATCCATTTTCTACCCCTTATTCCCTTTTGGGGTCGCGGGGGGCGCTGGCGCTTATCTCAGCTACAATCAGGCGGAAGGCGGGGTACACCCTGGACAATTATGATTATTTGGATGGGTGGCCAAATACTTTTGGCAATATAGTGTATATTGAAGTGGTAAGTTTAATCGTTTTGTTTTTCTTCAGCGATTATACTAGCATGATACTGGTAAAACATGATTATACGGTGAGCACTGCAGCTCAGCTATGCTAGATTTGCTAACATGTGTGTTAGCAGTCTCACTCACTCCTTGATTTTATTTTTTCCTGGGTAATATATGGCTTTGGAGAGAGTCAAAGCGGATAAAATGCACAACTGCTTGGATTTCGCCGACGTCACGTCCGTCTCACTTCCCGTCCATTACATATGCGGCGTGGTGGTCAAGCGAGCTCGGTTCGCAATCGATACAAGGCGCCATTCAGTGTTTCTCGAAGAAAACATCCCCTACGCTTGTGTTATTTTCGGCTGTACGAATGGTTCAAATCGCGAAAAGGAAAACATTTCTTCAGAGTTCCTCTAGAGCAGGTGTCGGCAAACTTTACCACTCAAAGAGCCATTTCGACCCGTTTCACAAAATAAAGAAAACAATGGAAGCCACAAAATTCTTTTGAAATTTAAAATGAAATATGTGTTTTATTGCTTTGTGCTATGTATAAACCAGGGGTCTAAGACACGCGGCCCGCACCTTAATAAGAAAATTTAATGCTAGTGCGGTCCGCGGGTTTTATATGAATGCCGCTTGACAGCATCACACTTCCCAACCCTCCCAAATTTTCCAAGAAACTCCCGTATTTCTGAGCAACCATACTCGCAATTTTGTACTCGTTTTCGCCCAGATAACAATACTAAGGGAGTACTGTGAAGGCACTACCTTTAGCGCCCTCTACGATATGTACAACATCTGACTAGCCCCCGTCACATGTGAAAAGTGACATCAGTAGACACACGCAATTGACTGCAAGGCATACTGTTCAACAGCCATACAGGTCACACTAAGGGTGTCCGTTTAAACAACTTCAACACTCTTACTAGTATGTGCCACACTGTGAACCCACACCAAACAAGAATGACTAACACATTTCGGGAAAACATCCGCTCTGTAACACAACATAAACACAACAGAACAAATACCCAGAATCCTATGCATCCCTAACTCTTCCAGGCTACATTATACACCCCCGTTAGCACCAAATCCCCCCCCCTCCGTGCGTTGGTTGAGGTGGGCGTGGTTGGGGGGCCGGGGGGATGTTCTCTCGAAATGTGTTGAAAATTCTTGTTTGGTGTGGATTCACAGTGTGGCGCATATTAGTAAGAGTGCTAAAGTTGTTTAAACGGACACCCTCAGTGTGACCTGTATGGCTGTTGACCAAGTATGCCTTGCAGTCACTTTTGTGTGTTACCAGAGGCCGTATACTACACATGACTGGCCGACACACAAATGACGTGGTCTCCGTTGTGGTATTTTAGGCTTCATATTGCGCCCCACATTTTTAATGGGGGACAGGTCTGAACTACAAACCTGGGATGATGTGGCACAGTTGGGAGAGTGGCTGCGCCAGCAACCTGAGGGTTCCTAAATCAATCCCCACCTTCTACCATCCTAGTCTTGTCTGTTGTGTCCTTGAGCAAGACACTTCACCCTTGCTCCTGATGGGTCTTGGTTAGCGCCCTGCATAGCAGCTCCCGCCATCAGTGTGTGAATGTGTGTGTGAATGGGTGAATGTGGAAATAGTGTCAAAGCGCTTTGAGTTCCTTAAAAAGGTAGAAAAGCGCAGAATGTGGCTTGGCATTCCATCCATTCATCCATCCATCTATTTTCTTCCGCTTATCTGAGGTCAGGTTGCGGGGGCAGCAGCCTAAGCAGGGAAGCCCAGACTTCCCCCTCTCCAGCCACTTCACCCAGCTCTTCCCGGGGAATCCCGAGGCGTTCCCAGGCCAACCAGAAGACATAGTCTTTCCAACGTGTCCTGGGTCTTTCCCATGGCCTTCTACCGGTCGGACGTGCCTGAATCACCTCCCTAGGGAGGCGTCTGGGTGGCATCCTGACCAGATGCCCAAACCACCTCATCTGGCTCCTCTTAATGTGGAGGAGCAGTGGCTTTACTTTGAGCTCCTCCCGGATGGCAGAGCTTCTTACCCTATCTCTAAGGGAGAGCCCCGCCACACGGCGGAGGAAACTCATTTCAGCCGATTATACCTGTGATCTTGTCCTTTCGGTCATAACCCAAATCTCATGACCATAGGTGAGGATGGGAACGTAGATCGACCGATAAATTGAGCGCTTTGCCTTCCGGCTGTCACGCCTATGGTTCATGTTTTGTTTTGGTCATGTTCGGTTTAGTTTTTTGGACATTTCGTTCTGTTTTGCATTTAGTTGTTTGTCTTGTTACCATACCAACTCATTAGTTTTCATCTGTCATGTCTGATCATGAGTTTGTATGGACATACTACCCTGAGCATCCCCAATCTTGTTTGTTCTCAAAGCTAAGCAGTGTCTGGCCTGGTTAGTACTTGGATGGGAGACTACCTAAGAATACTATGTGCTGTTTGACCTTTGGACTCTTTAAGTTCCTTTTTTTTTTTTCACTCCCTGTTTTGTCACCACGACGACCAATCAGTTCACCTGTCTTGTCTCACACCTGTTTGCACTTATCATGTTCATTATTTAAGCCACAGTTACCAGGTAGTCAGTCTGGCAACATCACCTCATGCACCCATGATATCCATGCTGCTTTTCTCATACCCTTGTCACAGTAAGTTTTCTTGTTATTTATGCCACAGTGCAAGTTTTTGTTTCATGTTTATAGTTAATTGCCTTTGTGCTAGTCTTTTGTTTCATTGCCCAGTTTTTTGAACAGCCATTGTGCACGCTTTTTGTTGGTTCCTGTTTTTAGTTTTAGTGTTAAAATAAAGATGTCTTTACCTTCACGCCGTTTCCACTCCATTCGCTTTGCACCTCGGGACAACAACCCAAGACCAAGTCTAAGCATGAAACCGGCTCAGCATTGTCTCGCTTAAATAAGCAGGGGTGTCCATGATAACGTTGCTTGGATGGCAACATATGTTGCTCCAAAACCTGTATGTACCTTTCACTATTAATGGTGCCTTCACAGATGTGTAAGTTACCCATGCCATGGGCACTAATACACCCCCATACCATCACAGATGCTAGCTTTTGAACTTGCCACCTAGAACGATCCGGATGGTTCTTTTCCTCTTTGGTCCGGAGGACACAGCGTCCACAGTTTTCAAAAACAATTTAATGTGGACTCGTCAGACCACACAACGCTTTCCCACTTTAGTCCATCTTAGATGGCGGACGGACGGGGGAAAGGGTTGTAATGATGGGATTCTTGTGTGTAGAGACGGGTAAGGTTAGGTGGGATTTACCCTGGATAACCTTAGGGTAAGAGGGGCCTGAGGAACCCCACAGGTAATAGCCATTGGGGTTGAGACACAGTGACCAATTTAAATAAAGTACAAACCAATTCAGAGCAGAACACCAAGTTCACTAACCTTTAGTCATAAGAATGTATGGTTAATTGTGTCAAATGTAGCACTAAAAACTAAGACTTTGCCTACATCTGTGTTAAGGGTAAGTACATGCCTCTGACTCAGACACCAGGTTCTCTTGATTTTTTTCTCAAGACCAAAAGAGCAGCGCTTCACCCGCACACTTTATGGTTCATCCATTCTTTTCCCAACGACTCTGCTGACACACTATGAATTCCTTAAACCAGGGCTTTCAGGGGGCTGAGAGGCGGGGCGGTAATTTGACCTCTTCTTTCCAAAGGGAGTGGAAGTGATCGGTGTGTATACATTTCCTGAGGCATTAGAGGCTTCAACCGGGCGTGCAATGGAAACAATCCCCGCTTGCTCCCTCACAACCTCCCATTGTAAAATGGCCAATCTTTTCCAAGACAACGGCAGCGTAAATCGGGATGCCTGCAGGTGGTTTTCCTTCAACTGTTTGCTCAAGTGTGAAAATGGAAGCGAATTCTACTATTATTACTAGTACTACTACCAAGATTATTTTAGAGAATCTGATAAGCGTGAAAAAAAAAAGTGAATTTTTGCCTTGTCTGCATTTTTCTGAAGACATATCATATATTATTTCAGACATATCCCAACCAAGGACATGCAGGAGTTTATGGAGGTGAATCATCAGTATTGCTGAGATGCCACATTCAGGAGCACATTCTTAAATGCTTTAAACCAGGAGAGTCCAAAGTGCCTGCTCAAGTTTTCAGGTATGGAAGAAAAAAAAAGAGGAACATTTTAACAGCAGTGCTGATAGAAATTCGGTGCTGATTCAGCACAAAGTGCTGCCACGCAAACCCCAGAAGAACATTCTGAAAATCAAGACTACATTTCCTGCATATGGGTGCATTTCTACACTATATTTTACCTTTAAATGTATTCTCATGTACCAATTTCCTTTGGCTGTGTTTTTGACAATTACATGTCCCATGTAATATACCCCAGTTTTTATTTTTTACTTTTTAGTAGATGATTTACTAACATTGTTATCATTGAAAAGGTTGCTTAAAATTCTATAACATGCATGCAAAGAACTCAGGAAATGTTTCCCATTTGGCACCTGTATCCTGTAGCCATGCCACCTCAAGTAATATACTTCCTGTGTTGTGACCTCCTTTTTACAATGGGGCACGTCTAAAATATACCTTCTTGCTAGCTATTAATAAACACTCAAGAACAGGGGTGTCAAACTCATTTTAGATCGGGGGCCACATGGAGAAAAATCTACTCCCAAGTGGGCCGGACTGGTAAAATCACGGCACGATAACTTAAAAATAAAGACAACTTCAGATTACTTTCTTTGTTTGAAAATAGAACAAGCACATTCTTTTTATATATATATATACATTTATTAGTATTCTATCTTTATTTGTTGGTTGGGGTGGGAATGGGGTATAAATGTAATTTTTGTTTTTTTTGTCATGGAAAAGGGAGATTTTTTGAGTTGGTGCACTAATTGTAAGTGTATCTTGTGTTTTTATGTTGATTTAATAAAATAAAAAATAATAATAACAATAACAAATTCTTCTGCGGCCCGGGTGGTTGGGGACCACTGGTTTATATCACAACCCTCAGTGTAACCTGTATGGCTGTTGAACAAGTATGCATTGCAGTCGCTTGCGCGTTGAGTCAGCCGCCGCACCTTAGATGTGGCCGGGCGGCACTCAGATAGCATTGTATTAAAGCGGACGCAACGACATGGTCGAGAGGACGTTTAAGGCATTACCATCACGGCACGCCTTCAATATTGTTGTCCGGGTGAAAATCTGAGTATTATCCTGGGGAGATTTCTGGGAGAGGCACTGAAATCCGGAAAACCTCCTGGAAAAATGGGGGGGTCGGCAAGTATGCAGCTGAGCCACATCAGAGTGATCCAAGAGCCGCATGCGGCTCTGGAGCCGCGGGTTGCCGACCCCTGGTGTATATATATTACGGGTCAAACAGTTTGGACAATGCGTTTTCATTTCAATGTAAATAGTCAAGAAAATAAAGAAAACCCATTGAATGAGAAGGTGTGTCCAAACTCTAA
Source organism: Nerophis ophidion (assembly GCF_033978795.1). Classification (NCBI taxonomy): domain Eukaryota; kingdom Metazoa; phylum Chordata; class Actinopteri; order Syngnathiformes; family Syngnathidae; genus Nerophis; species Nerophis ophidion. The sequence goes on from NC_084629.1 coordinate 24,567,097, forward strand.
GCCTGTACCGTGTATACATATATTTGTATATGTGTGTTACTTTGCATACACTCGGCTTTTGGCCCCTGGCCAAATTTTTTAAGCCCAAAGTGGCCCCCCAGTCAAAGCCGCTGTTCCAGAGAGCTACATTTTCCCTGTCCACTTGTCATGCACACCACATGACCAAATAGTGTACTCAATTTTGCCTCGAAATCCACTTAGACTTTCCATCATTGTAACGGAGCTACTGTGTTGAACAATTTCCCTTGTGGATCATTAAAGTTTGTCTAAGTCTAAGTCTAAGAAATCAAGGATCCAATCCGAGATTGACTCCCGCCGCATGTACTGCTGCTACTGATCCTGTTTTAGGCCCAGCTCTGTGATGCAAGTTGTAAATAGAGGGCAGGTGTTTGCCGGAGATCCTAAACGGTGTCCCCAAGTCATCCAGATGATGATGAAGTGCAGCAGAGCGAGAGCGCCACATGATGAATAGTCTTCATATAGAAGCATGAAAGGCGACTATTCTGTACTCAAAGTCCTGAACACCCTCATCAAAGTTCCCAATTTCTCGATCCCGCTGTGAACAGCGAAATTGCTCATGGGGTCATGATCCATCCCTGCGAGGTGTGGTATTATCACTGTAATATCAGTTTGTTTGTCTACCTTTTGTTGTGTTTTTCCTTTAATTGGTGTTTGTGACGAGTCCTTATAAATAATTCCACTCTAAATATGCTCTAGAGTCAGCCATTTTATCCTTTGACCAAGCTTATCACTATTTCCCCAGAGGTAGATCTTGATAGAGATGTTGGGAAATTGTACTCCCACCTCACTAGATTTCCGTGTGACAGCAAAGTGAACGACGTGCTTTTGGGCACTGTGCCCGGGTCCCAGCTTGGCACAAGTCAATACTGTACAATGGGGAGAGGAGGGGGAAAACACATTGTGAAGAAATGTAGCAATAAAGACAGTAAAAAGGAACATTACGAGCAAAGTGTGCGGTCTTGGAGGCTACGTGTTGACAATAACACTTCATACAAAGTGTAGCCTGCTAGTAAAACAGAAACTGGTGACTGTTATTTGGAAAACCTATTATACGGTACGTTAAAAAAAAAAAATGTATAAGCTGCAAAAAAGATTTGGTGTGTATGCAAAAGAAAACATAACGAGTATGTCGCACAGCAAACTACTCAGTCAGCATCAGTAACGCTGATGAGTTTATTGTACAGTAAGTGTGAGGAGTGTGGGGCGTAAGTAACGATAAATGGTATTATGGGTAGCGTGGTAAAACTGCCAAAGATTATTACATTTTTAAATTTAAATTATTGAAAAAAAAACGTGACTGCACTTTGATAAACGTACAGACTGACTGCTAACATGAAAACAAGAGACATTAACGTCTTTCCCCATTAAGAAATGGTATACTCCAAAAGTCATTGGTGTCTGAGCAACCAAGACAATTCCATCCATCCATTTTCTACCACTTATTCCTTTTAGGGTCGCAGGGGGTGCTGGAGCCTATTTCAGCTGCATTCGGGCGGTAGGCGGGGTTCATCGCAGGGTCAACACAGATAGACAGACAACATTCACACTCACATTCAAGCCGGAGTACCCGGAGGCAATCCACGCATTCACGGGGTGGACATGCAAACTCCACACAGAAAGATCCCGAGCCCGGGATTGAACCCAGGATTGCTCAGGACCTTCTTATTGTGAGGCAGATGCACTAACACCTGCTGCACCGTGCTTCCCACCAAGACAATTCATATCAATAAAACGAGTGATCCCTATCTACGGAGGTGTTTTTACGGTGTGTTCAAGGACAGCTGAACAGAATACGATGCCACAACAACCACCAGAAATAATAAATTAGAGTATAAGAGTTTATTTAAAAAGCGCTTTTCATTTTTAAAAATAACCCTTGAATATTTTTATATAAATATTTATATACTGTATATATATGCACACACACACACACACACACACACACACAATTTATATATATATATATATATGTGTGTGTGGGAACGATCACAAGACTACTTCATCTCTACAGAACTGGTTCATGAGGGGTTCCCTCAATCATCAAATCTCCTGATGATTGAGGGAACCCCTCATGAAACAGTTCTGTAGAGATGAAGTAGTCTTGTGAGTTTTCACACACAGATATTGCGCTCTACCACGTTATCAAGCACTATTCTCTGGATAATCCAATTAAGACATATATATATATATATATATATATATATATATATATATGTATATGTATGTGTGTGTATACATACAGTATATAAATATAAACATATTTAATTGTTTTTATACTTGCAAACATTTTTTTTGACCTACAAACATTTTTTTATAGTTGCAAATCATTTATTTGACAAAAATTGGTGCAAATATTTTTTTTACTTGCAGAAAAATTGTTTATACACAGTAATTGAGAATGTTTGTTTTTTACTTTTTACTTATTTATTTTTTTAAATTGAAGAAAATATTTTTTGGGAGTTGAATATTTTTTTAATTGAAGAAAAACATTTTTTTTTACTTACAAATTGTTTTTTTTTAAATTGAAGAAATTTTTTTGGGGGAGTTCAGAATATTTTTTTAATTGAAGAAAATATTTTTTGTACTTGCTAATTGTTTTTGTAATTGCAGAAAATTGCTTTTATGCTCATGAATCGTTTTTTTTAAATCGAAAAAATTTAGTAGTACTAGTGACCCAAAGATGCAGGAACCAGGAAAACAAGAGCAGGTAAGACCATTTTAACATAAACTAATCCTAGGAGGAAGCAGTCATACATGTTACAGAGGTTGTTAAGAATCCTTGAGCACTGAGGAACAAATGAGGCAGGCATAAATAGGTGCCTGATTAGCAACCGCCACCAGGTGTGCCCGGCCGTCAATCAGGGACAGGTGGGAAAACGAGCGCTCAGGGAGACATGCAGGATAATGGAACAAAAAGTCCAGCGCTGACAGGAAATAGACATCAAACAAGGAAACACAAACAGACATCAAGTGACTGATCATCACAAGAAAATTGTTTATAGACTATCAATTCATTTTTTTTTATTAGAAGAATATAGTTTTTAGACTACCAAATATTTTTTTTTCTACTTGCGAAAAAAATGTTTAACTTGAAGAAAATAGTTTTTTTGTACTTGAGAATCAGTGGGCGCGAGTAAAAACATTTTTGTTTGTGTGCTTGTGGGGGTTAAATGATAAATGGGTTGTACTTGTATAGCGCTTTTTACCTTCAAGGTACTCAAAGCACTTTGACACTAATTCCACATTTACCCATTCACACACACATTCACACACTGATGGAGGGAGCTGCCATGCAAGGCGCTGAACAGCACCCATCAGGAGCAAGGGTGAAGTGTCTTCCTCAGGACACAACGGACGTGACGAGGTTGGTACTAGGTGGGAATTGAACTAGGGATCCTCGGGTTGCGCACGGCCACTCTTCCACTGCGCCACGGTTACCGTGGGGACGGTCACGGTTGGGCAGTAATTTCCCTCCATATTATTCCTGCCATTCAAACTAATTGAATTAAGATCCATGTGTGTACAGTTCCCCCCGCAACCCCGAAAGGGAATAAGCGGTAGAAAATGGATGGATGGATGGATGTGTGTACAGTTACAGTACATATTCGTGACTATTAAGAGTGTCGTCCCATTTCCAGTTCTCCAGTGACCCGTGACCCTTCTTGGCCCCCAGCAGTCTCAGAAAGAGGTTGTAGATCAATAGTCATTTCTTTTACCACCTTTCCCAGAGTGACCTAATATCCCCAGCGATGCCCTCTAGGAAAGTAAGCTTATTGTTGCGTGGACACCCTCCTCGTGTCGGGATTCCGCGGGGAATTTTTACATTCCGGCAATTCGGCCGAGGGGGTTAGTGACTGAAGAAGGGCTAAAATGGAAGTGATGTAAGACGCCATTACCCTTTCAACATTGCTTCACACACTCACACACACACACAAACTGCAGACTACACAGATTCACACACAGATTAGTTGGCTTTTCACAGATACAACATTGTGGAAAAAGCCCATTTCTCATAGACCTGTGTACAGTAGCCAGCTTCTGCTTGTGCCGAGGGCTGTAAGCTCCTTGACAAGCTCTGAGGTCAGCAGTAGATGGTGGTCTATTCAGGTTTGTGAAAATAAGTACATTACACTACAAACCACTATGGGCGGACGCGCATCAATAACATTGATCCGCTGGATTTTAGTGACTCCTCTGGGATTGAGGGAGCCACAAGCACAAAAGTTGAACTTTAATTATCTTAACCAAGAATCCTGAGGGCGGCTGTTTCTGTCAGTGCGTAGCGCGCTGAATGCAGCCATTCAGTACGACTGTCAGAGTGAACACAGAAACAAATAAATGTAAAGTCGATGAAGATTCAAATGCACACAAGGACAGATTATTGAACGCACCAAGACTAAAAATAGATGTGTTCTAAGTCGTAGCCGCCTGTTAGCACGACTTGTAATGAGCGGGTGGTCAGATGTTTCTTAAAAAAAGGCGCTGCATCAACAATTAAGGCTTGTTATGATTTTTTTTTTTATACATTTAAAAAAATGTCCTTGTGGTTTACATCAGTGGTAATCAAACTTATTTCACCTAACACTTGGCTCTTCAGGTATCACCATAATCACCAAAAATAAAATACAGCAACACACTAGGCCTAATAATTCATTAAAACAAGGCCAAAGTTTTATTTCACAAGTATATATATATTTTTTGTCAACTGTAACATACACAGTTTGAACAGTAACACTGTTTGAATATAGGAAAATAAAACATTGTACTTAAATAATGAATCCAATTGTTTTATTGCACATAAAAGTTAAATAAACATTGTACTAGGGTTGTATGGTATACCACTATTATTATAGTACCGCGATATTAATGAATCATATTCGGTACTATACCGCCTCTGAAAAGTACCACCCCCTGAATCCCCGTCGTCGTCGTCATGTCATTGTTGGTTTTACCAGCAGCGGAGCATGTTCGGCAGCACACAGTCACAGACACTTACAAGCAGACACAGTGTGTGGACAGAAAAGGGAGAACGAACGCATTTTGGCTTAAAAACTAACGATAAAGGTGAAGCTATAACATTTAAACACCCACCGGAAGAGGTGCTTTAAGAGCTACCTAGCGGCTAAAGTTCAGTCGTGGTCTAAATCAGTCTAAATCAATAATCCTGGCCTCCATGGTGACGAATAAAGTGACTTTCTTACAAGTATCATCCCTGCAGGACGAGGAATAGCTAAACATGCTTCACCACACACTGTAGCTCACCTGTGTCAAAATGTAAACAAACGTCATGGGTGCATCTACACCTAACATCCACTGTAATGATACCAAAGTACAGGAGCTTATCTAGTTGATACATGTTTTTTGTTGATATTTTTCTTTCGTTTTTTTTTTCAATTTATATCACGTTTATAAACTCAGGAAATATTTCCCTGTAAGACTATGAATATGACCAATGTATGATCCTGTAACTACTTGGTATCGGATTGATACCTAAATTTGTGGTATCATCAAAATGTATATATTGCATCCGAACTACAGAAGAATAAATTATTATTAAATTTTAACATAAGTGTAGATAGAACATGTTAAAAGAGAAAATAAGCAGATATTAACAGCAAATGAACAAATAGATTGATGCTTAATTTTCTACCACTTGTCCTTAATAATTTTGACAATATAATATAATGGAAATTTACGCAATGTTTTACTACATATATGAATCTTTGTTTCTTTACTTTCTACTGAAAGACAAGTTGTCTTGAATGTGCATTATTTTACATAAGGACAAACTTGCAATAAGAAACATATGTTTAATGTACCCTAGGATTTTTTGTTAAAATATAGCCAATAATGCTACTTTTTGTGATCCCCTTTATATAGAAAAGTATCGAAAAGCACCCAAAAGCATCAAAAATAATTTTGTTACCCATACCAAAATATTGGTATAGGGACGACACTACATTGTACTAAAACATACATTTTAGTACGATGTAGTGTGGGGGTGGGGTGGGGGTTAGCGGGGAGTATATTGTAGCATCCCGGAAGAGTCAGTGTTGCAAGGGGTTCTAGGTATTTGTTCTGTTGTGTTTATTTTGTGTTACGGTGCGGATTTATCCCGAAATATGTTTGTCATTCTTGTTTGGTGTGGGTTCACAGTGTGTCACATACTTGTAACAGTGTTAAAGTTGTTTATACGAACACCCTCAGTGTGACCTGTATGGCTGTTGATAAAGTATGCCTTGTTAGACAACCAATCCACTGCATCGCTCTCTCGGTCTCTGCCCACCCCCCTCACGAATGTTGCTGCGTGCGCACACCTTCAAAATATGTTTTGTTTTTAACCCTGCTTAACCCTGTACGTACATTGAAAATACACACCACCTTGACACAAAACGCCGGACATTTGAGGTATTTAAAGGCCTACTGAAATTAGATTTTCTTATTCAAACGGGGATAGCAGGTCAATTCTATGTGTCATACTTGATCATTTCACTATATTGCCATATTTTTGCTGAAAGGATTTAATAGACAACATCGACGATAAAGCTTGCAACTTTTGGTCGCTGATAAAAAAGCCTTGCCTGTACCGGAAGTAGCAGACGATGTGCGCGTGACGTCACGGGTTGTGGAGCTCCTCACATCTGAACATTGTTTACAATCACGGCCCCCAGCAGCAAGAGCGATTCGGACCAAGAAAGCGATGATTTCCCCATTAATTTGAGCAAGGATGAAAGATTCATGGATGAGGAAAGTGAGAGTGAAGGACTAGAAAAAAAAAAGACGAGGGCAGTGGGAGCGATTCAGATGTTATTAGACACATTTACTAGAATAATTCTGGAAAATCCCTTATCTGCTTATTGTGTTAATAGTGTTTTAGTGAGATTATAGATAGATAGATAGTACTTTATTGATTCCTTCAGGAGAGTTCCTTCAGGAATATATGGTCGTACCTGTACAACCTGAAGGTCGGCCCCGCACCTTTCTTCAGCACCAGTCGACGGGTGGTGGCGATGCCCATCTCTACCCTTCGCAAGGGACCCCCTTTCAAACACAATCTTTCGAAATGATCGCTGCATAATACACTGTACTTTGTGTGTGTGTGATCCAATCCAACTGTGTTCGCTTGAAATCTCTGTTCCATAGTAAAGCTTGACTGTCATCTTTCAAGAATGTAAACAATGAAACACCGGCTGTGTTTGTGTTGCTAAAGCCGGCCGCAATACACCGCTTCCCACCTACAGCTTTCTTCTTTGATGTCTCCATTGTCCATTGAACAAATTCCAATATATTCAGCAACACAGAAGTCCAGAATGCTGTGGAATTTTGCGATGAAAACAGACGAGCTAATAGCTGGGAACGATGCTGGAACAAAATGTCCTCGACAATCCGTGACGTCACGCGCACGCGTCAGCATAACGAGACGTTTCAGCTGGATATTTCGGCGCGAAATTTAAAATTGCAAATTAGTAAACTAACCCGGCCGTATTGGCATGTGTTGCAATATTAATATTTGATCATTGATATATAAACTATCAGACCGCGTGGTTGGTAGTAGTGGGTTTCAGTAGGCCTTTAAGAAACCCCGCCCAGACAGCCCGGACAGTCCCGCAAAAGAGGACATGTCCGGGGAAAAGAGGACGTATGGTCAATCGATATTTACAGTATATAGTGCTATTTTGCAATAGTCTCCATGCACTTTACATTGCGATACCAACATATTGAAGCTTGGTGGTGGTTGGTTACCTGGACAGCAGGTTACATTGACTCGTGGTACTGTTTGAATACCTAGATAGCAGTGGGAATACAAAGTTGCCATATTTCCACTGCTATCTGGTTTGATGCGAGCCACATACACGTTAATGTTCCAGCAGCCCAATTACATGTGCCAGCAGTTTTTTGCTACTCGGGGCCCTACAAATATCAATATTTTTTACATGTGTTCTGCGTGTTGATTAGTTTGGAGGCTGGGAATTGGCGCACGTAAGCGGAGAACATTCGGTTTCCACTCGTGTTGAGTGATAGAAATGACCGAGCAAGACTGTTCTGTTTGTGTCTTAATTTTTTATTTTGGCGCCGACTAAGGCCTACAGTAGTCGGATTGTAACAACTTCCATTGAAGGCTATGGCCCCGTTTACAGTAAGCCGGATAAGGTTATCTAGGAAAATCCCACCTAACCTTATCCCTGTCCACACACAACAATGCCACCGTTTACGACACATACCCCTTTGATTCCCCGGCGCAATGCGACCTAATACGCATGCATGGAAAATGTTCACGTCATAGTCACCTCCAGTGTTGCTTTGTGTGCAACTTCTTAAATATGACTTATCTGAACAATATCCAGTGTTGTGGTATTTAACTTAACTGGAATTCAGTGGGCTATGGAGCCCTATTGTAGTGAATCACACCTGAGCCATCATAAATTAATCAAATATTTAATGTAAAAGTACACAATGTGAGAAAAGGACATTTTACATCAATTATTTTCGGGATCTAGATATCTGGTAAGGACACTCCACACTCCTTTGCCTTCACCTTCATTGTCCATTCTTTTTCGGTGACTTTATATACTCTGGACCGAGACGTTTGAGTTTGCGACATACATGGCAGGCAATAACTGATACAGTCTGCTTTGCCAGTCCAAAAGCATTCCCCGTTTTCCGTAGTTAGTCTTCCCTCGACGTCCAGGTAATGCAAATCACATGCTACCTTTTTTAATCACATCCACGGCAGCCCGCATTCTTGTTGTCTCTCCTTCTACAAATGGACAAAGTTTTTCGGTAAGTAGAATCACAGCTGACCTGGACATTGGAAAGTTCTCTTGCCGTCTGAGAAGTGTTGTATCCCAAAGAGCTGCAATCGCTTTCTCTTAAAGGGTCACATTATCACAATTTCAAAAGGGTTAAAAATAATAAAAATCAGTTTCCAGTGGCTTGTTGTATTTTTTGAAGTTTTTTTCCAAATTTTACCGGTCCCGGAATATCCCTAAATAAAGCTTTAAAGTGTCTTATTTTCGCTATCTTCGAAACCACCATCCATTGTCCTGTGACGTCATACAGTGCTGCCAATTTAAACAAACAATGGGAATACCACAGCAAGATATAGTGACATTAGCTTGGATTCAGACTCAGATTTCAGCGGCTTAAGCGATTCAACAGATTACGCATGTATTGAAACAGATGGTTGGAGTAAGAAAGTATTGAAGAAGAAACTGAAGCTATTTAGCGAATAGCTATTGACGCTATTCATAGCCATAGCATGGCCGAATAGCTGCGTTAGCATCGCCGGTAAAATGTGCGGACCAAACGATCAGGCCTTCCGCATTTTGTGATAATGGAGCAACTTAAAGCCGTCGATTGGTAAGTGTTTTTTTTCGCATTAAATGTGGGTGGAAGGAAACGTAATATAGTTGCAAATGCATCTGCAGGTTATCCATACATCTCTGTGCCATGTCTGCCTTAGCACCGCCGTTAAATAGCATGTTAGCAGCGATTAGCTGCTAGTCACGCCGCAACCAAATATATCTGATTAGCACATAAGTCAACATCAACAAAACTCACCTTTGTGATTTCGTTGACTTTATCATTGCAAATGCATCGGCAGGTTTTACATACATCTCTGTGCCATGTCTGTCATCGCCGGTAAATAGCATGTTAGCATCGATTAGCATCGCATGTTAGCATCGATTAGCATCGCATGTTAGCATCGATTAGCGTAGCATTTTAGCATCGATTAGCTGGCAGTCACGCCGCAACCAAATATGTCTGATTAGCACATAAGTCAACAACAAAACTCACCTTTGTGATTTCGTTGACTTTATTGTTGCAAATGCATCTGCAGGTTATCCATACATCTCTGTGCCATGTCTGCTTTAGCACCGCCGGTAAATAGCATGTTAGCATCGGTTATCTGGCAGTCACGCCGCGACCAAATATGTCGGATTAGCACATAAATCAACATCAACAAAACTCACCTTTGTGATTTCGTTGACTTTATCATTGCAAATGCATCTGCAGGTTTTACATACATCTCTGTGCCATGTCTGTCATCGCCGGTAAATAGCATGTTAGCATCGATTAGCATCGCATGTTAGCATCGATTAGCGTAGCATTTTAGCATCGATTAGCTGGCAGTCACGCCGCAACCAAATATGTCTGATTAGTACATAAGTCAACAACAAAACTCACCTTTGTGATTTCGTTGACTTTATCGTTGCAAATGCATCTGCAGGTTATCCATACATCTCTGTGCCATGTCTGTCATCGCCGGTAAAATGTGGAGACACTACAGTACATTCAATGGGGGTCTGGCGGCAGACACTTTTGCATCTTCGGGCCAGTGGTGCAACTTGAATCCCTCCCTGTTAGTGTTGTTACACCCTCCGACAACACACCGACGAGGCATGATGTCGCCAAGGTTCCAAAAAATAGTCGAAAAAACGGAAAATAACAGAGCTGAGACCCGTGTGTAATGTGTAGAAAATGAAAATGGCGACTGTATTACCTCGGTGACGTCACGTTCTGACGTTATCGCCACCAGAGCAATAAACAGAAAGGCGTTTAATTCGCCAAAATTCCCCCATTTAGAGTTCGGAAATCGGTTAAAAAAATATATGGTCTTTTTTCTGCACCATCAAGGTATATATTGACACTTACATAGGTCTGGTGATAATGTTCCCCTTTAAGGTGTTCATGAGTGATTTCCACAAGCGTTTGTACAAACGGAAGGAGAAACACGGGCATGCCTGGATGACTACGAAACCGCTTTATTGTGAAACTGGCTGTGGCATGTTTTTTCTAACGTCACTTCCTGTGTGGGGTGCGGTCTTTCTGGCGTCACTTCCTGTGTGGGGTGCGGTCTTTCTGGCATCACTTCCTCTCCAAACTCAGTTTGTAAACGATCAATGGGTCCATATAGTAAGTTAAGAGCCGGAGATCCAAGAAATATACGGCGCACCTACCCGCGTAAAAAATTATCCGAGGAGGGGGACCTTAAACGATAGTTTAGTGTGGCTGAAACAGGACTTAGGCTAAATAATTATTAGTTTAAGGTGTTATCCGGCTTAGTGTAGACATGGCTTAATAAACCTTTTGATAACGGCTTGAGTCACGTCATTACAATATTTGATTTAGGGATTCTATGGTACCACTAGATGGAGTCCACATACCACTACTGCAGGGGTTGGCGACCCGCGTTTTAGCGTGGCTCTTAAGCCCACCTGGAGCTTTTTCAAAAATGTATAAAAATGGAAAAAAATATGATTTCGTATATGGTTTCTGTAAAAGAGCAAACCACTCGTTTCACACATGATGCTGTCGCTTTGCCAAAGGTTATCGGGATTGGTGAGAAAATGGAGGGTATGGCTGGCTACCAGAATCATACCAGCATCTTTGGCACCCACAAATGTTGAAATGTAACAGAGCAGAGAACAAAACAGTAAATTCCCTTCTCCCGAGTAGAGTTCTTTAAACGTGCCGTGTTGTTCATCCGGCTCTGGTCGAACCATATTCCTTCTCAATTAAATGTCTCACTCTGGATTTTGGAATGGCGTCTCAGCGGTCCAGCCATGAAACAGGCCGCGTTTGAGCCATTCCAAAATGCTTCAAAGAGATCTCGCCCCCCTATCCCCAACCCCTCCCCTGTCAAATCGCAATCCCTAAAGAAGGGAGACACATGAAAGCAATTTGGCATTTGTGCAGATGATGAAAAGAGCTTTTTTTTTTTTCAATTGAGCACTGTTTAGTCCAATGTGCATTCATCATATCTCCCTATGCCGATTCACTAAATACGGTGATAGATTTTTTTTCAAGCCATTACGCATGAATCAACCCATCGTTTTCATAATTCATAACAGTGAGGCAATTTTGGCCACGTGAAGTCGTCAAAGGTAATGAGATTATCTCGTCACAGTTCTCACCTGCGTACGTAAATAAAACACTTTCCAAAAGTTGTAGTGTCGCCTTCACAAACCATTTTTACCTATTGAAAGACTGTCTGAATATTATATTTAACCACCTGTTTCAGAAAAAGTATTGCAAAATTTATTACCCTCAAATCACTCAAATAACTTCAGTTTTGCTTGTGTAAATTGATAATTGCAAATAATTGGGGAGACTCTCTCTCTCTTGTTCGAAAAGGCAAATATTTAACTTTTCAAAATATGTTTTGGCTTCTGTCAGCCAACTTTATCTCAGTTTTGTACATGCTTTCTAATCCATAGATGACTTACAGCAGGGGTGTCAGACTCAAATACAGAGCGGGCCAAAATTTTAAACGCGGGCCAAGGTTGAACAAATTAACCTTTTAATAGGGACCCAAACAAGTTTTGCATTGAATATTGAACAAGCAAGGCTTATATAACTTTAGTGACATGCAAAATCCATTTTCTAATAATAATAATAATAATTAAAAAAATATCAATGGCATATCAAATAAAATTTAAATACAAATTGAATGACTCTTTTCTATTTGCAGCCGTCTGAAGTAAATATCAAAATAAAGTTTTTCCACAGGCTAATACATTCGAAAATAAAATAGCAATAATGAATGAATCAAACAATCAAGCCTTGAAGTAGCAAGAGAAAGTGCGTGCATAAAACGTTAATTATTGTTCCGTTTGCTCCACTGATTTGCTTTACCACTGAATATGGAACAAGCAATAATTATATAGCTAAATAGTGCAAAATCAACTTAAAAAAAAAAACCCGGAAAAAACATCAATGGTAAAATTAATAAAATTTAAATAAAACATTTAATGCCTCTTTTCTATTTGCAGCCTTCTGAGGTAACATTAAATTTTTCTACAGGCTACTAAATCTTAAAATAAAATAACAAATGAGATGGGTGGGGTTGGGGGGGGGGCGGTGTTAGGTGGTAGCGGGGGGTGCATATTGTAGTGTCCCGGAAGAGTTAGTGCTGCAAGGGGTTGTGGGTATTTGTTCTGTTGTCTATGTTGTGTTGCGATGCGGATGTTCTCCCGAAATGTGTTTGTCATTGTTGTTTGGTGTGGGTTCACAGTGCGGCGCATATTTGTAACAGTGTTAAAGTTGTTTATACGGCCACCCTCAGTCTGACCTGTATGGCTGTTGAGCAAGTATGCTGGCATTCACTAAAGTGTGTGTATAAGTCGCATATATTATGTGACTTGGCCGGCACGCTGTTTGTATGGAGGAAAAGCGGATGTGACAACATATTGTAGCCAAAGCTAAAGGCAGTGCCTTATAGGCACGCCCCCAATATTGTTGTACGGGTGGAAATCTGGAGAAATTCGGGAGAATGGTTGGAAAATCGGAAGGGTTAGCAAGTATGAGTATTAGCGGCGAATGCAGTGTTACAGCGGCTGTGCCGCTGTATAGTACCGGCGGGCCAGCTCTAATGTTAATTTGATATTGCCTCAAGGGCCAAATGAAATTGCACGGCGGGCCAAATTTGCCCCGCTGGCCAAAGTTTGACACCCATGACTTACAGTATTTGAGTACCAGGATTGAAAGTAACAGGAGTGAGTTTGTAGAATAGACTTGGCATATACATGTAATATAGCCATATGGTATTTATACTGATAGCATGAGCAGCACGAATAATGCATACTTTTATTATTTTGTAGTGTGGAATGTTAGAAAGGGTTTGATCAAGTGAAATGACATAAAACACAAGCAGGTAAGGATGGACGATGAGGACTAAAATTTATATCACGATATACTGTATATTGCAGCCTCCTGCAATAATGATATATATCAGGATATATTATTTGGGATGTAAATGATAATAGAACCATTTAAAAAAAAAAGGTTACAAAGTCTCTTAATTTGGCTGCTGACAAATGTACCAAGATATTGTGTAATTCCCAGTTGTATTATTTTGTCAAAACTATTGGATGGATGGATATCATCAATTTAGTTGCTAATTTACTGTAAATATAGGGTTACTTTGTGTTTTAACATGGTTCTATCTACACTTCTGTTAAAATGTAAAAATAATTAGTTCTTCTGTTTGGATGCTATACATTTGTTTTGGGTGATACCACACATTTGGGTATCAATGCAATACCAAGTAGTTACAGGGTCAGCATTGTTCATATCAACGCTCAAACTGATACTTCAAATTTTCAAAATTGAACGATTTTATTTTTGAACCAAAATTATAATCAGACAAGAACACAGGATGGTGTGTAACAGTGTCAATTACATACTTCAATTAGTTTCTAGTAGTGGCTGTCATTTAAATCCTTAGTTTGTTTTGCCATTAACACATTCATTTGTCCAGGGACTCATTTCCTGACTTTGTAAACAATAACAATAACGACAAATCCTATTTTTTACAATAAAAATATTGATCTAACCACTGTAGTATTGACCATATAAGGATATTGTACTTGGTATTATGACTATCAATATTTGTATTGAGCCGCCTCCCTTTGTTTGCATTAAATACCTCTAGCTCGCGCTAACCGGTTACCATATCCTCTTAAGGTGTTTAGTGTAGCATGTTTAGCTCTTCCTCTCCCTCCATAATAACCCATAAGTTTATTTGCCGCAATTAGGGTGAAGAATGCTAACTTAGAAGTGGATTTATACTGTGGGGGGACGGTCATACTGCTAGCATGAATGCTACAGTGCGTTGAGGACGTTTTTGGTCACTTATTGTTGTTAAATTTGCAGGACACAACTAGGATGTGTCATAAATATACATTATCATGATATACCCACAGGAAGTGAAAGTTCCATCATCTGCCAAAATGTTATCTTTCATATCGTTTATTTTTCTTATCAATTATCATCTATATTGCGCAGCCCTAATGATAGATATAAAAGTTTAGAATGGACCTTTGCTGTCTTCAAGTTGAATTAATTTAATTTGTTTAAGTTTATTTCCAACACGTATACAGTTACAAGGCATTGTTTTTTTGGCGACACCTAGTGTCACTCGATGCAGTAAGTTGAATTGTGCGGACACATTTGTTACTGGATACTTTCTAATACGCCTCTGCCTTTGATACTTTGTATGTGTAAGTAATATGCAACTAAAATTATTTGATACTTGTTTGTATTGACAAATGTGTTGTTTTAAACCGCAATGTTGTTCAAACTAAAGACACGTATAACTAGCTTGTGTGCTATTGTGTGCTTAGCTGTCGTGTAGCTGCTAGCTTCTATTAGCCTATAGCAGTGGTTCTCAAATGGGGGTACGCGTACCCCTGGGGGTACTTGAAGGTATGCCAAGGGGTACGTGAATTTTTTTTTAAATATTCTAAAAATAGCAACAATTCAAAAATCCTTTATAAATATATTTGAATAATACTTCAACAAAATATGAATGTAAGTTCATCAACTGTGAAAAGAAATGCAACAATGCAATATTCAGTGTTGACAGATAGATTTTTGTGGACATGTTCCATAAATATTGATGTTAAAGATTTATTTTTGTGAAGAAATGTTTAGAATTAAGTTCATGAATCCAGATGGATCTCTATTACAATCCCCAAAGAGGGCACTTTAAGTTGATGATTACTTCTATGTGTAGAAAACTTTATTTATAATTGAATCACTTGTTTATTTTTCAACAAGTTTTTACATCTTTTTTTCCAAATAGTTCAAGAAAGACCACTACAAATGATCAATATTTTGCACTGTTATACAATTTAATACATCAGAAACTGATGACATATTGCTGTATTTTACTTCTTTATCTCTTCTTTTCAACCAAAAATGCTTTGCTCTGATTAGGGGGTACTTGAATTCAAAAAATGTTCACAGGGGGTACATCACTGAAAAAAGGTTGGGAACCATTGCTCTATAGCATATCCTGTTGACCTTTGTAAATGACATGACTAAAATAGAAGAAAAGACCAAGCCTTTGTGTGCATTGGAGGACATTGAGATGTTACCTGACATATTGCAGGGCTTCTGGTATCAGAGATGCAAGCCTATATCATCTTATTCTTATTTTTTCTGCTGGTATCGGCCTGATATCCGATAACAATATTGGCACAAGGCAACACAAAAAAAGTAAATAACATTTCTGAGGAATTAGATATCTTATGGTAAACTATAATTTTGGAAGCAGGGACACAAAACAAATGCTATTTTTCAGTGTTTAAGTATTATTTTAACTTTAAGTAATTAGATCGATGTGCAGGACACTTTGGTTGATAAAAAAGAGGCAATTAATTCTATCCCGCAATTATATGATTGATTTCCCCGGAGACACATATTTCATTGAAAAGGCCCAAATAGAGTAATGTTTGATTGAAGGTGCAGAAAAGAAAAGAGTAAGCCTTTGTGTGCATTGGAGGACATTGAGATGGGTGTGAGTTTTCCTTGCCCTTTTGTGGGTTCTTCCGAGGATGTTGTAGTCGTAATGATTTGTGCAGTCCTTTGAGACATTTGTGATTTGGGGCTATATAAATAAACATTGATTGATTTCACATAAATTGGCCAACTAACATCATCACGCTGCTCCCAATGGAGCTGGTCTCCATACCAAAGCCCTGGGAGGCTTTGGAAAAATCCATGCAGACACGAGCCCACTATAACAACAATGGCAGCAAAAAAGACAGAAACAAAAGTGCTGGCCTGTTTGCTAAATGCTTTCCTCTCGCTCCATACAACACCATCCACCCACCGCAATCTGTAGAAAAGCAGCAAGAGAAAGAGCAGCGAGAACCCGAGAAGAATGTCATCGGGTTCAAACGACCGCTTCAAGGAATCGCACAGCCACGGCGATTAGGAGTCCACCAGCATCATCTTTAGGCAGTGCGTCAACCTTACAATGGCGGCTGACACCAAAACCGTCGCTTATACTTTGCTCTGACAAAATTGCAAGTGTGAATGAAAACAGTACAGTACTGGACTGCTAGTGTGCACACATACACCCTGACCATCCACAAACACAATGTGCATGTGGTGTTGCATTTTTATGGAGGTTAATATGTGGCTTTATACGAAAATTTTCTTTACACTGAATTTATGTAATTGAATTTTTTGCGTTTTAATTTTGTGAACTGAATTTTTCTTATCAAATTGTACAAAAAATTTAATTGGAAAAAAAAAATCTGTGTTTTTAAATTCAGGGTGTAGAAAATTCAATGTATAGAAAATTCATTGTAAAAAAAATCAGTGTATTAAAAAACAGTGTAAAACTTTTCAGTTTATATATAAATCAGAGTATAATTAATTCAGTGTAAAAACATCAGTGCATAAAAATTCAGTGTAAAAAAAATGTTGTTTATAAAAATTCCGTGTATAAAAAAAACGGTGTACTTGTCCAGGGTGTACGCCGCCTTCCGCCCGAATGCAGCTGAGATAGGTTCCAGCATTCCCCGCAACCCAGAAAGGGACAAGTGGTAGGAAATTGATAGATGGATGGAAAAAACAGTGTATAAAAAAATTCAATGTATAAAAATTCGATGTAAAAAAATTCAGTGTAAAAAATGTCAGTATATGAAAATTCAGTGCAAAAATTGCAAAATAGCATATAAAAAGGGGCTACCTGGGCATAATACAACATACACTGAATATATTTAATTGATTTTTTGGGTTTTAATTTTGTGAACTGAATTGTTCTTATCAAATTATGCAGAAATATTTATAGAAAAAAAACCTGTTTAATAATTTAGTGTACAGAAAATTCAGTGAATAAAAAATGTGTGAAAAATTCAGTGTATGAATATTGGGTGTAAAAAAATTCAGTGTATAAAAATTCAGAGTAAAAACATTCAGCACTCAATATTCAGTTTAAAAAAACAGTGTATAAAATTTTAGTGTTAAAAAAATTCACTGAATAAAAATGATGTGTAAAGAATTTCAGAATATGAAAATTCAGTGCAAAATAATTCAGTGTATAAAAATTCAGAGTAAAAAAATTCAGCGCTGAAAAATTCCGTGTAAAAAAATCAGTTTATAAACATTCAGAGTAAAGAAATTCTATGTAAAACAATTCAGTGTAAAAAATTTCAGTATGTAAAATTTCAGTGCAAAAAAATGTAGTGTTGAAAAATTTGCTGCTTAGAACAACACCGGTATCATTAAGACAGACACAATTGATCCTGTCTCAGAGCCAGCCAATAAAGTGTCAAGTTTGAAGTCACGTGACGCAGGTCTTGCAAAACAGCATAAAAAGGCAGTTAACTGGGCTACCTGGATATAATACAACATACACTGAATTTATGTAATACATTTTTTTGCTTTTAATTTTGTGAACTGAATTTTTCTTCTGAAATTATTCAGAAAATGTAATTGCGAAAAAAATCTGTGTTTTAAAATTCAGGGTATGGAAAATTCAATGTAATAAAAATGAGTGAATAAAACATTTATTGTAAAAAAATTGAGTGTATAAATATTGAGTGTATAAAAAGTCAGTATAAAAATTCGGTGTACAAAAATTCAGCGATGAAAAATTCTGTCTAAAAAAATCAGTTTATAAAAATTCAGTGTACAAAAATGATATGTAAAAAAAATTAAGTGTAAAAACTTTCAGTATATAAAAATTCAGTGCAAAAAAATTCACTGCTGAAAAATTTACTGCTGAGAAAAAACACCGGTAAAATTAAAACTGACGTAATCGATCCTGTCTTACAACCAGCCAATGAGGTGTTAAGTTTGAAGTCACGTGACACTGGTCTTGCAAAACAGCATAAAAAAGGCATTACCTGGGCTACCTGGACATAATACAACATAATAAACATTTCAACAAATACTTTCAAACTATAGAAACGATTCCAAAGGTTAGAATCTGCACTTTAGAGCAGTGGTTCTCAACCTTTTTTCAGTGATGTACCCCCTGTGAACATTTTTTTTAATTCAAGTACCCCCTAATCAGAGCAAAGCATTTTTGGCTGAAAAAAAGAGATAAAGAAGTAAAATACAGCACTATGTCATCAGTTTCTGATTTATTAAATTGTATAACAGTGCAAAATATTGCTCATTTGTAGTGGTCTTTGTTGAACTATTTGGAATAAAAGATATACAAATGACTAAAATAAAAACTTGTTGAAAAATGAGCAAAAGATTCAATTAAAAAATAACGATTTCTACAGATAGAAGTAATCATCAACTTAAAGTGCCCTCTTTGGGGATTGTAATAAAGATCCATCTGGATTCATGAACTTAATTCTAAACATTTCTTCACAAAACAGGAAATCCTAAACATCAATATTTATGGAACATGTCCACAAAAATCTATCTGTCAACACTGAATATTGCATTGTTGCATTTCTTTTCACAGTTTATGAACTTACATTCATGTTTTGTTGAAGTATTATTCAATTAATATATTTATAAAGGATTTTTGAATTGTTGCTATTTTTAGAATGTTTTTTTTTTTTTTTAAATGTCACGTACCCTTTGGCATACCTTCAAGTACCCCCAAGGGTTCAAGTACCCCCATTTGAGAAGGGTTGCTACGGTAACCGTTGGAAGCTCTGTTTTATACAGACTGGGCACGTAAGTGAGTCTTGCTTTTTTTAAAACACTTAACTTTCTTTTTCTCAATTATATTATCAGCATAATTTGATGTAAAAAAAAAGTCAGTTTACAAAATTCAAACGCAAAAAATTCATAGGCATAAATTCAGTGTCAAAAAAAAGCTTTCTTAATGAAGAGACAAATTAACGTCCATCCTTTATCAGCATAGTTTCACTCTCACATCTCTGCCTTTTCTGGAGGTGGGTTTTCATGTTTTCAGCGGTGCACTGACATGCTGAATGCAGCAACACCCCCCCCCCCCCCCCCAAAAAAAAAACCAATAACAACAAAACTAATCAGTTTCCTACCAGAAACGTATTGACAAGCCGGAAGAGATGGACACCCGTTGCCACGGCGCCCGCTGCCAGTACTACAGCGGCAGATTGAGCTTTAATTTAAACCAAGAAGAACAAAGGAAGACAGAACGAGGGATGATGTAAGCATGTGGAGAAATGTTAAGTATGATGTGTCTAATGTCGCTCGGAGCAACAAGAGGAGATGGGAGGAGATGGTTGGGGGTGGAGGAACTTTGATGATGATCCAAAGTGAAGAGGGGTCTATTTGTGTGTGTGTGTGTGTGTGTGTGTGTGTGTGTGTGTGTGTGTGTGTTGTACGATGCTAATAACATCCTCACCACCCAGCAAACATAAGGCTTTTAGTCAGAGCCCCACGTGTCACTGGAGCATCATGGGAACGCTGCAGGTGGGGCTTTGGTTGCCCTCCCACCTGTCGCTGCACCCACACATATCACCATCCCCCCTGCTGTCTTGGAAAATGCAAGGTACTGAACATTACACAGACCAAAGTATTGCGAAACGCCTCTTCATTGGTTCATTATTCAGTCTAGGGTCGGACTGGACTGCTCAGTTCAGAAATTCTTCGCTGTCTGGATTATTGAATCATGCTTCAGCTTGTTGCTACAGGAAGTTAGCATGTCAGTCATACAACCGTTCAAGTATGGAGTGACATTTCTGAAGAGGTAAAACAGGGGTCACCAACGCGGTGCCCGCGGGCACCAGGTCGCCCTAAGAACCAGATGAGTAGCCCGCTGACCTGTTCTAAAAATAGCTCAAATAGCAGCACTTACCAGTGAGTTGCCTCTATTTCTTAAATTTTATTTATTTACTAGCAAGCTGGTCTCTCTTTGCTCGACATTTTTAATTCCAAGAGAGACAAAACTCAAATAGAATTTGAAAATCCAAGAAAATATTTTAAAGACTTGGTCTTCACTTGTTTAAATAAATTCATTTATTTTTTCACTTTGCTTCTTATAACTTTCAGAAAAACAATTTTAGAGAAAAAATACAACCTTAAAAATGATTTTAGGATTTTTGAACACATATACCTTTTTACCTTTTAAATTCCTTCCACTTCTTTCTTGACGATTTAAAATTCAAAGCCCACAGACCACACTAAACTTTTGGTGCCTTGTTGACACAGAAAAGTATAGTGGTGTATGCGCAGCAGCTATGAAGGTTGCAAGCCTGTTTGGTTCAACTTATCTTTGTGAATCAGCCTTTTCTGACATGAACTTAATCAAGAACAAACACAGAACACGCCTCACTGATGCACATCTGCAAGACTCACTCAGAGTTGCAGGGTCAAGTTACACAGCAGAGTACAACACACTAGTTAACAGCATGCAATTCCAGGCTTTCCACTAACTGACAAAGAAACAGATAACAGATTTGGTGTCCAGTTCAAAGTGGGACATGATTTATTTAAAAATTTGAGGGTTGACTTTTGTATTTTACATGAGTTATTATTTGTACAAACATGGTGCAAAATAATTCATGATTTGTTAAAAAATGTTAGTGGCTAGCTAGTTAAAATGGGACATTGTGATTTCACGAGACTGTCTTAGAAGTGATTTGAAAATGTTCAATTTGAAAAATGTGTACTTAGAGAAAATATAAAAATAAAGTGTTGCATATTGATATTTATCTGTTTCTATATATATTTATTGTGAGAAATCATTAAGATGATCAATGTTTTCACAAAGATAAATATCATTAATTATTAATAACAACAGAGTTAAATTGAGCAAATTGGCTATTTCTGGCAATTTATTTAAGTGTGTATCAAACTGGTAGCCCTTCGCGTTAATCAGTACCCAAGAAGTAGCTCTTGGTTTCAAAAAGGTTGGTGACCCCTGAGGTAGAATGTCCATTCTTCCATCCATCCACTATCTACCGCTTACCCTAGATCTGGGCAAACTAAGGCCTGGGGGCCCACCAAACAATCTGGCTCACCGGACATTCCCAAATAATTTTTTTTAGATCTTTTAAGATGGAGACTGTAGCTGCCATTATGATGTGCAGTGATGTTTTCTAATTACCGCAAGTCTTGAACTATACAAAGTATTTCAATGGTTGGAATCTATGCTTTTGCATGATATACTAGTTAAGTTAAAGCATGCCTGGGCAATTATTTTGACTCTGGGGCCTAATTTAGAGGAAAACAAATGCGTCTGGGGGCCGGTATATCTATTTTTAGTAACACTAACACAAAACCTCACAATAATGTCTGATTGAATGCTAAAATGACAGACCGCGTTAAAAAACAAAATGGAATTTTTTTTTTTTTACTAAATAAAACACGCAGAATGTACATGGAAATAAAGAATGTGGGATTTACAATATTAATTATGAAGGATAAAACACTGAATATTGACAACATATGAACGTCACACCCCCTCTCGATCGACATATTTTACAATCAAGCGAAACGCAACGAAAATGCAACAAACACAGCGAAAGATGAACGCAAAAGGTAAAAAAAACCCACTTACAATCTGATATATCTGATGTATCACTAAGCTTTAGAACTTTTTTGTAAAAATCTCCTTCCAAGTCTGTCCCTGACACCCACGTTTCAGGCTGGCCACTCCGGAAACACTCGGTGGAAGCGCTCCCCACCCACACTGCTTGGTGCCTCGTCTGAGCTGCTGTGACATAGATTACCATAGTAACTAATTAGATTACCATAGTAACTAATTAGATTACCATAGTAACTAGTATATCATGCAAAAGCACAGATTCCAACCATTGAAATATTTTGTATGGCTCAAGACTTATGGTTATTTGAAAACATCACTGCACATCATAATGGCAGCTACAGTTTCCCTCTTAAAGATCTAAAAATAAGTATTTGGGAATGTCCGGCGGGCCAGATTCAAAATCTTAACGGACTGGATGTGGCCCGCGGGCGCTAACTTGCCCAGGTCTGAGTTAAAGTTAAGTTTAAGTCCCAACGATAGTCACACACACACTCGATGTGGTGAAATTACCCTCTGCATTTGACCCATCCCCATCTTCACCCTCTGGGAGGTGAGGTGAGGGGAGCAGTGAGCAGCATTGGTGGCAGCGCTAGGGAATCATTTGGTTAGTTAACCTCCAATTCCAACCATGGATGTTGAGTGTCAACCTGGGAGGTAATGGGTACCATTTTTATAGTAGACTATAAAAATATGGGACCCATTGCCTCCCTTTACTATGGTAATCTTATTAGTTACCATGGTAATCTAAATCACAGCAGCTCAGACGAGGCACCAAGCAGTGTGGGTGGGGAGCATTTCCACAGAGCGTTTCAAGAGCGGCCAGCCTGAAATGCGGGTGTCGGGGACAGACGTAGAAGGACAATTTTACAACAAAGTTCTAAAGCTTAGTGATATATCAGATTGTAGGTGGGTTTTTTTTTACCCTTCGCTGTTTGTTGCATTTTTGTGGCGTTTTGCTTGATTGTAAAATATTACGATCGAGATGGGGTGTTACATTCATATGTTGTCAATATTCAGTGTTGTATCCTTCATAGTTAATATTGTAAATCCCACATTATTTATTTTCATGAACATTCTGGGTGTCTCATTTGGCAAAACAATTTAAAGGCCTACTGAAATGAGATTTTCTTATCTAAACGGGGATAGCAGGTCCGTTCTATGTGTCATACTTGATCATTTCGCGATATTGCTATATTTTTGCTGAAAGGATTTAGTAGAGAACATCCACGATAAAATTCGCAACTTTCGGTGCTAAGAGAAAAGCCCTGCCTCTACCGGAAGTCGCAGACGATGACAACACACGTGTTGATGGCTCCTAATATATTCACATTGTTTTTAATGGGAGCCTCCAACAAAAAGTGCTATTCGGACCAAGAAAACGACAATTTACCCATTAATTTGAGCGAGGATGAAATATTCGGGTTTGAAGATATTGATAGCGACGGACTAGAAGAAAAAAAAAAGACGCGATTGCATTGGGACGGATTCCGATGTTTTTAGACACATTTACTGGGATAATTCTGGGAAATCCCTTATCTTTCTATTGTGTTGCTAGTGTTTTAGTGAGTTTAACAGTACCTGATAGTCGGAGGGGTGTGTCCACGGGTGTGTTGATGCGCAGTGTCTCAGGGGAGTTGACGGCAGCTATGGACGGCACAAGCTCAGCTTTTCTCCGGTTAGAAGCGACTTTTTAACCACAATTTTCTCTCCGAAACCTGCTGCTTGACATTCCGTCGTGATCTATGTTCGCTTGACCGCGCTCTGATCCATAGGAAAGTTTCACCTCCAGGAATTTTAAACAAGGAATCACCGTGTGTTTGTGTGGCTAAAGGCTAAAGCTTCTCAACTCCATCTTGCTACTTTGACTCCTCCATTATTAATTGAACAAATTGCAAAAGATTCAGCAACACAGATGTCCAAAATACCATGTAATTATGCCGTTAAAGCAGACGACTTTTAGCTGGGTGTGTGCGCAGCGCTCAAACTTCCTAAAAACCTGTGACGTCTTGCATACACGTCATCATTACACAACGTTTTCAAGAAGAAACTCCCGGGAAATTTAAAATTGCAATTTAGTAAACTAAAAAGGCCGTATTGGCATGTGTTGCAAGTTAATATTTCATCATTGATATATAAACTATCAGACTGCGTGGTTGGTAGTAGTGGGTTTCAGTAGGCCTTTAAAATTCCATTCTGTTTTTTAATGCGGTCCGTCATAACGTTTTTAGCATGCAATCAGACATTATTGTCAGGTTTTGTATTAGTGTTCCTGAAAATCAGATATACTGGCCCCCAAACACATGTTTTTCTCTAAATTTGGCCCCCCGAGTCAAAACAACTTCGGGTCGCTAGTCATTCACAGGACACATAGGGCCGGATTTTCTCAGATACCAAATAGCAAGTACTAAAAAGCATGTGCAAATTCTAAAATTATGTGTACTATTCGCGGGTGTGTTGGGAGAGATCTTTTAGGACTGCATGTACCATTGATAGCAACTGCAAAGGTGGTGCACACTGCCCTCATTAAATGGCTGTCGCCATGGAAACAGTCATCCAGCATCGTGCTCCAACCTGTGGCGTGTGCCAACTTTTCTGCAGTACAAAAATGCAATCTAAAGAACAGAACCCGTTTTTTGGCACGTCGACGACGACCTGTATTATTGGCACAATTCGGAAACTGCGGTGATTCGCTGGAATGATCCAGATGCAAGGAAATTATTGTCGGAGAATGCATGTGCATGTACGAGCTAGTCTGTCCCACAACAGGAGGATAGCAAAAAAGAAGGAGCTTGTTGACTACAGCGTCGGACTACAATGGTGGAATGGCGCCAAGCTATTAGCACGCTAACTATTAGCATTATTTGCAAGCATACACAGCTTTCTTTTGGTAATTGTTTATGTTTAAACTGAAAAATCAACGTTTTTAGCATGTTAGCATTCTTTGCTAGCATACAACTTTTTTTTTTTTTGGGCTTTTTGTGTACTTTTAAACATAAAAATCCTGATTTGTGATAGTCTGTGCTGACGACCAAGTTAAGCTAATAGTTAAAATACGTTTCCAGAATGTTACCATGCTAATGTTTTATGGTAGCTTTTTGTTTAAACCTACAAATAATGGTTTGTTATGATCAAAGAGCAGTCCAGCAAGTATGCTAATAATTAACGTGCTTCCTTGCTTTTTGTTGTTGCTGCAAATTTTGTATGTTTACATCTAAAAATCATGGTTTATAATACTCAGTTTCATGTCAAGCTATTGGCACGTTAATTATTAGCATTATTTGCTAGCATACAAAGCTTTTTTTTTTGCTAATTGTGCACGTTTAAACCTAAAAATCATGGTTTGTGATAGTCGGTGCCGCCAACCAAGTTAAGATAATAGTTAACGTGCCTTAGCATGCTAATGTTTTTTGCTAGCTTTTCTTTTGCTAATTGTGCATGTTTAAACCAACAAATCATGGTTTGTTATGATCAAAGAGCAGTTGAGCAAGTATGCTAACAGTTAACGTGCTTCCTTTCTCTTTTTTGTTGCTGCTAATTTTGTATGTTTACACCTAAAATCATGGTTTATGATACTCAGTTTCATGTGAAGCTATTGGCACGTTAATTATTAGCATTATTTGCTAGCATACAAAGCTTTTTTTTTTGCTAATTGTGCATGTTTAAACCTAAAAATCATGGTTTGTGATAGTCGGTGACGCCGACCAGGTTAAGATAATAGTTAACGTGCCTTAGAATGCTAATGTTTTATGCTAGCTTTTTTGCTAATTGTGCACGTTTAAACCTGAAAATCATGGTTTGTGATAGTTGGTGCCGCCGACCAACTTAGTCGAGCAAGCATATTAATAGTTAACGTGCTTCCAGTTTTATTTTATTTTTGCAAATTTTGTATGTTTACACCTAAAAATCAAGGTTTGTGATACTCAGTTTCAGGTCAGCGTCCGCTCTTCAACATTCAAGTACTGCCAACATTCAAACGATTCCAACAGTCATTCCACATCCATTTCAGTTCAGCTTCAGCATTGGGGCATTCGCATGCAGTTCCTACCGAAATTGCAAATTCTGGTTATGTAAAAGTTTTTAAGAAAAAGATAAGTCTGATTAGCTTAAAAGGGTCACAATCTAAATGCCTCCTTGTCATTCATTGGACATCCTGACCTTTAACAGACAGACTGGCATTATAAGTAAATGTTCTGGCCCCTAAAACAGCTGTCAGGATCAGCAAAGAAAAAAAATATTTTTACCATTGCTAATTTAAACAAAATTTGCCATAAACCGGTCTCGCCAAAAGCAAAATCAGGGGTGAACAGGGAGAGGCAATACATTTTGAAATATTGCACACAGAAAAAAAGCCTACAGTTTTGCCCTCATCCATTTTACTCCGTCTCGTCCTTTCCGCTTCTCTCTTGGCGCTTGTTGTCTGAAGCCTCGATGGTCTTGCGGCCTCATTAAGACGCTAACTATCAACAAGCCCCATTTTCGTTTCTTTGACCCGAACATTCCTGGAGGAATTCACGCCAAACAGAATCTTACAGCCGATGAATAATAGTATGAAGCGCTGGAATACAAAAAAGGTTTACTAGGATTCCCATAAAGACACACTTTGGTTCACCCAAAAACTTTATTAACTGCATTTTCTTACATGAAGGCAGTCCAAATCCTGCTGAAAAACACACAGCATGAGTCCTTTGATGGCTCTGCGCCGGACACGGAGCTGACAGCTCGGGCTTTTGGCTTATTGCCTCGTGCTCTGGACTCTCAATGTGCTGACCCGGGTTCGATCTCCCAGAAGTGAGAAGAGGACAGCTGCAGGCGGGTTACACCTCCATAGGTGAAGTCATGCATGTTGGCAAGTTCAGCTCATACGTTTTGTGCACCTCTTTACAGAAAATCCATGTTCGAATTCCAAATTGTTCAACTTCGAGGGGCATCAATATGCTGGGGAAATAAAATATCCAACTTCTAGATCTGACGCGGCACTGACAAGTACACCCCTCCCTTTTTAGCAACCATTTTCATTACAGAACAGACTTGGATATACACTCTATTGCCAAAAGTATTTGGCCATCTGCCTTGACTCACATTTGAACTTGAATTGCCATTCCATTTCTAACCCATACGATGTTGGTCCACCTTTTGCAGCTATTACAGCATCAACTCTTCTGGGAAGGCTGTCCACAAGGTTGCCAAGTGTGTTTATAGGAATTTTCCACCATTCTTCTAAAAGCGCATTGGTGATGTTGGTCAAAAAGGCCTGGCTCTCAGTCTCCGTTCTAATTCATCCCATAGGTGTTCTATCAGGTTCAGGTCAGGACTCTGTGCAGGCCAGTCAAGTTCATCCACACCAGACTCTGTCATCCATGTCTTTATGGACCTTGCTTTGTGCACTGGTGCACAGTCATGTTGGAATAGGAAGGGGCCCGCTTCAAACTGTTCCCACAAGTTTGGGAGCATGGAATTGTCCAAAATGTTTTGGTATCCTGGAGCATTCAAAGTTCCTTTCACTGGAACTAAGGGGCCAAGCCCAACTCCTAAAAAACAACCCCACACCATAATTCCTTCTCCACCAAATTTCACAATCCGCACAATGCAGTCCGAAATGTACCGTTCTCCTGGCAACTTCCAAACCCAGACTTGTCCATCAGACTGCCAGATGGAAAAGTGTGATTCATCACTCCAGAGAACATGTCTCCACTGCTCGAGAGTCCAGTGGTGTTGTGCTTTACACTACTGCATCTGACGCTTTGCATTGGACTTGGTGATGTATGGCTTAGACACAGCGCCTCGGCCATGGAAACCATGAAGCTCACTGCGTACTGTATGTGGGCTAATTGGAAGGTCACATGAAGTTTGGAAGTCTGTTGCAACTGACTGTGCAGAAAGTCTTTGCACTATGCGCTTCGGTAAGAGTAAGATTACGAATTGAGTGTTAATATCTGAGTAGCACCCGGGCCCATCTGTAGTGGAAAAGTTGAGCCCAGAGGTGAAAAAGGTTAAGAACCCATGCCTTAGAGTAGGGCTGGTGTTATACAGTAGGACGGGGAATTCATATAGCCTCATTCATCACCGTTTCCCTGACACATGAAACGTGACAAATCGGGGGGTTGCACTATCCACTTAAGCCGCCAGAAGGCAGGAGAGTGTTGACTATATTAAAAGGTGTTTTGTGGCAATTACAACTGTGGCCACAGTCTCACTTGCTATGTAGAGTGGCGCTTTCCATCATTTTCAGCAGACTTCATTGCAAAATGATTAACCTCCCAACCTCTTTCACCTCACGGGAGATCCACCCAGGAACGGGGGCCATATGAATCCCTTCCCTACTGTATGACCGCAATACATTTCAAGTTGTTTACGGTAATCATCAGTTGGCATATTAACTCCATTAATCATGGAGGAAATTACAACAACCAATCAGACGACCTGTTAATGCTCCACTCCGGGGTTGGACTATAGATTGCTCCAGAAGTACACAGAATGATAGAATCCTCTGAAGATGAGGCTGTTGTTGAGAAAAAAGCTAACTAAATGTCTGTTGTAAAAGCTAATGTACAAAGTATGTATAACTGTATCCCTGTACGTTTTTTATATTGATCGATTTCATTTTCAATACATTGTAAACATTGGGTCTCAGCTCTGTTATTTTCCGTTTTTTCGACTATTTTTTGGAACCTTGGAGACATCATGCCTCGTCGGTGTGTTGTCGGAGGGTGTAACAACACTAACAGGGAGGGATTCAAGTTGCACCACTGGCCCGAAGATGCAAAAGTGTCTGCCGCCAGACCCCCATTGAATGTGCCAGAGTGTCTCCACATTTGACCGGCGATACTAAGGCAGACATGGCACAGAGATGTGTGGATAACCTGCAGATGCATTTGCAACGATAAAGTCAACAAAATCACAAAGGTGAGTTTTGTTGATGTTGACTTATGTGCTAATCAGACATATTTGGTGGCGGCGTGAATGCCATCTAATCGATGCTAACATGCTACGCTAATCGACGCTAACATGCTATTTACCAGCGGTGCTAAAGCAGACATGGCACAGAGATGTATGGATAACCTGCAGATGCATTTGCAACGATAAAGTCAACAAAATCACAAAGGTGAGTTTTGTTGATGTTGACTGCCAGCTAATCGATGCTAACATGCTACGCTAATCGATGCTAACATGCTATTTACCGGCGGTGCTAAAGCAGACATGGCAAAGAGATGTATGGATAACCTGCAGATGCATTTGCAACTATTTTACGTTTCCTTCCACCCACATTTAATGCGAAAAAAACACTTACCAATCGACGGATTTAAGTTGCTCCATTATCACAAGATGCGAAAGTCCTGATCGTTTGGTCCGCACATTTTACCGGCGATGTTAACGCAGCTATTCGGCCATGCTATGGCTATGAATAGCGTCAATAGCTATTCGCACAATAGCTTCAGTTTCTTCTTCATTACTTTCATACACCAACCATCCGTTTCAATACATGCGTAATCTTAATCGCTTAAGCCGCTGAAATCCGAGTCGGAATCCAAGCTAATGTCGCTATATCTTTGTTTGTTTACATTGGCAGCACTGTATGACATCACAGGGAAATGAATAGTCGCATCGCAAATAGCGAAAATAGAGCACTTTAAAGCTTTTTTTAGGGATATTCCGGGACCGGTAAAATTTAAAAAAAAAATTCAAAAAATACAACAAGCCACTGGGAACTGATTTTTTATTGTTTTTAACCCTTTTGAAATTGTGATAATGTTCCCCTTTAAAGTAAATGTGAAGGTAGCTGCAGATATGAAACACTAGATGGCGGTAGTGTATAAGCTATTGAACACTACACAGAGTAGTTTGGGAGTTAAAGCGACACATTGGAAGTGTCAGGATGTTGCTGCACCGCCTGCATAAAAACCAACAAAACACTATTAACACAATAAGCAGATAAGGGATTTTCCAGAATTATCCTAGTAAATGTGTCTAATAACATCTGAATCGCTCACACTGCCGTCGCCTTTTCTTTTTTTTTCATATATATATATTTTTTTAGTGCTTCACTCTAACTTTCCTCATCCACGAATCTTTCAACATCGCTCAAATTAATGGGGAACTTGTCGCTTTCTCGCTCCGAATTGCACTTGCTGCTTGTGGCCATGATTACAAACAATGTGAGGATGTGAGGAGCCCCACAAACCGTGACGTCACGCGCACATCGTCTGCTACTTCCGGTACAGGCAAAGCTTTTTTTATAAGCGACCAAAAGTTGCGAACTTTATCGTCGATGTTTTGTACTAAATCCTTTCAGCAAAAAAATGGCAATATCGCAAAATGATCAAGTATGACACATAGAATGGACCTGCTATCCCTATTTAAAAATGAAAATCTCATTTCAGTAGGCCTTTAAAATAAACCTTGAAAAACCGCAGTTCTGTCCTGGTTGTAGCCTCCTTTCCTTCTCTGAACATAAGCTGATTAGAATGCTAACTTTTTTTGGCTAATTTTACAGCCGAACACCTAAGAGTCATATAACTTGGAACTTGACAGATGTAAACTGTTGGCATGCTATCGTTAGAATGCTAACATGTTTAGCTATTTTTTCAGCCCAACACTTGAGAGTCATATAACTTGGGAGGTTACATATTCTAACCTATCGCATGCCAACATTAACATGCAAACCTTTTAACCAATTTTACTGGTTACCACAGTCATATAACTTTGGTACTTGACACATGCTAGTTGTTAGCATGCTAACATGCGAACATTAGCACGCCAATTGTTTCGGCCATTTTTTCCGTCGTACTCATCAGAGTCATATAACGTGTTACTCGACACATGCTAACTTTTTGCATGCTAACTTAAGCAAGCTAACTTTTTAAGACAATTTTGCAGCGGAACACCTCAGTCATATAACTTGGTAGTTGACAACTGCTAACTGTTAACATGTTAATTTAAGGATGTTAGAATTCCTGACATTTTTGGTGGTGGTTCAGGGCATGGATTAGGGCGTCGGGATGGACGATTTGTGTTAATCCCGAGTTGCACGGGGGTGCAATGGCAGCTCGCAGCTTTAATTAAATATTACAACTAAGAGCTGAAATAGACAAAATCGAATCGCCTGACTCTCATGATTTTATAATTTACTGAGACAACAACTTTCTGACTGTTGGGACATTGTGGACAAAATATGTACTTTTTTATGTAGAATTCGGTACACTTTGTTTTTAAATCGTTTTGTATTTCATTGCTGTGTATTGTATTAACTTACACTTTAGTAAAACAAATATTACCTAATATTGTCTTTTTATTTACATGGTATCAATGTAGGAAATGTACCACCCATCAATACGTCATCAGCCTGATTTTTATAAATTAGCTTGAGCTGTGAGATGCAGGGTAAACACAAAACACACAGGTCCATAGTTTCAGGAACCTAAGGTTTCAAAGAACTCAAAGTTCCTGAACTTTTGGTGGAAAAAGGGCCTGAGACAACAAACTCCTTTCTCAGGCAGCTAAAGGTGGAGTGTTTAAGGATGTCCCCAGACTTCTTAGTAGTCCTCATCATTTTGGACTTTTTGTCCCTCTGCATGTTCCCGCTGCACCTGACCTTTGCGTTCCTGTTGCGTTTTTGTACCCTGGCCAGGTAGCAGATTTGAAGGTGTCATTCGGCAACTAATGAGATTGGTATCCTTAGCAAGAAGAGTCGGCGTCACAGGTTATTGAGCTGATAATTCATTCCTCACGGATACTCGGCAAAGTTCAGCGTATTGTGTTGTCGCTTCCTCTCTGCTTTCATTTAGGCACGTCTTCATGGAAGGGAATGTTGTATCGGCTTAATTATCTTGATGTATGTGGCTATGCACGAGGGGGAGATATTCAAGTATACTCCCTCGCTTGCTCAATTTAAATTAAATAACCCTCACTGGCAAGAAGTCAATATTATAATATCCTTTTTCTCCAGTCACTTTTGTATGCCCACCGAGACTGTCCAAAGAGACCAATTAAGTCCATATTTTCTAATCATTCATATATGAGTAGGAACGTAAAGAAATCTCGGCGCGCATCGCAAGTAAAAGTGTCAAGTGATCGTTGCCCGAGTGAAAAATGATATGGCGACTTCACTCTAGATGTGATTTATATTGAGCCAATTGATCATTAGATAGCTATAAAGTGCAGACATTGATTTACGTAGCAATTTCTAAAATGTCAATAACGCCTGCAAAGCTCAGTTGCCAAAAAAATATTTACTGACAATATCTATAGAGTGAACTTCATAGATGCCAGGGATTATATATTTCGTTATGGATGTACAGTAGGATGATTTGTCTTTTCTGACTGATAAATTATAATGGATGGATGGATATATATATATATATATGTGTGTGTGTGGCGACTTGTCCAGGGTATAGATAGATAGTACTTGATTATTTCCTTCAGGAAAATTAAAATTCCAGCAGCAGTGTACAGAGTTGGGATCAATTTAAAAAGTACCCCGCCTTCCGCCTGAATGTAGCTGAGATAGGCACCAGCGCCCCCGCGTCCCCAAAGGGAATAAGCGGTAGAAAATGGATGGATCTATATGTATGTATATATATATATATATATATATATATATATATATATATATATATATATATATATATATATATATATATATATATATATATATATGTGTGTATATATGTATATTAGGGGTGTGGGAAAAATCGATTCGAATTCGAATCGCGATTTTCACGTTGGAAAATCAGAATCGATTCCCATTTTTAAAAAAATCGATTGGCCCTAGTGTGTGAATGTGAGTGTGAATGTCGTCTGTCTGTCTGTGTTGGCCCTGTGATGAGGTGGCGACTTGTCCAGGGCGTACCCCGCCTTCCGCCCAATTGTAGCTGAGATAGGCACCAGCGACCCCAAAGGGAATAAGCAGTAGAAAATGGATGGATAGATGGATTTTTTGTTGTTGATTTTTTTTTTTTATTAATCGATCCAACAAACTACTACACAGCAATACCATAACAATGCAATCCAATTCCAAAACCAAACCTGACCCAGCAACACTCAGAACTGCAATAAACAGAGCAGTTGAGAGAAGACACAAACACGACACAGAACAAACCAAAAGTGGTGGAACAAAAATGAATATTAACAACAACAGTATTAATATTAGTTAATTTCAACATAGCAGCAAAAATCCCTCATTGACATTATCATTAGACATTTATATAGAAAAAATAACAATAGTGTCACAGTGGCTTACACTTGCATCACATCTTATAAGCTTGACAACACACTGTGTTCAATATTTTCACAAAGATAAAATAAGTCATAGTTTTGGTTCATTTAATAGTTAAAACAAATTTACATTATTGCAATCAGTTGATAAAACATTGTCCTTTACAATTATAAAATATTTTTACAAAAATCTACTACTCTGCTTGCATGTCAGCAGACTGGGGTAGATCCTGCTGAAATCCTATGTATTGAATGAATACAGAATCCTTTTCATCCATCCATCCATCCATTTTCTACCGCTTATTCCCTTTCGAGGTCGCGGGGGGCGCTGGCGCCTATCTCAGCTACAATCGGGCGGAAGGCGGGGTACACCCTGGACAAGTCGCCACCTCATCGCAGGGCAAACACAGATAGACAGACAACATTCACACTCACATTCACACACTAGGGCCAATTTAGTGTTGCCAATCAACCTATCCCCAGGTGCATGTCTTTGGAATCGGAAAAAATCTTTTTTGAATCGAGAATCGTGTTTAATTGAAAAAAAAAAAAAGATTTTGAATCGAATTGATATTGAATCGAATCGTGGGACACCCAAAGATTCACAGCCCTAATGTAAATGTATATATGTGTATGTATATATAACATACATATGTGTATATATACATGTGTAAATGTATATATATGTGTAAATGTGTTTGTGTGTGTGTATATATATATATATATATATATATATATATATATATATATATATATATACAGTATATATATGTGTGTGTATATATGTGTATGTATATATGTATATCTATGTGTATATATATATATGTAAATGCATGTACAAACCCCGTTTCCATATGAGTTGGGAAATTGTGTTAGATGTAAATATTCAATTGAATGCACTACAAAGGCAAGATATTTGATGTTTAAACTCATAAACTTTATTTTTTTTTTGCAAATAATAATTAACTTAGAATCTCATGGCTGCAACACATGCCAAAGTACTTAGGAAAGGGCATGTTCACCACTGTGGTAAATCACATTTTCTTTTAACAACACTCAATAAACTGAGAACTGAGGAAACTAATTGTTGAAGCTTTGAAAGTGGAATTATTTACCATTTTTGCTTGATGTACAGCTTAAGTTGTTCAACAGTCTAGAGTCTTATTGTCGTATTTTACGCTTAATTATGCGCCACACATTTTCGATGGGAGACAGGTCTGGACTGCAAGTCGGCCAGGAAAGTACCCGCACTCTTTTACTATGAAGCCACGCTGTTGTAACACGTGGCTTGGCATTGTTTTGCTGAAATAAGCAGGGGCGTCCATGATAATGTTGCTTGGTTGACAACATATGTTGCTCCAAAACCTGTATGGACCATTCAGCATTAATGGTGCCTACACAGATGTGTAAGTTTACCCATGCCTTGGCCACTAATACACCCCCATACCATCACAGATGCTGGCTTTTGAACTTTGCGACTATAACAATCCTAATGGTTATTTTCCTCTTTGTTCCGGAGGACACCACGTCCACAGTTTCCGAATATAATTTGAAATGTGGACTTGTCAGACCACAGAATACTTTTCCACTTTGCATCAGTCCATCTTAGATGAGCACGGGCCCAGCGAAGCCGGCGGCGTTCCTGGGTGTTGTTGATAAATGGCTTTCGCTTTGTATAGTAGTTTTAACTTGCACTTACAGATGTAGCGACCAACCGTAGTGACTGACAGTGGTTTTATGAAGTGTTCCTGAGCCCATGTGGTGATATCCTTTACACACTGATGTCGGTTTTTAATGTAATACCGCCTGAGTGATCAAAGGTCCGTAATATCATCGCTTACGTGCAGTTATTTCTCCAGATTCTCTGAACCTTTTGATGATTTTACGGACCGTAGATGGCAAAATCCCTAAATTCCTTGCAATAGCTCATTAAGAAATGTTATTCTCAAACTGTTTGACAATTTGCTTACAAATTGGTGACCCTCGCCCCATCCTTGTTTGTGAATTACTAACCCAATCATGGCACCCACCTGTTCCCAATTAGCCTGCACACTTGTTGGATGTTCCAAATAAGTGTTTGATGAGCATTCCTCAACTTAATTAGTATTTGTTGCCACCTTTCCCAACTTCTTTGTCACGTGTTGCTGGCATCAAATTCTAAAAGTAATGATTATTTGCAAAAAACAAAATGTTTATCAGTGTGAACATCAAATATGTTGTCTTTGTAGCATATTCAACTAAATATGGGTTGAAAATGATTTGCAAATCATTGTATTTTGTTTATATTTACATCTAACACAATTTCCCAACTCATATGGAAACGGGGTTCATATGTGTATATATGTACAGTATATGTATACATATATGTATATATATAAATATATATGTGTTTGTATGTGTATATGTATATATATGTGTGTGTATATATGTATATGATTGTAAGATACATCCTCAGATGCACTGGGACACATCCTCAGTGATATGCCTGAGATCACCAGGGGTTTCGGGTCTTTCAACATCATACCCCCTCCTTCAGGTGACCCAGCCAGGGTTGATCAGACCCCAGGTTTTGTCCCAGTAGCATTGGCCCACAATTCGTTCCTCCTGATCCAAAGAAGCTCTCTCTGCTGCCTCCATGGTGGCCTTAATGGCCTTACTTTTCCCATCACCTATGATACCAAGTAGTGTAAACACTTTGCACAGTGAGCGGCCAGCAAAGCCTCTACAGCCCACTTCAATGGGCTCACAGCGTGCTTTCCAGCCTCCTCAGCGGCATTGCTCGACTCACTCCTGGTACTTTGACCGCTTCCGCTCGTTTGCCTCCTCTGTGCGATCCTCCCAAGGAACTGTCAGCTCTATCAGTAGCACCTGCCGTGAAGATAATGATGTAAGCGAGATATCTGGCTTCAACGAAGTTGTTGTGACGTAGTCTGGAAACTTGAGCTGCTTGCCCAAATCCACTCGAAGATCCCAGTCCAATGCTGAGGTGAGGAGCCCGGCTGCTGGTTTGGGCTGTGACTGTGGATGCTCTCCAGCCCTGACAAAGGCAATTCTCCTCTTGCCAAGTTGTTGTTCGCTGCTGTTGTTTGCCACGGCTTTAGCTATGGCTTCAGCAACAGTCTTCAGCACTTGGTCGTGCCGCCAGCAGTAGCGGCCCTCCCCCAGAGCTTTAGAGCAGCTGCTTAAGATGTGCTCCAGCGAGCCTTTCCTGGAGCACCACTTACAGGCTGGAGAGTCATTCATGCCCCAGAGATGGAGATTGAACTTAATGCGCTGGGGTTCATCCAACCTGATCTCAGACCAGGTCACCCTCCTCTCCAGTGCACCCTCCCACCTTGTCCATGCTCCTTGCTGCTGCATACCCACCATCCTGCTGGTTCGCTCCTCCTCAACCTCTGCACGCACGTCCTTCAGGACTTGCTGGCATGTGTCTTTACCCCGTGCCTTCTCATTGTGAGGTTGGAGGAAGGATCCCAGCCCAGCACGGCCTGTTGCCACCGTGCCCACCAGGGCCCTATGTCTCAGCCGAGACTCAGCTATCTCCAGGCTTTCCTGAGCCCTCCACTTCCTGCCAGTTCGCACCACGATGCCTGCTGATGCCACTTTAGAGTCCTTGGAGTCACGTTAGAACAAAGCCTCTCGAGTGCGAGAGACCCTGAACTCCTCGTCCAGGCTACTGAAAGGGAGCTGGAGCTTGTTGGTCTTCCCATACAGTGCTGTGCTGCACAGGCTGCGTAGAAAGCCAATCCATTGGCGGAGGTAGCTGCTGATCTTCCTCTCCACTGTTGACAAAGGAACTTCATACAACAACAGAGGCCAGAGTATCCGGGGTAAGACACCATGTTGGTAAATCCACGCCTTAAACCATCCAGGTAAGCCAGACTTGTCTACAGCAGATAACCACGTCTCCAGCTACTTGACGGTCGTTTGGATTGCTGCAGTATCCCTGAGACTACAGTCAAAGACCTTGCCCAGGCTCCTGACCGGTTTCTCTGTGATAGATGGAATTGCTGTGCCATTTACAAAGAAGCGGAACTTGTCTGCCAGTTTTCCCTTCTTCAGAACCATTGACCTGGATTTAGTTGGTTTAAAGCTCATTCTTGCACAGGAGATGAGCTTTTCCAGGCCCTGGAGTATCCATCTTGTGCCGGGCACTGATGGGGTTGTGACAGTGAGATCGTCCATAAAGGCTCTGATGGGGGGCTGTTGAGTTCCAGACTTCGACAGTGGGCCTCTGCATTCCGTTTCAGCTGCCTTGACTACCATGTTCATGGCTAGGGCAAAAAGGCAAACTGAAATTGTACACCCTGTTATAATGCCCTTTTCAAGCCTGTGCCAATCTGATGTTATGCTCCCGGAAGTGACCCTGAGCCTTAAGTTCCCGTAGTAATTCGGGATGAGGTCCTTGATCTTTTTGGGTACATGGTGTCGGTCCAGGGTAGTCTCCACGAGCTTGTGGGGTATGGAGCCGTACGCATTGGCAAGGTGAAGCCAAAGCACAGCAAGATCTCCCTTTGTCTCCCTTGCGTCCCTGATCAGCCGGGGAAACTACACCGGTGTGTTCCAGGGATCCTGACACACCTGGGATTCCACCTTTCTGGACCGAGGTGTCAATGTAGGCATTCTTGAGGAGGAAGTCAGTCAACCTTCTGGAAAGGATGCTGAAAAAGATCTTTCCCTCAACGCTAAGGAGCGAGATGGTCCTGGACTGCTCCAGCTTGGTGGAATTCTCTTCTTTAGGTATCCAAACACCCTCAGCCTGCCTCCACTGGTCTGCAACAGTTCCTCTGCGCCAAATTACTCACAGGATCCTCCAAAGGATTCTAAGGAGTTCCGGGCATCGCTTGTACACCTTGTAGGGTACTCCACTGGGTCCTGGAGCTGAACTGGCTCTGGCTGCAGTAACAACCTCCTGGATTTCTTACCAGGTGGGTTCAGTAGTGATGAAATTGACAGTGGGAGATGGTATGTCCAATAAGGCACTGAGGGGCCCTAGCTCTTTCTCTTTATCAGGGTCGCTCAGGATGTTTTTCAAGAAATTGTTAACTTCTTCTTTGGAGCAAACTAGACGCCCACTGCGGTTCTGCCCCAACAGCTGTTGGATAAATCCAAATGGATTAGCTATGAATGTAGTTCGCTTCCTGGCTCTCTCTCTCCTGCGCCTCCTGTGCCATTCAGCTCCACGTAGGGTCGTCAGTTTCGTCCTGCTGATGTTCCGGAGTTCCGCCAATGGCGCCTTCTCCTCCTCAGATGCTGCCTTGTACTGCCTTGCCAGGGAGTGGAGCTCCTGCCGCAGTTGATGGATCTTTTCTGACCTTCGGTTCATGGTGTAGTTGGAACTGATTGGCTTGTCCTCTTCCACACCAAACCTCTCTGCTCCATAAGAAACTATGATGGTGGTCATGGTCTGAAGCCATCTGTCGACATCCCTTTTGGCTATTGATTGGATGATTCTGGCTGTGTGCTGGTCGAATTGGTACCACACTTTGTGTTGGCTTGCAGGAGGCCACTTGATACAAGGCTGCTTAATTACTTTGCTGGGAGCTAGAGGGTTTATCACATGGAGGTTCTGGGCTCTGTGGCTTGTCTCCCGGCCGGGCTCCTCCGTCGTCTCACTAGGACCCGGTCCTGTGCGCTGTGTGTCACTCTCCTGCACCAAGCATTTCATTCGACCCTGACGTATTTTTAGGCCACACTCGTTTTTGAGGCTTTTGCCACAGTTGCATCTTACAAGTGTGTATATATATACATATGTAAATGCATATGTATGTGTACATATACATATGTAAATGCATATATATGTATATGTATACATATATGTATATATATTAATATATATGTGTGTGTATGTATATGTATATATATGTGTGTATATATATATGTATATGTCTATATATACAGTATGTGTATACATGTATATATGTGTGTATATGTATATTTATACTGCATGTATATATGTGTGTATATATATATGTCTATATGTATGTATATGAATATATTTATATATGTGTATATGTGTATATATATATATGTATATGTATACATACAGTATATGTATATATATAAATATATACACATATATGTATATACACATACATATGTACATCATAGGACCCCTTTATGAACAGCTCTACAACTATTTCAACCATAAAAAAATAAGCGCTACCCCAACAAACCATTACAATATCCATAACAAAACAAAAAAAATGATATATAGCAAAATAGCCTAATGCAGAATATAGCCTCTTATAAAAGCCACAAAGCCACAAAATCTTCACCATTGGGGTGATTATCGTTTGAAACATTTCCCAAATGAGCGTAACTCGGGCCTTGAAACAAATTAAAGCGCTTTTTTTTTTAAATTTCATCACATTTTGAAACGATGCCCTGTTGGAATGTAAAATCTACTAAATTCCAAACACCAGTTGTTTTTAACGTGTTATAAATGAGTTGTTTTTTCGCCAATTATGTATATTCAGTGTCGCTATACTCGAGTGCATCCAGAAAGCTCCACAAGTATGATTCCCTTACTCGTAAACCGTTAAACAACGTGAGGTTGATTTCTTCCTAATCATCGTAAAAATAACAAAAAAGTGTGATGTATTTTTTTACCGCAATAAATGTTTGTCTTCCTGGGGAGGGTTGCAGCTGATGGCCCATTCATGTAATGTGTGCTAGAGATCTGCTAAGCTAACAGTGTTAGCTTACTCATTCCATTTTTAACAGTTCAAGTTTACCTGTTGTCGTGTTTATTTTTTGTATCTGTTCTTGTATGTTAATGTTACAATGCAACTTCTGAATTTCCCCCAATGTGGGATTAATCAAGTCTATCCTGTGCTATTCCATTGCTTCCTGTTAGCTTTGTGCTAAAGCTAACACCAGCTGGTAAAACGGATTCACATAAGCAAATGTTTATTTTCTCATTTTCAGCCTACTTTAACTGTATTTTCCATTCGTGGTACTTGGTAAGATTTTACACTAAGTTGTGCCCCGAGATAACTGTGCCCCCAAAACATTATAAAATATAAGTATTGTTTATAACAAATAAACAATACTAATATTTTAATGTGTAAAATGAAATAATTATTACTGTACATAATAATATAATATAAGTATTTTATTATGAATAAACAATACTCATATACTATTATGTTTTTACAGAACTTTCCTCCAGGAGGTCTTATCTTAAATTAAATTAAATTGAGCTGGCTGGCCGTACTACCCAGCAATATGTTTTGAGGAGAAAAGGTAAGGCCTTAAATCCCAGGAACACCAATCCGACAGTCAAGCATGGTGGTGGTAGTATTATGTTCTGGGCCTGTTTTGCTGCCAATGGAACTGGTGCTTTACAGAGAGTAAATGAGACAATGAAAAAGGAGGATTACCTCCAAATTCTTCAGGACAACCTAAAATCATCAGCCTGGAGGTTGGGTCTTAGGTGCAGTTGGGTGTTCCAAGAGGACAATGACCCAAAACACACGTCAAAAGTGGTAGAATGGCTAAATCAGGTTTTAGAATGGCCTTCCCAGAGTTTAAACATGTGGACAATGCTGAAGAGCCAAAACTTCTGCTGGAGTCACACTGTAATTAACACCAGTTTTTGTTTTCCTTTTATGATCCCAGGTGAAGATTCCTTGGGCCTGCCTGGTAAGTGAACATATTCCATGTCGTCTTTTTTTTTTTTTTTACATAATGTGACATCTGTTGAATTTGACTACACACATTTACCGCAAGTTGCAAGAACATAGCGGTCGCATAGTACGACGAGCAGACAGATGGACAAACAAACCAAGAAAAAAAAAGTGGTTTGGATGGACACAGATGAATAGATAAACAGGTGGACAGACATAAAGGCGAGCCAGACCCATAAAGTGGACAGACAGCCTTTTATAAATAGATTACATGACTGTTACAGTTTGTGAGTGATTACAATCTGATGCTCATCTCAGACCTGATGAATCGCTCTCCGCACACAAGCTATGGTTAACGCGGAAAAACGCCCCCGCGGACACGTTTACTTCATCTCTTTGCAACTCACGGCAAACTGTCACCTTTTTTGATACACTCCAAAAAACAACTTTTTACATCAAAATACTCACAGCTTTATAGCCAGAATGTTACTGTAAACATAAAAGTAGTACCAGTTGTTAAGGATGGGTACTGAATTTCATACTTTTATAGACACAAATCGAATTCCATCGATACTTCTAAGTATCCATTCACATAAAATCCAATGGTGACACAAAAAACAAACAACAACATGGACAGGGTGTTTTATTGGTTGTGCTATGGCGCCATCTTTTGGATGAATTCACTCACTGCAGGTCCTGCAGTGTCCTTCCATTTATTTGTAGTGCGTTTTTAAATTTTTTTTCAATTGTAGTGTTTTCAGTGTTTTTAACGTCCTCAGCGGTTCTACTCGTATGGATTCTGCATTCATCACTCCAATGTGTGTAAGTTTTACAACATAACTAAAACTTTTTATACTTACTAAATCGTTGCATGTGAAATGTCTGTAGGAGTATTTTCATGCATATTTGTACCTGCTATCATAATGTAATGACGCTAGCATCGTTTGGATTGGCTACTATGCTGACACGTTTACAAGGTTCTGTGTTAGTATTATTAACTTACGAAGACATTCTTTTTGAATTGGTTCAGTCTCACAAATACCTCAGTAAGTTCACCAAGGCGTCACCGCGAAGTTATTGAGTCTGTTTAGCTGATTGGTTTGCTATATTCCCAACGCGATTGCATTTCGACGGATTCCGATGTTTTTAGAGACATTTACTAGGATAATTCTGGGAAATCCCTTATCTTTCTATTGTGTTGCTAGTGTTTTAGTGAGTTAAATAGTACCTGATAGTCGGAGGTGTACGTCCACGGGTGTTTTGACGCCAATGTCTCAGGGGAGTCAACGGCAGCTTTATAAACGGCACAAGCTCAGCTTTTCTCCGATAAGAAGCGACTTTTTACTACAATTTTCTCACCAAAACCTGCTGGTTGACATTCGGTTGGGATCCATGTTCGCTGTGATGCATAGTAAAGTTTCACCTCCAGGAATTTTAAACAAGGAATCACCATGTGTTTGTGTCGCTAAAGGCTAAAGCTTCTCAACTCCATCTTTCTACTGTGACTTCTCCAATATTAACTGAAAAAATTGCAAAAGATTCAGCAACACAGATCTCCAAAATACTGTGTAATTTTGCCGTTAAAGCAGACGACTTTTAGCTGTGTGTGTGTGCAGCGCTCATATTTCCTTAAAACCCGTGACGTTTTGCGTACACGTCATCATTACACAACGTTTTCAAGACGAAACTCCCGGGAAATTTAAAATTGTAATTTAGTAAACTAAAAATATCAGAGTTGCCACTGACAGTTTGTTTGTGTTTTAGTTTCTCCTCTGTGTGTTTAGTATTTCCTGTCCTTAGTTCCTGTCTAGTGCTCTTATTTTGGTTCAGCTTCCTGTTTGTCTCCCTGTGTCCTGTTTTCACTCATCTGCTGCCGATTGGCATCTGGTCACACCTGATGTCAATCAGCCAGCTCCTATTTGACCTGCTTTGCTCCTCCAGTCAGTGCTGGATCATTGTATTGTCGTTGCCTCATGTCACTCTTGTGTCTTTGCTACCTGTCGTGTCTGGCATCATTTCAGCTATTACCTGTCGTGCTACATCTTGTCCTGGTCGTCGTAGCGGTAAGCTGTTTTTGTTAGCCGTTAGCTATTTCCAGTTTTTCTGTTTGTTATCCTCTAGCTTCCATGCTAAAGTTCCTTTCTGTTTTTCTAGCTCCCAGTGCTAGCTCCCTTAGTTTGTTATTCCGCCCACCTGCGTGCTTTTTGTTTGTTCTTGTGTAGTTTTAGTTAAATCAGGTTTTCATATACCATGCCTGCCTCCATCTCTGCATCTCGGGGTTCGACAACAACAAATAACTCTGACAAAAAAGGCCGTATTGGCATGTGTTGCAATGTTAATATTTCATCATTGATATATAAACTATCAGACTGCGTGGTGGGTAGTAGTGGGTTTCAGTAGGCCTTTAAGCGCTTTATAGGCAGAATCGAGCGACACCGAGTGGCTCCATTGTAAGCGGACTTTTCTTTGCTCCCTTTAATTTACCAGTTAAAGTGCATGAAAAAAGACAATCATGTGTTCTTGTCTTACATAAGGATTGTGAACGATTGCAAAATTACCAAAAAAGTGCAGGTCCCCTTTAAGAAATTGTTGTTATGCCTTTAATGGTGGTTAGCTTCTTCTTCTTTGTGTCACAATTTAGAATGTGGTGCCAACCTTTGCATTACGCCTTTATCGCTATTCTTTTTTCTTAAAATAATGACATAGGTCTACTTATTCTTACTTAATTTAGTCTTAATTGGGGGTTAAATCACCATAAATGATTCCCGAGTGCGGCACCGCTACTGCCCACTGCTCCCCTCACCTTCCAGGGGTGATCAAGGGTGATGGGTCAAATACAGAGAATAATTTCGCCACATCTAGTATGTGTGTGACAATCATTGGGACTTAAACTTTAACTTTAACTTTATTTGAAGGGACAATGCACAGAAACATTAAGCTCAAAGACAGATATGTTCTGTACCAGATTATAGCTAAATAGCTCATTTCCATCTGCAGTCCCCTGGCTACCTATAATAAAGGGATACAATCATGCAATAAAATTACGACAATAAAATCATACCATAGCAAGTAATCTAATTAATAAAAGTCATAAAATGCCCTTTCATGGACACATACATAGTATAAAATACAACCACACCTCATTGACATAATCACACAAAGACAATACATGCTCTTGTTCACATCTGTCATCATTTGTAAAAACAACCATGACTTTAACAGACACATCTCACAATTTACAACAAAAATGCTGTCATGGATGAATATAATAGTCATTAAGTTGATCTGTCAAACATAGTGCCCACCTTAGTGACCGTGTGAGCAGCTTTGATTGCTCCAAAGCCACTTTTTAACTTCAATTGTGAATGAAGAGTAATCTGTTAAACTTTTCAAGTATTCTAATGCTTGTATGGCAAATAAAAACTAACTCACTTGACCCTGGAACGGATTAATTATATTTAAACTTTTTTCCACAGGTAAAACAAAACAAATATAACATTTTGTTGGTTTTGATGCAAACAT
Source organism: Nerophis ophidion (assembly GCF_033978795.1). Classification (NCBI taxonomy): domain Eukaryota; kingdom Metazoa; phylum Chordata; class Actinopteri; order Syngnathiformes; family Syngnathidae; genus Nerophis; species Nerophis ophidion. The sequence goes on from NC_084629.1 coordinate 24,611,722, forward strand.
TGGACATTGAAGTTTCACAAGCAAACTGGAGAAGGGATGAATTAGAAATACTAGCTTTCCCATCCAATTGAACAGGAGCCAATCCCCAATGTTGTCCAGGCCAAATTAAACCCTATATCGTGTTTCACCTCATTTTCACTACTTGTTTGGCACGCAAGGAGGAAAAAGGACCTTCACGGTGGACGAGAAAAGGACAAAGTGAGCCTGATGTGCCAAAGGAGACTGGTGACAATATTAATGAAGGCAAATGAAAACAGTCAAGACACCTACCCACTACACGCTGCCTCCTCCTCCTCCTCCTCCATTAAGGCCTAATAAATATTCCATGCTTCCATCTTTTCCCCCAGTCCGTTAACTCTGCACATGCTTTAGTGCGGATGATATTTTGCCATTACTCCTTTTAGTTTGACTTTTATAATTGATTAACAAATTGGGGTCGAGTAATCAATCAAGAAGTGTGTTGGCCGGGGCTACCGTTTGATTGACAGCTTGCACACAATTCACACTTTACCCAAAACGGTTGTTTTTTCCAGCCCAAGAAACAATGTGCAATATAATCAAACAAGGGAAAAATTAAAAGAGCGCTAGCACTACAAAGGGTGCTTTTCTTGCAGTGCTCGTTCCATAGTGCATCTCTTTGTTGTTCATTGTTTCTATTGATAAGGACAGAAGCATAAGAAAACATGAACAGTCAACACTGCTGCGTTTTCAGCACCACATCAGGTGTGGAAAGCTTTAGAGAGAAAGAGAAAGATATTTATTTTAGCATGCTGTTTGTGTCCATAGACCATGTGGGTCCAACCAACTGGCCGCGGCTTGGCCCGCCAGCCTCTTCAATGTGGCATTGGTCAAATTAATGTCTTAGTAAAAACAACATTTTTAGAGCATAATAAGTCTCTATATATTTTTAATAACATTGTTATTTCTTGAACAGGTGCGGTAGAAAACGGATGGATGGATTAAAATGCATGAGAATGTTTTATATTTTGAACGTTATTTTTAACATCGTGGTTACCAGCGGAATTAATTATTCATTACTTATCGTGTTAAGCAATGTCTGCTAAGATTTATCTGAGAGCCAGATGCAGTTATCAAAAGAGCCACATCTGGCTCGAGAGCCATAGGTTCCCTACCCCTGTCCTAAGGAATTTGGAGGTAACCCTCCTTTTTCATTTTCCCATTTGCTCTCTGTAAAGCACCAGTTTCATTGGCAGCAAAACAGGCCCAGAACATAATACTACCACCACCATGCTTGACTGTATGATTGGTGTTCCTAGGATTAAAGGCCTCACCTTTTCGCCTCCAAACATATTGCTGGGTATTATGGCCATATTGCTGGGTATTTTGTTTCATCTGACCACATAACTTTCCTCCAGAAGGTCATATCTTTGTCCATGTGATGTCAGAAAAATATTATTATTTTTTTTTTTAATTGATTGTTTTTTTTATGTAATAGATTAAGAATCCTCACACATAAGAACGTGATTAAAACATCCATCCATTCATTTTCCACCGCTTGTCCCTATTGGGGTGGTAAAAGTATTTTTTTACGCCCATACTACATACAGAACCTCCTCTACTTCCTGTACAATTTGTATGTGTGGTTAATGCCAGTAGGACCCCAGTGCACTCGGGTCCTGCAATATTAATCACGTGCACACACCTCCTCCTGTTTCATTTTGGTTCCTGGTGTAGCTTTACATTCCATGCAGCACACTGCGTATGCGGCGCTGCAAGAACTGCTGTGTGTCTGACGCAACAGGCTTTTTTTCCTGCCTACTTAAGTCAGAATTGAGCATTATAACAGTTGTTTTTTTTTTGTTTAGTTTTGTTTAGTTTTTTTCAAACAGCACCTAACACACCCGGCTAGTACTGAAACAGTAAGCTACACAAAAGGAGCAGCCGGTAAACAACGTATCCCTGTTGCATAATTGGATTATCTGTATAACTTGTTTACATTATGAGAGGCGGCGCTAACACAAATACTTCGAGACCACAAATGTGAGGCTGGAAAGACCTCCACCATCTGTCCTTTCACTACCAAACACAAACACACACACGTACACAATAGTAAAGAAACAGAATAGAATGTACCCACACCAGGGTGGATTCACACATGTAGCCAATTAATTTGACAGTGGAGCGCTGCGGAGTTGAGTACCAGTCAGTCAGTGTCGTTTCTGCGAGAGGAATGAGAATGAGGAATACATTAGTTGAGCTGAAAAAAAAAAAAAGTGCTAAATTTACACAAGATAGACAAAAGTAATGGGACATATGCAAAGTACACCAAAGAAATTGCAGCTTTGGGGGGAAAAAAACGCTCTCTGCTAACCGAGCAATGCAAGAGGTGATCACTGATCAGTGGGAGGGGCATGCTAACAGCCAATCAGGTCGCAGTATCGACTGTCACGTTTGGTTGCGCCATCTTGTTGTCTCACGGTTGATTTTTTGCATGGAGTGAGAAGCGAAAAGAGAACAGGAAAAGTTACCTGTACAGTACGGCAGGTTTTTTTTGTTTTTTTTTAAACGTACCGTCGTCAGTACACACGGCACTCGTCCCCACCAACACACCGTCTTGGCCCCGCTCACCCTTTAGAGCACAGCCGTAACTTCCTGGCACTAAACCTGCAGTATATAGTGTTGTTATGCCATAGCACTTTAATCACAATGATTGTATTTGTTTATTAGGTATTATATTTTATTGTTCTCGGCGATTAGGTGGCGACTTGTCCAGGGTGTACACCGCCTTCCGCCCAATTGTAGCTGAGATAGGCACCAGCGTCCCCCGCAACCCCAAAGGGAATAAGCGGTAGAAAATGGATGGATGGATTTTATTGTTCTACAGCAAACCTGGGAAAATTAAGGCCCGGGGACCACATGCGGCCCGCTAAGCTTTTCAATCTGGCCCGGCGGACATTCTCAAATATTTTTTTTAGATCTTTAAGATGGAAAGTAAAGCTGCCATTATGATGTGCAGTGATGTTTTCAAATGACCGTAAGTCTTCAACTATACAAAGCATTTCAATGGTTGGAACCTGCTCTTATGGATGATATTCCAGTTACTATGGTAATCTAATTAGTTACCATGGTCATCTAATTAGTTACTATGGTAATCTACGTCACAGCAGTTCAGACGAGGCACCAAGCAGTGTGGGCGGGAAGTGTTTCCACTGATGCGTGAGGCGTTTTTTACGACAAAGTTCTAAAGCTTAGTGATGTATCGCATTCATATTTCACTGTTTGTTGCATTTTTGTTGCGTTTCACTTGATTATAAAATATGTCTATCAAAAGTGGGTGTGACATTCATATTTTGTCAATATTCAGTATTTTATCCATCATAGAAAAATGTCAAATTTCACTTCATTTTTAAGGCGGTTTGTCATAATGTTTTTAGCATTCAATCAGATATTATTGCGAAGTTTTTATTAGTGTCCCTAAAAATAGATATTTACCAGCCCCCAGACACATTTTTTTCTCTAAATGTGGCCCCCGAGTCAAAATAATTGCCCAGGCCTGTTCTACAGTGTGCCTGTATACTGGTGATCCTCTGTGGAGTTTTAAAATGTTTTTAATGTTTTATATGATTTGTGTTTACTCGCTTCATTCTATCTTGACGCTTAATTACAAATGTCTGCACAACTCTTTTACCTCCGGGTACCATCAAAGAAACCTTGATGGGAGAACAAATAAATAAATAATTAAATAGTCCTCCCCAGGTTTCTCTATGTTTACATTTTTACACTTTGTACTATTTTGTTACACTTTATTAAGCATTACTTACATATTCCTTATTTTTTGCACCTTCCTTTTGAAGTGAAGTAAATTAGTGAAGTGAATTATATTTATATAACGCTTTTTCTCTAGTGACTCAAAGTGCTTTACATATTGAAACCCAATATCTACGTTACATTTAAACCAGTGTGGGTGGCACTGGGAGCAGGTGGGTAAAGTGTCTTGCCCAAGGACACAACGGCAGTGACTAGGATGGCGGAAGCGGGGATCGAACCTGCAACCCTCAAGTTGCTGGCACGGCTGCTCCACCAACCAAGCTATACAGCCCCCTTAAGAGCTTAGTGTTAAATGTTCAATGGGATTTTAGAATTCTGTTTACAATGATTGATAATTGAGTGTTTTCTATGATTGTGTTGACATTCCCTTTCCTTTTTGCCTTGGTAGCTGAGGGGATCATATTCGGGCGAAGGTTACATTTTAAATATAAATGTTTACATTAATTTTATTTTCCTCCTTGTCCTTATTTTGAAAAGCCAAAAAAATAAAAATCAATAATTATCAATATCGACCGACTTAAATCCTGTATCGTGATACAGTTTTCAGCCGTATCCCCCAGCCAAAGTCGGAGGTCACTCTGTGTGTATTGAATTAATATTTTTGCCTCAAATTTAGAGGGTTTGGCATTTATAGAAGCTAAATTGACTTCAAACGTTTCCCTGAGGAACTCCACTCGAGTAATTTTGGTATTCTACTGAATTCGTTGGGAACTTTCTCAAAGTTAATGGCGTGTGTATGTGGTACAATTGGGCTTATCGATATATATGTTGATCGTATTAATAAGGTGGGTGTTGGTATCGCCTCTATACTAGCATGATGGGACTGAGATTGCGGTTTCTCTTCTGTAGATTATAATATGATGCCACCGCAGTGTTTCCTGATACCAATATTTTGGTACCGGTACCAAAATGTATTTTGATACATTTTGGTACCGGTACCAAAATGTATTTTGATACTTGTCGATGCTTTTCTAAGAAAAAAAAGTGGACCACATGTATCAACTCAATAACATAAATTTTACTTTAGTTTTGTTGGTTTTAATGCAGATGGTGCGGCAACACTCTGACACTTCCAACGTCTCAGTTTAATGAGTTGCTTCCCAAACTACTCTGTGTAGTGTTCAACAGCTTGTATACTACTGCCATCTAGTGTTTCAAATCTGCAACTACCTTCAAATCTACTTTACTTATATTATTACCTTGATAAACGGCACCCTTGGAAAGTTGGAAGATGTTTGACTTTATTTATTGACAGGCTTAAATAAGTCATAAAAAGTATCAATAATTATCGATATCGACCAGTAAAAAAAAAAACACATCGTGATACAGTTATGCATACTTTGTACATCAGCTTGTACTATCGACATTGAGTTACCTTTTTTTTCAACCATAGACTCATCTTTAGAGGAATATATATATATATATATATGTGTGTGTGTGTATATATATACATATATATATATGTATGTGTATATATATGTGTATATGTATATATGTATGTGTATATATATATCTATGTGTATATGTATATATGTATGTGTATATATATATATATATATATATATATATATGTGTGTATATGTATGTATATATATGTATATATATATGTGTATGTATGTATGTATATATATATGTGTGTGTATATAAATGTGTATATGTATGTATATATATATATATATATATGTGTATATGTATGTATATGTATGTATGTATATATATATGTGTGTATATGTATGTACGTATATATATGTGTATATGTATGTATGTATATATATGTGTATTTGTATGTATATATATGTCAGCTGACAGTTTTGGTCTATGTCTTAGTTTTTCCTCTGCGTTTGTCTTTAGTTCCTGTCAGCACTCTTATTTTGGTTCTGTTTCCTGTTTGTCTCCCTGAGTGCTGTGTAACCCTCAGCTGTGGCTGATTGGCACCTGGCCACACCTGGGATCAATCAGCCAGCCACTATTTAAGACCTGTTTTCTCCTCCAGTCAGGGCTGGATTATTGTCGTGTCAATGTCGTTTTCTACTTGTCATTCCTACTGGTCGTGTGAATGCAGCGTAGCGGTAAGCTATATTTGGTAGATGTTTGTAGCTTACTGTTTTTTGTTCCCTGCTTCCGATTAGTTTGTTCATAGCCCTTAGTTTGTTATATCCGCCCATGTGCGTGCTTTTTGTTTGTACCCTTTCGGTTTTGTTTTTGTCTCAGTATCTTTATTAAATCATGTTTACTTACCAAATGCCTGCCTCCTTCTCTGCATCTTGGGGTTCGACAACAAATACCCTTGACAATATATATATATATATATATATATATATATATATCCATCCATCCATTTTCTACCGCTTATTCCCTTTTTTTTGGGGTCGCGGGGGGCGCTGGCGCCTATCTCAGCTACAATCGGGCGGAAGGCGGGGTACACCCTGGACAAGTCGCCACCTCATCGCAGGGCCAACACAGATAGACAGACAACATTCACACTCACATTCACACACTAGGGCCAATTTAGTGTTGCCAATCAACCTATCCCCAGGTGCATATATATATATATATATATATAACTTTCTTCCCTTGATATTGACAGGTAGTAACCTTTTGATGTTCAACTTATTTAGAACCTCTTCATTTATTTTGTGTTCTGTCATTGACATTCTTTCATTCTTTTGTCAATCCACATTTCAAATACTTCTAACTTGTTCATTGTTGCTTTTGTCAGAGTCCATGTCTCCACTGGACCCCATATAGTATTGTTGAGCATACGTAGCATTTCATAATGAGTTGTCTCAAACTGATGTTGATAAGGCCCTGCGATGTGGTGGCGACTTGTCCAGTGTATACGCCGCCTTCTGCCCGATTGTAGCTGAGATAAGCGCCAGCGCCCCCCGCGACCCCAAAGAGGAATAAGCGGTAGAAAATGAATGGATCAATGGATGATGTTGATGATTCTTGATGTTTAGACATGTTTTCCAATACTGATCTTGCAATTTTAATTTTTTTATTTTACTATTTCTGCATCACATTTTCCATCTTCAGTTGTTATCTATCCCAGATATATCATTCTGTTGACTTGTCGTATTGGTTTGCCTGCTATATTGTTCATATTTGGCACTGGAACTTTCCTGCTGACCATTCCTTTTGTTTCTATCATTATTTCCATTCCGTATGGTTTTCCCTTCTCATTTACTGCTGTTACTAAGTCTTGTAGGTCTGAATCGTTTTTTGTGATCAAAATTGTATCATCAGCATATTTTAGATTATCGATGTTTTGCCCTACATTTAGTCCGTTAATATCTTTCAGTGTATTAATTGAAACAAATTAGGTGATACTGCAGTTGTCTGTTCCCAGTAAAACATATTTGTTTGAATATATTCATTGTCAGTGTCAATGTCCGATAAACAGTCTACCATCTTTGCATGTTTTACTCAGTCATGGCTTTGGTGTAATCAATTTTGTATTTCTGTTGATCTCTCACATATTGTTCATAGATTGAATATGCCTTCACTTGTTCCTGTTCCTAGTAAGAAATTGCTCTGTAAACTGTACATTTCCCTGTCAATTTTATCTGCTTTCTTTTGTTTAATCACCTTCAAAAGTAGTTTTGGGACTCATTAGGCTTATCGTTCTGAAATCCGTGCAGTTTTGAGCTTTAGGTTTCTTTGGAAGAGGTACAACTAATGAGTGTTTCATTTCTACTGGTATTATTTCACTAAATGGTGTTACATAAGTCTGAAGCAATATCGATATTATATTCATTGAGTATTTTGAGTGCCTCTGTTAGTACTTCATCAGGTCCTGATGCTTTTCCATCCTTCGTTAATTTTATTGCTTTCTTAATTTCTTCCTTTAATATAATTTTTTCCATTTGTGTATTCAAATTTGGGCATTTGTCCTCTGTCATCAGTAATATATGTTTCCCACCTGGCTTCTATTTCTTCTTTATCAATACTAACTTCCCAAATACATCTTGTATGCAACCATTTGCTTTCTTTTTCACATTTTTGGATGTCAGGTCTTTGATATTGTTTTGCATCTATCTTGATTAAACTCATTTATTTGAACATACATACAATTTCAAAATAAAGCCTCATATTTTTAATTTTTTTTTACAATATGTCTAAAAAGGAGTAGGAAGAAGCAAAGCTTATTTAACCCTACCCTTTTTCCACTTCATATCAATAATGTACACATATGTTTACTCCCTGTAATCTGTAGGTACACATTTCAAATATTTCACATATTACAAATCAGTGTAGTGGTAATACAACAATTTTCCTCGTAACTAGGTAAGTCATTTATGATGAGATATATAATATCTTATTTTCCAAAAAGTTGAAGATATTTACCAATATTATTCGTCTTTGTATTTTACAAACACTTTTAGATTGAACAGTTTCTTAAAGTGGATCATGTTAGTGCATTAATTCACTTCTTTACATAATCCATTCCATAATTTAATTCCACATACTGATATGCTAAATGTTTTAGGTGTTGTACGTGCATACACATGTTTTAAGTTGGGTTTTCATGAAGTGTTTATTTTAATTCTTTTTTTGGGAAGAATTGCTCTACATTCTTGGGTAGCAGGTTTGCTTTGTGTATTATTTTAACTGTTTGCAAATCCACCAATATTATTTAATTCAATATTATTGATTTAATCAACAAAGGTTTGTATGTTCTCTATACCCAGCATTGTGTGTTATCCAAATTGACCTTTTTTGTAACATGATTAGTGAATGTAATGTACTTTTGTAGTTATTTCCTGATATTTCTGCACAATACCGTATTTTCCGGACCATAGGGCACACCGGATTATAACGCGCACTGCCGATGAATGGTCTATTTTCAATCTTTTTTCATACATAAGGCGCACTGGATTATAGGGCGCATTAAAGGTGTCATATTATTTATTAATTTTTTTCTAAAAGTAAAACACTTCCTTGTGGTCTACGTAACATGTAGTGGTGGTTATTTGGTCAAAATGTTGCATAGATTATGTTTTACAGATCATCTTCTAGCCACTTTCAGACAGTAGCTTCCGGATACGCCGTTTTGTGGCCGGTCTTATTTACGTGGCTCACCTTCGGCAGCGTCTTCTCCCCGTCATCTTTGTTGTAGTGTGCAAGGGCGGTAGTGGAAGAATTGCCAGAAAATGACATTTAGACTTTACATAAATCAATAACGGAGCAGCATCTCCTCATCCGGAAACAAGTGTCCCGTGAAAAACCTTCCGACCAGAACTCTCCAATAACTAAAGTTCCTTGGGTGAATAATGTAAACTCACTACACCGGTGTTTTTTAGCGCTTTCATGGCAGGTTTACTGACTGATATAAGTAAGAACTTCACACTACTTTATATTAGAAATGGCAACAGCGGAGGATGAATGTCCATAACAAGAAGATAGAGAAAAAGAAGAAGCTTATTGACTACGGAGTCGTCACGGACTACAAAGGCAATTTTTCAGGATTCATGCAGATCCCAAATACAGCTCAGCAGGTACCAAAAGGTGAGAAAAGTTGCTTTTGCATAATATTGCGAAACAAAACGCCAGATAAGTCTTACCTTATACAGATACAATATTAATACTCATTTCGGCCACTTGTACCCGGGATCTTGTCCTTTCGGTAATAACCCAAAGCTCATGACCATAGATGAGGATAGGGATGTATATCAATTGGTAAATTGAGAGCTTTGCCTTCCGGCTCAGTTCTTTCTTCACCACGACAGACGGATACAGGGTCCCCATCACTTGGGGCGCCAACTTTCCAATGTATTTTACACAGTACACCCTTGTGTTGTAACGACACCAATATTTTGGTACAGGTACTAAAATGATTTCGATACTTTTTGGTACTTTTCTAAATAAAGGGGACCACAAAAAAATTGCATTGTTGGCTTTATTTTAACAAAAAACCTTAGGGTACAATAAACATATGTTTCTTATTGCAGTTAAGTCCTTGAGCAAAATAGTGAACATACTAGACAACTTGTCTTTTAGTAGTAAGTAAACAAACAAAGGCTCCTAATTAGTCTGCTGACGTATGCAGTAACATATTGTCATTTATCATTCCATTATTTTGTCAACATTATTATGGACAAGTAGTAGAAAATGTATTATTAATCTGTTGATTTACTGTTAATTTCTACGTATTTTCTCTTAAAATGTTCTATCTACCCTTCTGTTAAAGTGTAATAATCACTTATTCTTCAGTTTTTTTTATTCTTTACATTAGTTTTGGTAGATACCTCACATTTGGGTATCAATCTGATACCAAGTACCGTATTTCCTTGAATTGGCGCCGGGGCGCTAATTAATTTAAAACCTCTTCTCACTCCTGCGGTTACCAAAGGCATGCGGTAAAAGTAAGCATGCACTAATTATTGTAAAACCTCTTCTCACTCCGGCACTTACCAAAGGCATGCAGTAAAAATTTGAGTGTGATGTAAGCTTTGACCTTAAATCCTACTGCATAGCTCTTAATGTTCTTCCCTTTATGCGATTTCAAATGACCGGTTTTGAAATCAGCCTCCTCCATTTTGAAAATGATGACAGGGGAAGTGTCACTCGTGACGTCACGAGTTTGACCAGGTGGTAATAGTAAGCATGCGGTAATTATTTTGCGAAGCGAGTTTGACCCGGCAGTAAGTCAAGACAGGCACATACTATTTGCCTTGCAGCAATTCAAGGAAATACAGTAGTTACATGATCATACATTGGTCATGTTGAAAGTACTCATGTGTCCAGGGAAAAATTTCCTGAGTTTATAAACATAATATAAATTTTTTAAAAAGGAAATATGTTGTGATGCCACAAAATATCGACGTAATCATAGTACTGCCGAGTAGATATGTGCCTGTACTTGATATCATTACAGTGGATGTTAATTGTAGATCCACCAATGGCAATTGTTTACATTGCGAAGCCGGTAAGCTACGGAGTGTAGTGAAGCGTGTTTAGCTATTCCTAGTCCTGCAGGGATAAAAGTTGTAAGAAACTTACTTTATTTGTTGTCATGGAGGCGAAGATTAGTGATTTAGAAATCGCTAAAACACTGCAGACGGTGGATTGATGTTAGCCGCTAGCTAGCTAGTCATGTCTTAACGCACCTCTTCCTGAGGGTGATTCAGTGTTATAACTTCACCTTTATCGTTAGTTTGTCAGCCAAAATGAATCCGTTCTCCCTTTTCTGTCCACACACTGTCTGCTTGTAAGTACTCTGTGGATGTGCGCTGCCGAACATGCTCCTCAGCTCGTAAAACCAGCAATGACATGACGTGACGACGAGGCGGGTGTGGGGTTGGGGTGCGGGACTGGTACGTATCAGAGGCGGTATTGTACCGAAAATGATTAATTAGTATCGCGGTTCTATACTAATACCGGTATACCGTACAACCCTTGTACACCCTCTTACGGCTTCTCGTACATAATGACGAAACCAACACATGCACGCGCATTAACTTTGGGTGTTGCTAGCTGATGATAGCAATTTGGATAGTTAGGCATTGAATGTATACTCGATCATAACAACATGATTACAAATTATTTGTTGCTTCTCTTGGACTTCCTTTGTATTTGTGCACGCGCTCCATGCGTATGCGTGTTGACAAGGCCGCATGATTGACCGCCGTAAACACCAGTCACTTTGTTCGGGCCGCTAACATTTTTTGTTACATAAACTTTGTAATTGTGAAAAATATGGACAGTTGTCAAACAAATGCGTTCTTTTAAACCAATGATGATGGGGGTGTTCTTGTTATATATTTTGCTATTAAAAAAGTTAATGTGAGAAAATTGCGAACATTACCTTTAAAATGTAGCTTTTTCAGTATTTTGTAATGGTGACTTTTCTCAAACAATTGTGTGTCGTAGAACGTAATATGTCAATTATTTTAATGCGAAAACTATTATATTATTTTATATTGTGTATTTGGTTGTAAAAATAAAATAAAAAATTGTAAAAAAAACCTCCTCTCTGAGCTGCAACCTTATCGTGGTAGAGGAGTTTGCGTGTCCCAATGATCCTAAGAGCTATGTTGTCCGGGGGCATAAAGCCCCCTGGTAGGGTCTCCCAAGGCAAACAGGTTCTAGGTGAGGGATCAGACAAAGAGCAGCTCGAAGACCTTTATGAAGATGAAAAACCATGGACCCAGATTTCCCTCGCCCGGACGCGGGTCACCGGGGCCCCCCTCTGGAGCCAGGCCCGGAGGTGGGGCACGATGGCGGGCGCCTGGTGGCCGGGCCTGTTCCCATGGGGCCCGGCCGGGCACAGCCCGAAGAGGCAACGTGGGTCACCCCTCCAATGGGCTCACCACCCATAGCAGGGGCCATAGAGGTCGGGTGCATTGTGAGCTGGGCGACAGCCGAAGGCAGGGCACTTGGCGGTCCGATCCTCGGCTACAGAAGCTAGCTCTTGGGACGTGGAACGTCACGTCACTGGGGGGGAAAGAGCCTGAGCTAGTGCGCGAAGTCGAGAAATTCCGGCTGGATATAGTTGGACTCACTTCGACGCACAGCAAGGGCTCTGGAACCACTTCTCTCGAGAGGGATTGGACCCTCTTCCACTCTGGCGTTGCCGGCAGTGAGAGGCGACGGGCTGGGGTGGCAATTCTTGTTCCCCCCCGGCTCAAAGCCTGTACGTTGGAGTTCAACCCGGTGGACAAAAGGGTAGCCTCCCTCCGCCTTCGGGTGGGGGGACGGGTCCTGACTGTTGTTTGTGCTTATGCACCAAACAGCAGTTCAGAGTACCCACCCTTTTTGGGAACACTCGAGGGAGTACTGGAAAGTGCTCCCCCGGGTGATTCCCTTGTCCTACTGGGAGACTTCAACGCTCACGTTGGCAACGACAGTGAAACCTGGAGAGGCGTGATTGGGAAGAATGGCCGCCCGGATCTGAACCCGAGTGGTGTTTTGTTATTGGACTTTTGTGCTCGTCACAGTTTGTCGATAACAAACACCATGTTCAAACATAAGGGTGTCCATATGTGCACTTGGCACCAGGATACCCTAGGCCGCAGTTCCATGATCGACTTTGTAGTTGTGTCATCGGATTTGCGGCCTTATGTTTTGGACACTCGGGTGAAGAGAGGGGCGGAGCTTTCTACCGATCACCACCTGGTGGTGAGTTGGCTGCGATGGTGGGGGAGGATGCCAGACAGACCTGGGAGGCCCAAACGCATTGTGAGGGTCTGCTGGGAACGTCTGGCAGAGTCTCCTGTCAGACAAAGTTTCAATTCCCACCTCCGGAAGAACTTTGAACATGTCACGAGGGAGGTGCTGGACATTGAGTCCGAGTGGACCATGTTCCGCACCTCTATTGTCGAGGCGGCAGATCGGAGCTGTGGCCGCAAGGTAGTTGGTGCCTGTCGGGGCGGCAATCCTAAAACCCCTTGGTGGACACCAGCGGTGAGGGATGCCGTCAAGCTGAAGAAGGAGTCCTATCGGGTCCTTTTGGCTCATAGGACTCCGGAGGCAGTGGACAGGTACCGACAGGCCAAGCGGTGTGCAGCTTCAGCGGTCGCGGAGGCAAAAACTCGGACATGGGAAGAGTTCGGGGAAGCCATGGAAAACGACTTCCGGACGGCTTCGAAGCGAATCTGGACCACCGTCCGCCGCCTCAGGAAGGGGAAGCAGTGCACTATCAACACCGTGTATGGTGCGGATGGTGTTCTGCTGACCTCAACTGCGGATGTTGTGGATAGGTGGAAGGAATACTTTGAAGACCTCCTCAATCCCACCAACACGTCTTCCTATGAGGAAGCAGTGCCTGGGGAATCTGTGGTGGACTCTCCTATTTCTGGGGCTGAGGTCGCTGAGGTAGTAGTTAAAAAGCTCCTCGGTGGCAAGGCCCCAGGGGTGGACGAGGCCCCAGGGGTGGACGAGTTCCTTAAGGCTCTGGATGCTGTGGGGCTGTCTTGGTTGACAAGACTTTGCAGCATCGCGTGGACATCGGGGGCGGTACCTCTGGATTGGCAGACCGGGGTGGTGGTTCCTCTCTTTAAGAAGGGGGACCGGAGGGTGTGTTCCAACTATCGTGGGATCACACTCCTCAGCCTTCCCGGTAAGGTTTATTCAGGTGTACTGGAGAGGAGGCTACGTCGGATAGTCGAACCTCGGATTCAGGAGGAACAGTGGGGTTTTCGTCCTGGTCGTGGAACTGTGGACCAGCTCTATACTCTCGGCAGGGTTCTTGAGGGTGCATGGGAGTTTGCCCAACCAGTCTACATGTGCTTTGTGGACTTGGAGAAGGCATTCGACCGTGTCCCTCGGGAAGTCCTGTGGGGAGTGCTCAGAGAGTATGGGGTATCGGACTGTCTTATTGTGGCGGTCCGTTCCCTGTACGATCAGTGCCAGAGCTTGGTTCGCATTGCCGGCAGTAAGTCGAACACATTTCCAGTGAGGGTTGGACTCCGCCAAGGCTGTCCTTTGTCACCGATTCTGTTCATAACTTTTATGGACAGAATTTCTAGGCGCAGTCAAGGCGTTGAGGGGTTCCGGTTTGGTAACCGCAGGATTAGGTCTCTGCTTTTTGCAGATGATGTGGTCCTGATGGCTTCATCTGACCGGGATCTTCAGCTCTCGCTGGATCGGTTCGCAGCCGAGTGTGAAGCGACCGGAATGAGAATCAGCACCTCCAAATCCGAGTCCATGGTTCTCGCCCGGAAAAGGGTGGAGTGCCATCTCCGGGTTGGGGAGGAGACCCTGCCCCAAGTGGAGGAGTTCAAGTACCTAGGAGTCTTGTTCACGAGTGAGGGAAGAGTGGATCGTGAGATCGACAGGCGGATCGGTGCGGCGTCTTCAGTAATGCGGACGTTGTACCGATCCGTTGTGGTGAAGAAGGAGCTGAGCCGGAAGGCAAAGCTCTCAATTTACCGGTCGATCTACGTTCCCATCCTCACCTATGGTCATGAGCTTTGGGTCATGACCGAAAGGATAAGATCACGGGTACAAGCGGCCGAAATGAGTTTCCTCCGCCGTGTGGCGGGGCTCTCCCTTAGAGATAGGGTGAGAAGCTCTGCCATCCGGGAGGAACTCAAAGTAAAGCCGCTGCTCCTCCACATCGAGAGGAGCCAGATGAGGTGGTTCGGGCATCTGGTCAGGATGCCACCCGAACGCCTCCCTAGGGAGGTGTTTAGGGCACGTCCAACCGGTAGGAGGCCACGGGGAAGACCCAGGACACGTTGGGAAGACTATGTCTCCCGGCTGGCCTGGGAACGCCTCGGGATCCCCCGGGAAGAGCTAGACGAAGTGGCTGGGGAGAGGGAAGTCTGGGTTTCCCTGCTTAGGCTGTTGCCCCCGCGACCCGACCTCGGATAAGCGGAAGATGATGGATGGATGGATGGATGGTTGTAAAAACCTTTTTCTTGCTCAAAATAGTTTTCCTGTATTCTCATACAGGCAAATTTACAGAATCATTCACTGATCTTGATAGTTGAAGTTGAAAGTATTAGTATATCAGTAGTGGTAATAAGTGAAGTGAATTATATTTATATAGTAGCGCTTTTTCTCCAGTGACTCAAAGCGCTTTACATAGTGAAACCCAATATCTAAGTTACGTTCAAACCAGTGTAAGTGGCACTGGGAGCAGGTGGGTCAAGTGTCTTGCCCAAGGACACAACGGCAGTGACTAGGTTGGCAGAAGCGGGAATCGAACCCGCAACCCTCGAGTTGCTGGCACGGCCACTCTACCAACCGAGCTATCCCTGTATTTGGTATAGGATCGATCCAATATCGGTATTGTATCGGAAGTGAAAACGTTGTATCGGGACACACCTGGTATTTGTAAGAGTAAAGTTAAAATTAAAGTACCAATGATTGTCACACACACATTGGAGTAGTGAAACTTGTCCTCTGCATTTGACCTCCCCTCACCCTGGGAGGTGAGGGGAGCAGTAGGCAGCAGTGCTGGCCATGCCCAGGAATCATTTTTGGTGATTTAACCCCCAATTCCAACCCTTGATGCCGAGTCCAAGCAGGGAGGTAATGGGTCCCATTTTTTCAGTCTTTGGTTTAACTCGGCCAGGGTTTGAACTCATAACCTACCGATCTCAGGGCGGACACTCTAACCACTTTGACCACTGAGTAGGTAAGTTTAGTTTTACCCACTTTAAAAAAATATATTTATGACTTTTTTTTTTCCGAAAAATACTTTTGAAATATTACAAAAAAAAAAACCTTGGTTGCCCACAAATCTACCGTCCAAAGGCAAAACCCAGTAACTCAATTTTGGTCAAAACTGAGCTGATAATAATTTTGGAGTTCCTAGGTGATATGCTTTACATTAGTGTATGCGATATTGTAATTTGTTCCGTAAGTAAGCTGTTACGCGCATGGCAGGACTTAGCAACTACCACATAACCGCGTAGATACAACAGAAAAACCTAGTATCTCAAGAGACCAATCGGAGCTTCTTTGTCAGTCGCCTTATTGTCTTTAATGAGACATTTGCACGAATGGGGGCCGAAGAGCAACCTGATTATGTGATATTATGGCACGAGGAGATATTTGGAAGATTGGCCCAGGACGTTGCAAGCACGTTCATTAAATGTATTGTTCTTGATTCTTCCCCTTGCATACTCTTTTGGGCAGATAACTGTGGAGGTCAAAATAAAAACTGGACGCTGTACACGGCTCTTGCCCAATGTGCAAACGCAGAATGGGGCCCACCCGAGATTGTGATAAAATATCTGGAGAAAGGGTACACGTTCATGAGAGCAGATTCAATCCATGGCTCAATCGGCAAGAAAATGAAAGCTCAAGAAAACATCTATACGTTTGATGACTTTGTAAATCTTTGTAAGACAGCATCAAGATTGGTATTCCTTTGTTTTCTCAAAATCAGCGATAAGTGAGTTATTAGGTTTTGCCTTAGGACGGGAGGTATGTGGTCCTTTCTAAGGTTTCTCCTAGTCACTGTCACCGACGTCCCACTGGGGTGAGTTATTCCTTGCCCTTATTTGGGCTGTGTACAGAGGATGTCGTTATGGTTTGTGCAGCCCTTTCAGACACTTGTGATTTAGGGCTACATAAATCAACATTGTTTGATTGATTGATTGAAAAAAAAAATGTATTTCTTTTTATTTATTTTGTATTAATTAGACAAAAATAATGCAAAATATTTATGAAAAGTTTTTAACAAGCTAACTTTGCAGGATTTTTCTCGTAAATTACCCTGATTGATTGATTGAAACCTTTATTAGTAGATTGCACAGTTCAGTACATATTCCTTACAATTGACCACTAAATGTTTAAGTCGGGGTCCACGTTAATCATCCATCCATCCATTTTCTACCGCTTATTCCCTTTTGGGGTCGCGGGCGCCTATCCCAGCTACAATCGGGCGGAAGGCGGGGTACACCCTGGACAAGTCGCCACCTCATCGCAGGGCCAACACATATAGACAGACAACATTCACACTCACATTCACACACTAGGGCCACTTTAGTGTTGCCAATCAACCTATCCCCAGGTGCATGTCTTTGGGGGTGGGAGGAAGCCGGAGTACCCGGAGGGAACCCACGCATTCACGGGGAGAACATGCAAACTCCACACAGAAAGATCCCGAGCCTGGATTTGAACCCAGGATTGCAGGACCTTCGTATTGTGAGGCAGACGCACTAACCCCTCTGCCATCCTCCACGTTAATCAATTCATGGTAATTGATTCATTGTCATAATATTTTTAATCAAGATTGAAAATTCTATGATTATTTTTAAAAATATTTTTATTTACATGTGCTTAGAAAATTAAGTTATAAAAAAAGTAATCTTTGGGACATTTGTGAGGTCAGCAACGGCAGATTTTGAATTGTCGATTACAATTAGGATAGTGATTACTGCTCAGTGGCCTAGTGGTTAGAGTGTCCGCCCTGAAATCGATAGGTCGTGAGTTCAAATCCCGGCCGAGTCATACCAAAGACTGTTAGTAGATTGCACAGTTCAGTACATGTTCCGTACAATTGACCACTAAATGTTTAAGTCGGGGTCTACGATAATCAATTCATGGTAATTGATTAATTGTCGTAATATTTTTAATCAAATTTGAAAATTTGATGATTATTTTTAAAAATAATTTTATTTACATGTGCTTAGAAGATTAAGTTATAAAAAAAAGTAATCATTGGGACATTTGTGAGGTCAGCAACGGCAAATTTTGAATTGTCGATTACAATTACAATTACTGCTCAGTGGCCTAGAGGTTAGAGCGTCCGCCCTGAAATTGGTAGGTCGTGAGTTCAAATCCCGGCCGAATCATAACAAAGATTATAAAAATGGGACCCATTACCTCCCTGCTTGGCACTCTGCATCAAGAATTGGGGGTTAAATCACCAAAAATGATTCCCGGGCGCGGTCAACTCTGCTGCTCACTGCTCCCCTCACCTCGCAGGGGGTGATCAAGGGTGATGGGTCAAATGCAGAGAATAATCTCGCCACGCCTAGTGTGTGTGTGTGTGTGTGTGTGTCAATCAGTAATACTTGAACTTAACTTTAACAAGAACGCAGAGGTTTCGGTATTTATAGATTTATTTTTACTCTAGAAAGTGAATGTCCATAAAATTCCCTGAGGAACTCCACTTAAAATTGTGTTTGACTTACTGCTACTCAGCTTTGTCGCATGGTTTATGTCTTATATAAAAGTATAGTCAAAAGTATTGGGTCATAATGCCTATTTTACCAAGCAACATTTCTATGAAATTCAGTCAACAAACAGCGGGGTCACATATGCACAATGACTGAAGGCTTTTGTTGCGTCAACTTTGTATGTGAACCACAAACCACAGGCTGAAAGTAAAGCCGATACGTGTGGTGTAGTGACAGGTGCATGCTGTGTTTCAGCATCGCTCGGTCGCCACGCTGGAAAAGCCCTCTTTGGCCTGAGTCAATATTTGCAGCATTTACACAAAAGCAGGAAGAGATTAGCAAGTGGAGAGTCATGGCAGAGCTAACGACGCCATAAAATGCTCATCTGCCTTTTCCGAAAAACAAATACAAGCTACACACGCCCTTAATTGATTATTGTCGGGCTGAGACGCCAAATGAGTTTTCGGGCAAGTCAACATGTTTGCATAGTTTTTTTTTCCCCGAGCGCCTTCTTTAGACGGAGGTCGCCAGGACAGCATCGGGTCTCTTGGCTCCGGCTGCCACTTCCTGTTTGGGTCACTTGGCTCCCTGACTAAGTTCAAACGGCAGTCTGGCTAAAGGAACCTGATCCAAGTTGCCCGCGAACAACCTTCAACTCTCCAGGAGGACTAGAAAATGTTGATTAATCACGTAATACTTTAGGGAGCTACGTGGGACTTTCTTCATGAACTAATAGTTCATTTATGCTGGATGGAAATTTCTGAAATTTTTTTGTTGAAAAACTATTTTATATTTTCTTATACTGGCATATGTATATACTGCGATGACAGTGACGTGCAGTCAGGGGAGGCATCATGGAAAGAAAAAATATATACTAAATTGTTATATGTATTAAGTGATTATACTTTATAAAGTTATTTTCCATTTAACTTCACCAGTTTTAGATTATCTTTATTCAAAATCACGAAATTTTCACATTTGCCGTTCAAATACTGAGAAGAGACTTGCGGTGAGTCAGCAGCCAGTTGAGCCTCACCATGGATTGCGCTATGACTCGGCTAACTGCTGGCTGCTGTGCAGTGAGACCGTATTGCCGTATGAATTATATTATACATTTCCATAGTTTAGTTAGCTGAGGTATATAATGTACAGTGTATTTTGTCAACTGTATGTGTGTAGCGTATTTCTTGTGCTCGGCAATCATAAAACGGCTGCGAAGACGCACTGTGTGAGGCCCCTGTTCTCCCGCCTCCTGGTGATAGAGGGCGCTAGTGATCCCAGGGATCATTCTTGCCATTACTCGGCTGCAGAATAAGTGACAACAGGCTACAGTTAGCAAGTCAAGTGCAGCGGCAGCGATCGTTTATTTTTTCCTCTCCCCTGGACTTTTAACATGGAGGATTACATATCTAAAATAAAACAGTTTTCTAAACTGGACTTTCAATCAAAGCAGGAGGTAATAATTAAAGGAAGACCAACGCCGGAGCTAAAAGGCTTGCTTCAGACAGTGATCTCCATCAAGACAGAGAGACTTTTAAAACTGAAGAAAGATAAGGAAGACTTCTATAAACGAGTTCTTGATGATTTTGTTCAGTAGGAGTGGCGCATGGACTTAATTTATAAGTGAAGGTAAGACCATAATAAAGTTTTTTTTAATGAAATGTGCCTTTTTGTGTGCTATAGTTTGAATGTGTAAAGTATGCTGGTATGAGCTTTTAAACATAACTGCTGCCAATCAAATGGTGAATAAGATACTCTTTAGGGTTCATATATTTGTAAATCTGACTGTGATGAAGTCAGTGCCTCACCAGCCATCAACCTCACAGCACGTCACTGCCCGAAGGCAGCTGGGATAGGCTCCAGCGACCCCAAAAGGGATAAGCGGCAGAAAAAGGATGGATGGATATATATATATATTTTTTTTTTCATTCATAGAATTTCCTATGTTTAATTTAAAATTTTATTTAAAAGATAATTTTGGAAATTTACGAGAAAATTCCTGCAAAGTATGCTCGTCATAACTAAGTTCTCATATTTTTTTCTTTTTCTCATTATTTATGTCTAAGTAATAATAACACATATTCACATTTAATCTTGGAAAATAAAAAAAAAATCTCATAAATGCAAATTTTTTTAAGTCAATCAATCAATCAATTAATATTTATTTATTTAGCCCTAAATAACAAGTGTCTCAAAGGGCTGCACAAGCAACAAGCGCGGCCCTCATGCTCCTTCTTCGCAGTAAAGTTACACTCACTGGCTATCACAAATACCAGGTGTGTCCCGATACAACCTTTTCACTCACCTTTTCGCTTGTTACAAGACCCGCCCACAGGTGCCCGCCCCCTCGCGCTAAAACACTTCCATTATTTCGATTCCGGGGATAAAAAGAAGCCAAACCGATAAAAAAAAAAAAAAAAATTGTTAAAAAGACAAGCGGTCATAAAAACTTTTGAAACACACAAAAACAACAAAAGTGTACACAAATATGGGTATTGGCCTCAAAAACATCCACCAAAAATATTGAATTTTTTCCTAAATTTGTATTTAAATGTTGACAAAATAATGAGAAATGACACATCATACATCAGCATCCATATTAGGAGCCTTAGTTTACTGTTATTTAAACTTTTGCTCTGCGATCACATGTCATTTTCATGTTTATGCATGCATTTCCATCTTTTTAAAGCCTGGGGCTTTCATGTCCATATGTCGATACATTATGGCCACGCGGGGCTGTTTTTATTTTATTTTACGTACAGCTCAAAAGACGCCGCTGGGTGGGCATCAATTGCTCCATCTGTCAACTTTGTGAGTACATTATGTCATCAAATCAAACTTTATTTATGAAGCGTTTTTCATACGTTAAAGGCCTACTGAAACCCACTACTACCGACCACGCAGTCTGATAGTTTGTATATCAATGATGAAATTTTAACATTGTAACACATGCCAATACGGCCTTTTTAGTTTACTAAATTGCAATTTTAAATTTCCCGGGAGTTTCTTATTGAAAACGTCGCGGAATGATGACATAGACACGTGACGTCACGGACTGTAAGGAAATATTAGCGCTGTGCAAACACACAGCTAAAAGTCGTCTGCTAAAACCACATAATTATTTTGGACATCTGTGTAGCTGAATCTTTTGCAATTTGTTCATTTAATAATGGAGACTGTAAAGAACAATGCTGTTGGTGGAAAGCGGTGGATTCCAGCAGTCTTCAGCACGAGACCCAGCCGGCGTTTGTTTGTTGTGAAAGCAGAGGGGTCAAGCGAACATGTTTTCTCTACGTCAACCAGCATGTTTTTGGATGGGGAAATTGTGATATATATCTTACCGGAGACATCGTTGTATTATTTGTCGTTCTGCAGCAGCTGTGAGCTTGGCTCCTCGGCTTCTCTCTGAGACACAGTGTGTTCAACGCAGCCATCCGACCTCGATGTATGTCTTTACAATCTTTACTTTACAACTTTTAAAATCTCACTAAAACACTATTAAAACAGTGAGCAGATAGAGGATCTTCCAGAAATATCCTAGTACATGTGTCTATTTACATCTGAAACGCTCACACAGCCGTCATCCAAAGCTGTCGCTTTTTTTTATTTTATTTTTTTTCTAGTCCATCGTTATCAATATCCTCAAACACGAATCTTTCATCTTCGCTCCAATTAATGGGGAAATTGTCGCTTTCTCGGTCAGAATCGCTCGCGCTGCTGGCGTCCATGATTGTAATCAATGGATGGATGTGAGGAGTCCGACAATCTGTGACGTCACGCGCACTACCGGGAAAGGCAGGGCTTTTTTAAGAGCGACCAAAAGTTGCGAACTTTATCGTCTATTTTCTCTACTAAATCCTTTCAGCAAAAATATGGCCATATCGCGAAATGATCAAGTATGACACATAGAATGGACCTGCTATCCCCGTTTAAATAAGAAAATTTCATTTCAGTAGGCCTTTAAAGAAATGCAACACAAGTGCTTCACAGACTTAAAAAATGAATGCCACAATGACCTATCTTCCACATTAACAATCACATTCACTCACACAGATAAATGCATGGCTGAGTACAGAGGAGTCACGAGAAGAAACACTATCACAGGACCAGTCTGCACCACAAGGTCATCAGACCACGGCCACCAGGATGCTGATGCAAAGCGCCCCCATAACCATGGCCAATGTAGGATAGGATATACTTTATTCATTCCACAAGGGGGTTGCAGTGCAGATAGTCCACAAAAAAATGCTTACAACAAATTAAAACAAGAGGGAAACATAAAACATATAAAAGGACATACAGTAGGAAGGGGATTAATATGGCCCCATTCATCGCAGTTTACCTGACACATGAAACGTGACGAAATGAGAGGAGTGGATTATCCACTTTAGCCGCCAGACGGCAGTTGAGTGTTGGATATCTCAAAATATGTTTTGTGGCAGTGGCGTTCTCCATCATTTTCAGCAGACTTCATTGCAGAAGGAAAACCCCGGAATGTTGAACAACTTAAGCTGTACATCAAGCAAGAATGGGAAAGAATTCCACCTGAAAAGCTTGAAAAATTGGTTTCCTCAGTTCGCAAACGTTTACTGGGTGTTGTTAAAAGGAAAGGCCATGTAACACAGTGGTAAAAATGCCCCTGTGTTAACTTTTTTGCAATGTTTTGCTGCCATTAAATTCTAAGTTAATGATTATTTGCAAAAATAGATTACGTTTCTAGGTTTGAACATTAAATATCTTGTTTGTGCAGTCTATTCAGTTGAATATAAGTTAAAAAGAATTTGTAAATCATTGTATTCTGTTTTTATTTAGGAATTACACAACGTGCCAACTTCACTGGTTTTGGGTTTTGTTTAGGCTTTATATGAATAGTCTCTCTCTCTCTCTCTCTCTCTCTCTCTCTCTCTCTCTCTCTCTCTCTCTCTCTCTCTCTCTCTCTCTCTATATATATATATATATATATTTATACATATGCACATACATATATGTAATATATATATAAATTCACATATATATATATGTATGTATATATTATATATATTTATACATATATTATATATATACATAATATATATATATATGTATATGTGTATATATATATATATGTGCATGTATACTGTGTGTGTGTATGTATATATATATATATATATGTATTTATATGTATGTGGGCATATATAGTGTATATATACATATATATATATATATATATATATATATGTACACAGTATATATACACATATATATATATATATATATATGAGAGAAGTTAAGTCCCTACCTTTAGTCAAAAGTGATTTATGACCCCCCATAAAACAATGATTTATGACCCTCAAGGTCAAAGGTCAATGATTTATGAGGGGTCAAGTTCAAAGGTTAATGATTTATGAGGGGGTCAAGGTTAAAGGTCAAGGTTAAAGGTCAGGTTCAAAGGTCAGGTTCAAATGTCAAGGTCAAGTGGGTGTGGCTTACCCGGAAGAGGGTGGAGTTAAGACCTGCGGTGGGAGTGGTTAAACCAGGAAGAGGGTGGAGTTTTAAACAGAAAGAGGGCAGAGTTAAGACCTGCGGTGGGAGTGGTTAAACCAGGAAGAGGGTGGAGTTAAGACCTGACAGGGAACAGAGGAGGGTTCAGTTTTTTTAAGAAAGCAATGTCATCTGAGCAGCATGTGACCATATATTTGATAGTTTAAATGTTTACGATCGTTTGAAACAACTTCCAGATTTCGATGTATTGATGGCTGGGAATGTTACGTGTGGAGATGTGGACACGCACGCACTTCACACACACACACACACACACACACACACACACACACACACACACACGCAGAGGAGGTGGAGCTTTATACGTTAGCGTAAAGACTTTGTTCGATTCGGTCATGATTAGTGAAACGCCTGTTTCGATTTATAAAAATAATAAAACTTACATTGACGCTCCGCAAAAAAGTCGAGTGTTTCTAAATCGTATTCAGATGCCGCCGACCGAATCTTTGCGTGAGAAATGGGATTTGGAAGGGGAGGGATCTTTTGGATTTGTATTCAGATACGAAATGGGGGATATCTGCTTATTTCAGCTAAAAGAAAGAAGAGACGGAAGCCCTTTCTCGATATTTTCATCGTTATCTATCGTGGATTGGGAAGTTTTTGGTGGACACGCACACACGCACACACACGCACACACACACACACACACACACACACACACACGCACGCACGCACACACACACACACACACATTCGTACGCACTGAAACAACTTCCGTACCTCACGAAAACATATTTAAACAGATGGAAAAAACTATCGCAGAACACAGTGTCACGTAGCAACTGGTCTTTACGGTCGTTTGAATCAACAGGTCAGTTTGGGGGACAAAAGGAGGGTTCAGTTTTTACTGACTTCCCATCTGACAGTTTAAATGTTTATGACCGTTTGAATCAACAGGACACGCACGCACACACACACACACACACACACACATACACACACACACACACGCACACACACACACACACACACACACACACACCATTACCTCTGCTTTACCATGTTATTAGACATTGGTTTAACTCCATTTAAGCATTTAAACGTTAAAAGCATTGCACTTGTACGACGATGTAATACCTTTTTTTTTTTAACAGCCGATGACGACGAAGTGAAAGACGATGAACTTTGCTTAAACGGTCTTACAAAGTTGGAAGATGATTTTCGAGGTGTGTTTAAACCTTCAAATTATTTAATATTATGTGTATTCATTATTTAGTTTCATAGAGGATTTGCCGTAAGATCCTAACGCGATCGTTTTAACACAATCGCAGTCTGGTGAGTCAAATGATTCTCATTTTACAAGAAAAAAAACATGCGGTATACGATACATATATACATATATTTACTTACAGATTTTCCGTTTACATCTCTTGCTCACTGGTCTCCCTTAAAGCTGGCGGGTCCGTCAACGGCCGTTCCAGGCAGAGGAGAAGGCTTGATTGCGCCAAAGACTCCAGACATCGAATCCTTGCTCCGAGGGGAAATCATCGAAAACGACGGTGAATGTCCGACAGGCACCCGCTGTAAGTTTTTCTCGTTTTCTGTAAGCTTTTTAAGATTCTCAGGAGCTTTAAAGAGCTCCTCTCATTCCAATGTCTTTCGCTCAAATGAATTTCGCGCCTAAGGGGAATGGGCGGGGACTGATTCCGGAGGTGGGCGGTTGTTTCCGCCAAGCAACCTTCTGGTTGAAATGGAGTGTGGATCAAGATGGATCCCTACTCTATATTCTTTTATTTAACCCAATGTTTTTTAAATACGTGTATAATGCTTTATATCCTATGGGTTGTGAATTCCATCCTACAATATCTTCCAAGGAACCCAAAGAAATGTTACCACACCTCCCGCTTTATTTATTCTATAGATTACCTGAACTATTTCATAAACTAAATCTTGTCTTGTTTCTGATGCTATGTTTTTTATGCTCATCAATACACTGTTGGACTGCGAGCACACAACTACTTTCCTTGCTTTGTTTTCCTCTATCCAGTTAACTGCCATATAAATTGCTACCAATTCCCCCGTAAAAACAGATAGTTTATCACTGATTATTTTATTTAATACTATGTTTCCTTGTGGGATAACTGCTACAGCTCTTACCTTTATTTTTTTTTATATAGTTTTTGATGCATCCGTATATATCATATCTCAATCCATTTTTCTATCCGGTAACTATTTAAATTTCTATTCTTTAGTAATTGCATGTTTTCTTTTGGGTTATCAAACATCCACGGTGGTATTGCAGGCATTGGTACTGTAGGACTAACTTTAATATTGTCAATTTTAACTTTATTACATATGTCTCCTATAATCCACCCAAAACTATTCTTTTTTGTTTTCTCTTTTTCTTGGCAGATTGGTAGCACTAGACAAGTCGGATATCCTTGCTTGGATCCTTTTAAAGTTGCCCGATAAACTGCTGAGAGTTGATCTCTCCTCTTGTCCAAAGGTTTTTCGTTCATTTTTACTTGTAATACTGGCACTAGGGTTGATGTAGTAGCTCCACAACATAACCTTAAAGCCTGTGACTGGATCCGGTCTATTTTCCCAAGTCATGTTTTTGAAGCAGATTGGTAAATAATGTATCCGTAATCAATAACAGATGGAATTAAAGTTATAAATATATACATGTATTGTTTTCAACGTTAACCTATCAGCCCCCCAATCATTACCCCTCAAAGACCTCATTATATTTAACACCTTTTTACTTTTTCCCCTATTTTTTTATTTTCCGGAAGGAACACTCCTGAAGGAATAAATAAAGTACTATCTAATCTAATCTAATCAAATCTATTTTGCTGATGTGGGTTGACTAGTTCATATTTTTATCAAACCATATTCCTAAATATTTAAATACTTGTACCTCTTCTATATTTTCACCTTAGAGTTTTTATTTGGAGCTTGTTTTGTACTTTTGTCTTTGTAAAATGTATGACTTTTGTCTTTCCAACAGAGAATCTTAAACCTCAAGCCGTTCCCCAGTCTTGAACATTATTTACCACTTTGTTAGTTTTTTGATTATTTCTTTTGACTCTAAATAATATACTAGTCTTTCATTAATCTTTTTTTTTTTTTTCCATTACTTTTCCCCAAATTTATAATTTCCTGCCTCTTCCGGGTCTTACCCTGACTTGCATATTGGAATTGTTACCGCTAATTTTCCCCTCTGCCGGTCATTCTCCTTCTTCATATATCCTGTCATATCATTTCAAGACCACTTCTTTGACGATGCCACCTAAGTTTTTGATCATTTGATAACCCGCTAGGTCTTTCCCCGGTGACGTATTTTTAACCTTTTTCAAAATTCGAACCATTTCATTCAAAGAAAATGTCATATCCATAGTGTTGGTAAAGCTATTAACGTTGTCTTCCATCATTTCCCCAATATTTAAACTCATTGTTTTTTCTCTCTTTTGTTTTTCCACATTTCTCAAATTATCATTACTGTGCACTTTAACACATTTTTTTTGCTAAAGGTTCTGCTGTTTCTTTACCCGTGACTACATCTTCTTTAATAAATGTGGCACATCATCCTCTTTACCCTTCATTCCTATCTTTACGAATCGTTATATATCCTTTTATTATAAAGTTTAATTTTGGCTTCAGCCCTGTTTCTTGAATACAAATTATACGTGGTTTAGTTTTCATATTTTTAATATATCCCTTTAATTCATGTTCGGTTGCTATCAAACTTCTGGCATTCCACCGGACCATTAACAGGGTGTTGGAATGTGGTAACATGACTCCGTCACGTCTACTCTCCGTAGTACAGCTTGCACCCGGTACCAAGATAGTTCTTTCAACAACTTTGATGCTGCTTTGACAATTATTTTGATCTTCTCAGTCTTATTTTTACTTTCATTTTGTATCAAAGCTGAGTTGTGCTCTCTGGTTTATTTTGCAAATGAACCGACAGAACATGATCATGTACAAGACTCGCCTACCCACAATGCACTGCAGCCCAACGCTCCTGGTCGGATGTTTTTTTCGGGGTTCATGGAGAGATGCGGTAAAGAGTGGTAGCCAAGACACACGGTCACACACGGTCACACACGGTCACACACGGTCACACACGGTCACACTCGGCAATTATTTTGACCTGGGGAGCAGATATAGAGGAAAAAATGTGTCTGGGGGGCCGGGATATCTGATTTTCAGGTACAAAAAACTTCACAATGACACAAAATAAACACAACAGTTAAACCTCACACTAAAATCAAGACATTGACTTGTACGTTCAAAAGACAGAATAGAACAAGTCAAGACATGCAATGCCATCTACAAAATGTTATGTAAATGTTAGTCATTACACACGCGGCTATGGTTTTGATGTATTTGTTACAGACATGTTTACGTCAAGTAACATCACATGGTTCCATTTGCACCTTTCAACAAATCTGAAAAGGAATATTAAGAAGTAAAACTTATATTTAATCCTACCTCTTCTCCGAGCACACGGTGACCGTACATACGGGTCGAAAAATGTTGACCTAATTCAGCATTTCTCAAAGTGTGGGGAATAGAGACATGACAGGTGGGGCGCGAGGAAAGGGAGGACATTTTTGATTTTTGATTTTTTTTTACTATGCTTTCATTTTCTATACACACTGTAAATCACTTTGTGATTCTGTCTGTGAAATCCGCCGTATAAATAAATGTAAATTACTTATTTTTCCTGTAGGCTTTAAATTTCTCGGCAGGAGCGAAAGTTTGACAGACATAGCAACAGTAACTTTTGCAGGCAGGGCTAAGAGGAACAAACTTTCGCGCGGATGGGTAGCAGGCTAATGTGCGGACCACAATTACACAAAATGGATACATTTGCAACTCGCACCTCAAAGGTCTGCGGAGAAACAAAAATATGACGGGTCTAATCAACCAAAAAGTCAACCTAAAAGAAAATATGGCGAAGGGTATCTTGCTCTTGGATTCACGGCAGCGGAGGTGGGGGCAGAGGAGAGACCCCTGTGTGTTCTTTGTCTAAAACGGCTAGCAGCAGACAGCATCAGGCCCAACAAAGTAAAGAGACAACTCGAGACCACACATGATGTCCAATAAATTGTTTTGTTGGGGCGATGGGGGTAGGTGGGCCTTGAGTCTAAAGTGCTGATGACAGAAAAAAAAAAAGTTTGAGAAGCCCTGACCTAATTGTACGGATCTCACTTTAAACGGCAAACCGATCATTTAAATGTTTTCACTTTGAATATGAAACGAGGAGTAAAATGTACAATGTACAATATTATCAATTATTTCACAAGGACATGTTTTAAGGATATTGTACAGTATCATTAAATCTAAAATGAATGTGATCACTTTCAGGATCATTTTATTTTTAGCCAGTAAACAACTGTTATGTACTTTTGAATCGGGTTTTCAAAAAAAAAAAAAAAGGGAGGGACAATCAAGGATCAACAATGGCACGACTTTCACTAACTTGCGTGAGGTCAAAAGACAAGAGATTTTAGACCAATGCTGCTTTGGATCTGTTCCTGCTAAACTAGTAAGTGACTTTCAATGCTCAAATCAGAATAATAATACTAATTTTAGCTACTGGAAATTTGTGTGGTAGCAATAAATACCCACCAGCGCGATACTTTGCAGTTCCACACTGACCAACCACGCAACAAACTCAAAAGAACTGTACAAGGAAAAAACAATGCAGTGACTTCAAACTGCAAATATAAGGTTTGAGTAAAATATGTAGGTTGGTGTGAATGTTGTCCGTCTATCTATGTTGACCCTGCAATGAGGGGGCGACTTGTCCAGGGTGTACACCTCCTTCCACCCGATTGTAGCTGAGATAGGCGCCAGCGACCCCCACGTCCCCAAAAGGGAATAAGTGGTAGAAAACGAATGTAGGTTCCTACTGAGGAAAGTTCAGTAATACAGAATCATTGTGGCATTATCGTGTCAGTTGGACGCTATATGCGCTAGTCCTCATGGTAAATGTGGTTTTCCTTTTGGGAAAACGCCATCGCTTTGGTTCACTGGTGCGGCCAATATAAACCAAAACTGAAAGTTCTTAAGTGGGGGTTTAAGTAGAGTTTATAAATCTTGTATCTGTGCCACATATAGCCTTATTTCAGTGTCAACAGTCTCCAGCTTACTTGCTACACATGTTTTGGTTCTGCCCATCCCTGTGCAGTTATTGGACCGACATTTTTAATACTTTGTCTCTTGTTGTAATTACCTACTAGGCCTTCTTTGCCTTTATTTGTTGTTGTATCTTTATGTTAGCAATTGGGACTTTTTGAATGAAATTGTCTGTGGCTCCGTGTTAACGAAGTTGCCTGTACTATTTGACTGATGCATTTTATTGATTTATTAGCAGTAATTGCACAAAGGCATTCTTCTTCTTTTAGTTTTCTGACAGCACGTAGGCGTTCGCATCAACTTTCGTCTTTTTAACAAATGGGTAAAGGGGGGATGATGTATGCCGTAAAACTAGTTGGCACATTTAATATTTAATAATAATGAATATTGTAAAATTCTATAATTTTTGTTATTTAAAGGGGAAAACCCGATTCAAAAGTACATAACAGTTGTTTACTGGCTAAAAATAAAATGATCCTGAAAGTGATCACATTCATTTTAGATTTAATGATACTGTACAATATCCTTAAAACATGTCCTTGTGAAATAATTGATAATATTGTACATTGTACATTTTACTCCTCGTTTCATATTCAAAGTGAAAACATTTAAATGATCGGTTTGCCGTTTAAAGTGAGATCCGTACAATTAGGTCAGGGCTTCTCAAACTTTTTTTTTTTCTGTCATCAGCACTTTAGACTCAAGGCCCACCTACCCCCATCGCCCCAACAAAACAATTTATTGGACATCATGTGTGGTCTCGAGTTGTCTCTTTACTTTGTTGGGCCTGATGCTGTCTGCTGCTAGCCGTTTTAGACAAAGAACACACAGGGGTCTCTCCTCTGCCCCCACCTCCGCTGCCGTGAATCCAAGAGCAAGATACCCTTCGCCATATTTTCTTTTAGGTTGACTTTTTGGTTGATTAGACCCGTCATATTTTTGTTTCTCCGCAGACCTTTGAGGTGCGAGTTGCAAATGTATCCATTTTGTGTAATTGTGGTCCGCACATTAGCCTGCTACCCATCCGCGCGAAAGTTTGTTCCTCTTAGCCCTGCCTGCAAAAGTTACTGTTGCTATGTCTGTCAAACTTTCGCTCCTGCCGAGAAATTTAAAGCCTACAGGAAAAATAAGTAATTTACATTTATTTATACGGCGGATTTCACAGACAGAATCACAAAGTGATTTACAGTGTGTATAGAAAATGAAAGCATAGTAAAAAAAAATCAAAAATCAAAAATGTCCTCCCTTTCCTCGCGCCCCACCTGTCATGTCTCTATTCCCCACACTTTGAGAAATGCTGAATTAGGTCAACATTTTTCGACCCGTATGTACGGTCACCGTGTGCTCGGAGAAGAGGTAGGATTAAATATAAGTTTTACTTCTTAATATTCCTTTTCAGATTTGTTGAAAGGTGCAAATGGAACCATGTGATGTTACTTGACGTAAACATGTCTGTAACAAATACATCAAAACCATAGCCGCGTGTGTAATGACTAACATTTACATAACATTTTGTAGATGGCATTGCATGTCTTGACTTGTTCTATTCTGTCTTTTGAACGTACAAGTCAATGTCTTGATTTTAGTGTGAGGTTTAACTGTTGTGTTTATTTTGTGTCATTGTGAAGTTTTTTGTACCTGAAAATCAGATATCCCGGCCCCCCAGACACATTTTTTCCTCTATATCTGCTCCCCAGGTCAAAATAATTGCCGAGTGTGACCGTGTGTGACCGTGTGTGACCGTGTGTGACCGTGTGTCTTGGCTACCACTCTTTACCGCATCTCTCCATGAACCCCGAAAAAAACATCCGACCAGGAGCGTTGGGCTGCAGTGCATTGTGGGTAGGCGAGTCTTGTACATGATCATGTTCTGTCGGTTCATTTGCAAAATAAACCAGAGAGCACAACTCAGCTTTGATACAAAATGAAAGTAAAAATAAGACTGAGAAGATCAAAATAATTGTCAAAGCAGCATCAAAGTTGTTGAAAGAACTATCTTGGTACCGGGTGCAAGCTGTACTACGGAGAGTAGACGTGACGGAGTCATGTTACCACATTCCAACACCCTGTTAATGGTCCGGTGGAATGCCAGAAGTTTGATAGCAACCGAACATGAATTAAAGGGATATATTAAAAATATGAAAACTAAACCACGTATAATTTGTATTCAAGAAACAGGGCTGAAGCCAAAATTAAACTTTATAATAAAAGGATATATAACGATTCGTAAAGATAGGAATGAAGGGTAAAGAGGATGATGTGCCACATTTATTAAAGAAGATGTAGTCACGGGTAAAGAAACAGCAGAACCTTTAGCAAAAAAAATGTGTTAAAGTGCACAGTAATGATAATTTGAGAAATGTGGAAAAACAAAAGAGAGAAAAAACAATGAGTTTAAATATTGGGGAAATGATGGAAGACAACGTTAATAGCTTTACCAACACTATGGATATGACATTTTCTTTGAATGAAATGGTTCGAATTTTGAAAAAGGTTAAAAATACGTCACCGGGGAAAGACCTAGCGGGTTATCAAATGATCAAAAACTTAGGTGGCATCGTCAAAGAAGTGGTCTTGAAATGATATGACAGGATATATGAAGAAGGAGAATGACCGGCAGAGGGGAAAATTAGCGGTAACAATTCCAATATGCAAGTCAGGGTAAGACCCGGAAGAGGCAGGAAATTATAAATTTGGGGAAAAGTAATGGAAAAAAAAAAAAAAGATTAATGAAAGACTAGTATATTATTTAGAGTCAAAAGAAATAATCAAAAAACTAACAAAGTGGTAAATAATGTTCAAGACTGGGGAACGGCTTGAGGTTTAAGATTCTCTGTTGGAAAGACAAAAGTCATACATTTTACAAAGACAAAAGTACAAAACAAGCTCCAAATAAAAACTCTAAGGTGAAAATATAGAAGAGGTACAAGTATTTAAATATTTAGGAATATGGTTTGATAAAAATATGAACTAGTCAACCCACATCAGCAAAATAGATTTGATTAGATTAGATTAGATAGTACTTTATTTATTCCTTCAGGAGTGTTCCTTCCGGAAAATAAAAAAATAGGGGAAAAAGTAAAAAGGTGTTAAATATAATGAGGTCTTTGAGGGGTAATGATTGGGGGGCTGATAGGTTAACGTTGAAAACAATACATGTATATATTTATAACTTTAATTCCATCTGTTATTGATTACGGATACATTATTTACCAATCTGCTTCAAAAACATGACTTGGGAAAATAGACCGGATCCAGTCACAGGCTTTAAGGTTATGTTGTGGAGCTACTACATCAACCCTAGTGCCAGTATTACAAGTAAAAATGAACGAAAAACCTTTGGACAAGAGGAGAGATCAACTCTCAGCAGTTTATCGGGCAACTTTAAAAGGATCCAAGCAAGGATATCCGACTTGTCTAGTGCTACCAATCTGCCAAGAAAAAGAGAAAACAAAAAAGAATAGTTTTGGGTGGATTATAGGAGACATATGTAATAAAGTTAAAATTGACAATATTAAAGTTAGTCCTACAGTACCAATGCCTGCAATACCACCGTGGATGTTTGATAACCCAAAAGAAAACATGCAATTACTAAAGAATAGAAATTTAAATAGTTACCGGATAGAAAAATGGATTGAGATATGATATATACGGATGCATCAAAAACTATATAAAAAAAAATAAAGGTAAGAGCTGTAGCAGTTATCCCACAAGGAAACATAGTATTAAATAAAATAATCAGTGATAAACTATCTGTTTTTACGGGGGAATTGGTAGCAATTTATATGGCAGTTAACTGGATAGAGGAAAACAAAGCAAGGAAAGTAGTTGTGTGCTCGCAGTCCAACAGTGTATTGATGAGCATAAAAAACATAGCATCAGAAACAAGACAAGATTTAGTTTATGAAATAGTTCAGGTAATCTATAGAATAAATAAAGCGGGAGGTGTGGTAACATTTCTTTGGGTTCCTTGGAAGATATTGTAGGATGGAATTCACAACCCATAGGATATAAAGCATTATACACGTATTTAAAAAACATTGGGTTAAATAAAAGAATATAGAGTAGGGATCCATCTTGATCCACACTCCATTTCAACCAGAAGGTTGCTTGGCGGAAACAACCGCCCACCTCCGGAATCAGTCCCCGCCCATTCCCCTTAGGCGCGAAATTCATTTGAGCGAAAGACATTGGAATGAGAGGAGCTCTTTAAAGCTCCTGAGAATCTTAAAAAGCTTACAGAAAACGAGAAAAACTTACAGCGGGTGCCTGTCGGACATTCACCGTCGTTTTCGATGATTTCCCCTCGGAGCAAGGATTCGATGTCTGGAGTCTTTGGCGCAATCAAGCCTTCTCCTCTGCCTGGAACGGCCGTTGACGGACCCGCCAGCTTTAAGGGAGACCAGTGAGCAAGAGATGTAAACGGAAAATCTGTAAGTAAATATATGTATATATGTATCGTATACCGCATGTTTTTTTTCTTGTAAAATGAGAATCATTTGACTCACCAGACTGCGATTGTGTTAAAACGATCGCGTTAGGATCTTACGGCAAATCCTCTATGAAACTAAATAATGAATACACATAATATTAAATAATTTGAAGGTTTAAACACACCTCGAAAATCATCTTCCAACTTTGTAAGACCGTTTAAGCAAAGTTCATCGTCTTTCACTTCGTCGTCATCGGCTGTTAAAAAAAAAAAGGTATTACATCGTCGTACAAGTGCAATGCTTTTAACGTTTAAATGCTTAAATGGAGTTAAACCAATGTCTAATAACATGGTAAAGCAGAGGTAATGGTGTGTGTGTGTGTGTGTGTGTGTGTGTGTGCGTGTGTGTGTGTGTGTATGTGTGTGTGTGTGTGTGTGTGTGTGCGTGCGTGTCCTGTTGATTCAAACGGTCATAAACATTTAAACTGTCAGATGGGAAGTCAGTAAAAACTGAACCCTCCTTTTGTCCCCCAAACTGACCTGTTGATTCAAACGACCGTAAAGACCAGTTGCTACGTGACACTGTGTTCTGCGATAGTTTTTTCCATCTGTTTAAATATGTTTTCGTGAGGTACGGAAGTTGTTTCAGTGCGTACGAATGTGTGTGTGTGTGTGTGTGCGTGCGTGCGTGTGTGTGTGTGTGTGTGTGTGTGTGTGTGTGCGTGTGTGTGCGTGTGTGCGTGTCCACCAAAAACTTCCCAATCCACGATAGATAACGATGAAAATATCGAGAAAGGGCTTCCGTCTCTTCTTTCTTTTAGCTGAAATAAGCAGATATCCCCCATTTCGTATCTGAATACAAATCCAAAAGATCCCTCCCCTTCCAAATCCCATTTCTCACGCAAAGATTCGGTCGGCGGCATCTGAATACGATTTAGAAACACTCGACTTTTTTGCGGAGCGTCAATGTAAGTTTTATTATTTTTATAAATCGAAACAGGCGTTTCACTAATCATGACCGAATCGAACAAAGTCTTTACGCTAACGTATAAAGCTCCACCTCCTCTGCGTGTGTGTGTGTGTGTGTGTGTGTGTGTGTGTGTGTGTGTGTGTGTGAAGTGCGTGCGTGTCCACATCTCCACACGTAACATTCCCAGCCATCAATACATCGAAATCTGGAAGTTGTTTCAAACGATCGTAAACATTTAAACTATCAAATATATGGTCACATGCTGCTCAGATGACATTGCTTTCTTAAAAAAACTGAACCCTCCTCTGTTCCCTGTCAGGTCTTAACTCCACCCTCTTCCTGGTTTAACCACTCCCACCGCAGGTCTTAACTCTGCCCTCTTTCTGTTTAAAACTCCACCCTCTTCCTGGTTTAACCACTCCCACCGCAGGTCTTAACTCCACCCTCTTCCGGGTAAGCCACACCCACTTGACCTTGACATTTGAACCTGACCTTTGAACCTGACCTTTAACCTTGACCTTTAACCTTGACCCCCTCATAAATCATTAACCTTTGAACTTGACCCCTCATAAATCATTGACCTTTGACCTTGAGGGTCATAAATCATTGTTTTATGGGGGGTCATAAATCACTTTTGACTAAAGGTAGGGACTTAACTTCTCTTATATGTATATATATATATATATATATGTGCATATATACTGTGTACATATATATATATATATATATATATATATATATATATTTATATATATCCTCCTCTCCCAGCTCGCTAGCCTCAACCTAAACCTTGGTATTTACCGTGATGATGGACTGGCAGTGTGCTGTGCCTCGCCAAGGAGCAGCGAGAATACCAAGAAGCGCATATGCCAAATCTTCAAAGAGAACAGCCTACGGATCACGATTGAAGCCAACAAGCAAACCGTCAACTTCCTCGACGTCACTTTCAACCTGAGAAATAACAGCTACCAACCATTTACGAAACCCGACACAACACTCCAATACGTGCACCATGACAGCAACCACCCACCCACCACCACGAAAAGAATACCTACCGGAATTAATAAAAGGCTATTGATGCTGTCATCTAGCAAAGCTGAATTCGACCAAGCAACCCCCACGTACCAGAAAGCACTTGATGAAAGCGGATACAACTTCACCCTCACCTACAAACCCACACCAGGAAACCAACCAAAAAAGAGCAGAAAACGAAACAACATCATCTGGTACAGCCCCCATTCAGCAAAAACGTCTCAACTAATATCGGCCACAAGTTCCTCACTCTGATCGACAAACACTTCCCCAAAGGCAACACCCTAAGAAAAGTATTCAACAAGAACAACATTAAATTGAGCTACAGCTGTATGAATAACATACAACAAATCATTTAAAATCACAACAAAGCAATTGCAAAAGGACCGCCTGCCCCCAGACTGAACGACTCCGAAACCAATAAGGAATGTAACTGCCGCAGGAAACCTGATTGCCCTCTCAACTAGGGGTGCTTACAAACATCAGTCGTTTACCAAGCAAAGGTAAGACGCAAGGACATTAACATATCCGACACGTACTGTACGTAGGGATTAACCGAAGGAGAGTTTGAAGCCAGATAGAATAATCGCAAGGCCTCCTTTAGAAACCAGACCTTGCGGAATTCTACAGAACTCAGCAAGCACATTTGGAACCTCAAAGACAATAATGTTGAATATTCAATAACATGGCAAATTCTTGCATCCAGCACACCTTACAACAGTGGTAATAAAAGATGCAACCTATGCTTGAAAGAGAAACGGTTTATTATATATCACCCAGACCTGTCATCCCTCAATAAGCGCAGTGAAATCATATCAGCATGCCGTCACAGACGGAAACACATCCTAGGTAACACATGAGCCAATCACCACGCCCCTACGCCTGCCTGTACCTACTCACTCTGTGCCCTATACAAACCATTGTATGTGAATGCTTCCATTAAAATCTCCTGACGATTGAGGGAACCCCTCATGAAACAGTTCTGTAGAGATGAAGTAGTCTTGTGATTTTTCCTACACATACATATTGCGCTCTACCACGGTATCGAGCGCTATTCTCTGGATAATCCAATTAAGACATATATATATATAGAGAAAGAGATATATATATATATATATATATATATAGAGAGAGAGAGAGAGATATATAGAGATATATATATATATATATATATAGAGAGAGAGAGATATATATAATATATCTATATATATATATATATATAAATATATGTGCATATTTTTGTAAAAATAAAATATATATATATATGTATATGTGCATCTTTTTGTATGTATTATATGTATTATATATATATATATATATATATATGTATATATATATATATATATATATATATATATATATATATATATATATATATATATATATATATATATATATATATATATATTTTTTTTTTTTTTTACACGAGGTTGGTACTAGTTAGGATTGAACCAGGGACCCTAGGGTTGCTCTCTCTCTCTCTCTCTCTCTCTCTCTCTCTCTCTATATATATACATATATATATGTGTGTGTGTGTATATGTGTATATATATATCAGTCAAAAAGTTTGGACGCCCCAGATCTAAGCATTGTTTACTCAGTATTAACTTTCTATGGGCTACAGTCTGCACGTGGAGCCATGTATTTTTTACTGCATTTGTTAACATGCCAGTCATTCTGTTGACCATGGCGACTTAATTGGACAAATAAAAGTGGAAAGACAAAAGTACTTTAGCGACTGCCTCCATAAATTTTATAGCAACGTTTGATCAAACCCATCCCTGCTTTTTGTCTGAACCTATTAGCGCAGATCCACCGTTTAATGTACCTGCCGTCGCCTTCATTTGCTGCCATTACTGCAAATTGTAGTGCACGCGGACACGCTTTGTCGGCGGTACTGGGAGGGCGCCCCCCATTGAAAGGTGCGCTTGTTTTAGTGCATTTACACATTTACTTCAAGCTTAAAGGCCTACTGAAATGAGATTTTCTTATTTAAACGGGGATAGCAGGTCCATTCTATGTTGATCATTTCGCGATATTGCCATATTTTTGCTGAAAGGATTTAGTAGAGAACATCCACGATAAAGTTCGCAACTTTTGCTTGCTAACAGAAAAGCCCTGCCTCTACCGGAAGTCGCAGATGATGACGTCACACGGGTGAGGGCTCCTCACGTCCTCACATTGTTTTTAATGGCAGCCTCCAACAAAAACAGCTATTCGGACTGAGAAAACGACAATTTCCCCATTAATTTAACCGAGGAGGAAAGATTCGTGTTTGAGGATATTGATAGCGACGGACTAGAAAAAAAAGAAGAAAAAAAACAAGTTAAAAAAAAAGGCGATTGCATTGGGACGGATTCAGATGTTTTTAGACACATTTACTAGGATAATTCTGGGAAATCCCTTATCTTTCTATCGTGTTGCTAATGTTTTAGTGAGTTTTACAGTACCTGATAGTCGGAGGTGTGTGTCCACGGCCGGGTGTGTTGAAGAGCAGTGTCTCAGGGAAGTCGACGGCAGCTTTATGGGCGGCACAAGCTCAGCTGATCTCCGGTAAAAAGCGACTTTTTACCACAGTTTTCTCACCGAAACCTTCTGGTTGACATTCGGTTGGGATCCATGTTCGCTGTGATCCATAGTAAAGTTTCACCTCCGTGAATTTTACACAAGGAATCACCGTGTGTTCGTGTGGCTAAAGGCTAAAGCTTCCCAACTCCATCTTTCTACTTTGACTTCTCCAATATTAATTGAACAAATTGCAGAAGATTCAGCAACACAGATCTCCAAAATACTGTGTAAGTATGCAGTTAAAGCAGATGAATTTTAGCTGTGTGTGTGCGCAGCGCTCATATTTCCTAACAGCCCGTGACATCAAGCGCACACGTCATCATTACGCGACGTTTTCAAGAAAAAACTCCAGGGACATTTAAAATTGCAATTTAGTAAACTAAAAAGGCTGTATTGGCATGTGTTGCAATGTTAATATTTCATCATTGATATATAAACTATCAGACTGTGTGGTGGGTAGTAGTGGGTTTCAGTAGGCCTTTAATTGGCGTTCATACCGAATTAGACCATAAAACGCGAAAGGAAGGCGGTTAATTTGCCATTAAAGGTCAAGGAAAGAAGGAAGGAAGGCGGGCATAAAGGGAAATATCACCCTCTTGAATTAGAAATCATGTTTAAGCAGCTCCTGTTTGCTTTAAATATCCTCAACACATTGGAACCCACCGAGTACATTTCTGAGGCAGGTGGGAGGTGAAAGCACTGTATGCAGCAGCCATTGTCAAGAATGTATGACTGAAATCTAGCATCACATGCTACTGTGTGTGTGAGTGTGTGTGTGTGTGTGCGTGCGTGCGTGTGTGTGTGTGTGTGTGTGTTTGTGTATGAGTTTCAAAAACATCAATGTCAACAAAACCCTACATGCCTCCTAGCGTCTTAACCGCACAACGGCAATGAGCTCCCTCTTAATTCATTAGAAGAGAAAGGTTCACTGATTATTCATCTTCATAATCACCCCCATAATCTCACTCTAAGTGCAAATGGGAAATTGTTGAATTAAGCAGAAAAAAGATAATAGAGGCTCTCCACATTGTGTTGTGGAGTGTTGGCCAGATTATGGAAGCGTTTGAAAGGAGCTCGGCCAATTAATGTTGTATTTTTTTGTCCTCTTCAATCATTGGTAGCAGTTCAATCACATTGTGACAGTTTAGTGTTTGTTTCTCTGACAGGGTGTAATACCCAGGTGTATACAGCAGGTGTGGAAGCCGATCAGTAAGTAGACCATCTAATTTCTATAGCTTATTCCCCTTCAGGAGCCCCGGGGGGCGCTGGTGCAATCAGACGGAAGGCGGGGTAGACCCTGGACTAGTCGCCACCTCATCACAGGGCCAACACAGATAGACAGACAACATTCACTCTGAAATTCACACTCAAATTCACACACTAGGGCCAATTTAGTGTTGCCAATCAACCTATCCCCAGGTGCATGTCTTTGGAAGTGGGAGGAAGCCGGAGTACCCACAGGGAACCCATGCATTCACGGGGAGAACATGCAAACTCCAAACAGAAAGATCCCGAGCCCGGCATTGAACCCTGACTACTCAGGACCTTCATATTGTGAGACAGACGCACTAAGCCCTCTTCCACCGTGCTGCCCCGGTAAGTTGTTAAAACATAAATTCAAATTAGCAAATGTATTGTAAGTTATTTATTTCTGCGAGAAAGGAACTTACTTTGTCATTTTACGGACTACTACATAAACAAATGGGAGCACATCAGCCTGATTCTCGCTTCACTGCATTGGCTTCCGGGTCGTTTTAAGATTGATTTTAAAATGTTACTATTTGTTCTAAAGCTTTGAATGGACTGGCTATTTTCTGGCTTTTAAATCGGCATGAGTGTTGTGGTCCTCTGTGTCTTTTTTTTGTTTTATTCTATATGGTTTTTACTTGTCTGCGATGAGGTAGAGACTTGTCCAGAGTGTACGCTGCCTTCCGCCCCATTGTAGCTGAAATAGGGACCAGCACACAAAACACCCCAAAAGGGAATAAGCGGTAGAAATGGATGGATGGATGAGTTTTTACTTGTTTTTATTTTAAATGCTTTTAATTTAATTGCTTTTGTATTGTTTTTTTTTAATGTGCAACACTTTTGAAACGATTATGTTGTTAATATTGCTATATAAATAAAGGGGATTGGATTGGATGACACAGCAGAGCAGCAACATAACCAATGTTGTTATAAAAATATATTAATGGGGGGACGGCGTGGCGCGGTTGGGAGAGAGGCCGTTCCAGCTATCCAAAGGTTCCTGGTTCGATCCCCAGCTTCTACCGACTTAGTCACGTCCGTTGTGTCCTTGAGCAAGACACTTCACCCTTACGCTTGATGTGTCGTGGTTAGTGCCTTGCCTGGCAGCTGCCGCCATCAGTGTGTGAATGTATGTGTTAATGGGTGAATGTGGAAATACTTTCAAAGTGCTTTGAGTACCTTAAAGATAGAAAAGTGCTTTACAAGTATAGCCCATTTACCATTTACCATTTGTAAGGAGCAAACTGCTGAGCCACCGTTAATAGCGCTGATGAGTTCCTTGTAAACAAGAGTAGAACACCCAGAAGAACTGCTGGGTACGTAGCTATTTTAACCTCCAAGGTTTTAATATGGCGAAACATTTCATGTGACAAACGTGCTCACATATCATTCCAGGGTTTCCCCTACAGGTGCTCGATCGTGGCGGCCCGCCACAGCAAAATAAAAGCCGCCTCACATCAAAAGTGAGTTTTTTTTAAAAGTGATAACATTTAAAATTAATACAATGTATAAATGGATGTATATAGTGCATTTATATTTGGGAGGGTTCTGATCTTTTTAGTGGAAAGACAGACATCAGCATGGATCTATCCATCCAGCCATCCATTTTCTACCGCTTGTCCTGTCAGCTTTATTTTTTAACTTACTTACGTAAACGTACGCAATGTATATGAAAAGTACGCAACTGCGCCAAAGCTCACGTCATTTGTGCGCCTTCAAAAATATTTATTTCTTAGTAATCAAAGTTCATTTGTTCATATTTAACGTATAGCTTATTACAGGGGTTCTTAACCCTTTCCACTACAAAGGGCCCTAGTAATTTTTTTCTTCATTTTAATCATATTCAATAATTATATCTAACAGACTATAAAAATGGGACCCATTACCTCCCTGGTTGGCCCTCAGCATCAAGGGTTGGAATTGGAATTTGCAAAAAAAGTTGGCACAGGGGCATGTTTACCACTGTGTCACATGGTCTTTCCTTTTGAAAACACTCAGTAGACGTTTGGGAACTGAGGTGACCAATTTTTGAAACTTTTCAGGTGGAATTATTTCCCATTCTTGCTTGATGTACAGCTTAAGTTGTTCAACAGTCCGGGAACTGTGTTGTGGTATTTTAGGTTTCATATTGCGGCACACATTTTCAATGGGAGACAGGTCTGGACTACAGGCAGGCCAGTATAGTACCCGCACTCTTTTACTACGAAGCCACGCTGTTGTAACACGTGGCTTGGCATTGTCTTGTTGCTGAAATAAGCAGGGGCGTCCCTGACAACGTTGCTTAGATGGCAACATATGTTGCTCCAAAACCTGTATGTGCCTTTCAGCATTAATGGTGCCTTCACAGATGTGTAAGTTATCCATGCCTTGGGCACTAATACACCCATATACCATCACAGATGCTGGCTTTTGAACTTTGCGCCTATAACAATCCGGATGGTACTTTTCCTCTTTGTTCCGGAGGACACGACATCCACAGTTTCCAAAAACAATTTTAAATGTGAACTCGTCAGACCACAGGACACTTTTACAGCTTGCATCAGTCCATCTTAGATAAGCTCGGGCCGAGCAGCCTGCGGCGTTTCTGGGTGTTGTTGATAAATGGCTTTCGCTTTGCATAGTAGAGTTTTAACTTGCACTTTCAGATGTAGCGATGAACTGTAGTTACTGACAGTGATTTTCTGAAGTGTTCCTGAGCCCATGTGGTGATCCTTTACACCCTGATGTCGCTTTTTGATGCAGTACCACCTGAGAAATCAAAGGTCACAGGCATTGGTTGGTTGGTTGGTTTGGTTTTCGGACGTGATTTCTCCAGATTGTCTGAACCTTTTGATAATATTACAGACCGTGGATGGTGAAATCCCTAAATTCCTTTCAATTGCTGATTGAGAAATGTTGTTCTAAAACTGTTCGACAATTTGCTCACACAATTGATCACAAACTCGACCTTTGCCCCATCCTTGTTTGTGAATGACTTAGCTTTTCATGGAAGCTGCTTTTGTACCCAATCATGGCAACCACCTGTTCCCAATTAGCCGGTTCACCTGTGGGATTTTCCAAATAAGTGTTTAATGAGCATTCCTCGAATTTCTCAGTCTTTTTTGCCACTTGTGTCAGCTTTTTAAAAACATGTTGCAGGCTTCAAATTCCAAATTAGCTAATATTTGCAATAAATAACAAGGTTTTCCAATTCGAACGATAATTATCTTGTCTTTGCAGTCTATTCAATTGAAAATAGGTTGAAAAGGATTTGCAAAAAATGTTATTATGTTTTTTATTACCATTTACACAACATGCTAACTTCACTGGTTTTGGGGTTTGTAAGAAAATTGTAAGAAAACAGATTGTGTTCCACCTTGGAGGTTCCGCTGTACGTCTTTAAAGATACGGGGTAGCAGAAATTCATAATAGTACATAAAAGTTAATTATATATTTGTTAAATTACTATGAAGGGGTCCTAATTCAAAAAAGGTCTGTGTGACCTTCATGCCTTTCGGCCATATTTAAAATATTAATGGACCAGCTCTGATGGACACTGCTACTAATTAATCATGAATCGTTATTTCCTGCGAAATGACGCAATGATCCCCGACGTATCATGTGGTCTACATGCAATCATGCGTGCATTTTTCGATGCTAATTAACAACCACTAAGCGAAGTGCAAATCACGTGCTCGGTGTTGGTGTTTGGGGACCGACAGTTTTTTTTACAGAGCATGACGGGTGTAGTTTACTAAACAGCTAAGCCATTACCATTAGCAGGCCTGTCATTATATCCGGGGGGGGGGGGGGGGGGGGGGGGGGTTTAAGCACATAAACCACAGGGGGAGGGAACACTCACCTGCGACATGATGCTGCCGCTTCAAGGCTAATCTGCGCACACACACACACACACACATACACACACACACACACACGTAAAG
The DNA here is from genome assembly GCF_033978795.1 of Nerophis ophidion. NCBI lineage: Eukaryota > Metazoa > Chordata > Actinopteri > Syngnathiformes > Syngnathidae > Nerophis > Nerophis ophidion. Next base: position 24,655,894 of record NC_084629.1, read on the forward strand.
TGGTGAAAATTAGGGGATTTTTTTTTTTTTTCAAGAACAAGCATGATAGAGGAGAGAGGGTAGGGGGTCAATAATGAAAGAGCAAAGTCGTGGAGGATAGGAGACGAGAGGGTCTTATCAGCAAGAAAGCTCTGCGATAAGAGCAAAGTAGATTGATGGTCGTTTTGTGCACGATAAAGTATATGGTTGGTGAAAAAAAAATTGACTTTAATTTCATTTTAGTCTAGTCTGAAGTGTAAATCTGATTAGGTCAACAAGTATTTTATGCAAATCCTATGACATTTTAAGCACTTCTATCCTTGGGGCTAGGCCAGGGGTGTCAAACTCGTTTTCATTGAGGGCCACATCACAGTTATGGTTGCCCTCAGAGGGCCACATTTAACAATGAGTAATATATGAATATACACCTACTCAGTGGCCTAGTGGTTAGAGTGTCCGCCCTGAGATCGGTAGGTTGTGAGCCGAGTCATATCAAAGACTATAACAATGGGACCCATTACCTCCCTACTTGACACTCAGTGTCAAGGGTTGTAATTGGGGGTTAAATCACCAAAAATGATTCCCGGGCGCTGCCACCGCTGCTGCTCGCTGCTCCCCTCACCAAATACAGAGAGTCAAATGCAGAGAATAATTTCGCCACACCTAGTGTGTGTGTAACAATCATTGGTACTTTAACGTTGACTTTTACATGTATATAAATAATACATTAACAATTTTACTTTAAAACTGGCTGCTCAGTTACTAGAAATATTCAGTAAAAACAGTGGGTTTTTATACAGCATATAAATAAATGTAATACATGGAAAAACAATACCACTGTTTTTAGAGGTAAAATTCAAGCAACACAGCTGCCGGTTTGTTTGTGTTTACCATAAAATCTTGTTGTTCTAATGTTTTTTTTTGTGTCTTACCAAAATTGAATTTACGATAAAAAAAACTTAAGTCGGCAGAATTTAACCGTAAAGCCCATTGTCAATTTTACAGTATACAATTTGATTGATATATTTTTTTTAAATCGTAAGTCGAGCAGATATTTAAGTACAGTATTTATCTTTGTTTTAACTACAAATATTTTTGGAATACATGATAATATGTTATTTTGATTTTGATAATGTTGACATTTAAAAGATATGCAATTGCATGCAGTAGATGGTTTTTAATTTCAAAAGGGAAAGAACAAATATGTTTAGAAAGAAAATATTAAGCATTTTATTGATGCATATTATTTCCAAGCTTTCACAGGCCAATTAAAATTATGTGGCAGGCCAGATTTGGCCTCTAGTTGATGAGATGGCGACTTGTCCAGGTTGTACTCGAATGCAAGAGACAAGCGGTAGGAAATGGATGTATTAATGGAGAGAGCTATATATATATATATATATATATATATATATATATATATATATGCATACATACATTTTCTACTGCTTATTCGGTTATTATAAGGGGGGCGCTGGAGCCTAAATTTTAATTTTTTCTATATTTTTTGAATAATTATTATTTTAATCTCTCCTTTCTTGCCCATCCATCAATCCATTTTCTTCCGCTTGTTACTCTCGGGGTCTCCTAGCCGCTCAGGCAAATCATATTGTCTAAAAATGCAAACATGACATCATCACGCTCGAGCCACAAAGTCGGACGAGAGCGCGGAAAGTGCGCGCTCTTTCCGTCAATTAGTGCACGAGGGGAAAAATTTGTGAAATTATTGGGGAAACGTAAAATAGACTCTGAGTGTATAGTTTTTAAGCATCAGTCTTGATGCTTAAAAACTTATCTTGGTTCAATGTACAGTAAGGAAAAGGCAGTCTGTCTAATATGTGTATATATGTATATATATATATATGTATATATATATATATATATATATATATATATATATATATATATATATATATATATATATATATATATATATATACATATATATATATATATATATATATATATATATATCCATCCATCCATCTTCTTCCGCTTATCCGAGGTTGGGTCGCGGGGGCAGCACCCTAAGCAGGGAAGCCCAGACTTCCCTCTCCCCAGCCACTTCGTCTAGCTCTTCCCGGGGGATCCCGAGGCGTTCCCAGCCCAGCCGGGAGACATAGTCTTCCCAACGTGTCCTGGGTCTTCTCCGTGGCCTCCTACCGGTTGGACGTGCCCTAAACACCTCCCTCGGGAGGCGTTCGGGTGGCATCCTGACCAGATGCCCGAACCACCTCATCTGGCTCCTCTCGATGTGGAGGAGCAGCGGATTTACTTTGAGTTCCTCCCGGATGACAGAGCTTCTCACCCTATCTCTAAGGGAGAGCCCCACCACACGGCGGAGGAAACTCATTTCGGCCGCTTGTACCCGTGATCTTATCCTTTCGGTCATGACCCATAGCTCATGACCATAGGTGAGGATGGGAACGTAGATCGACCGGTAAATTGAAAGCTTTGCCTTCCGGCTCAGCTCCTTCTTCACCACAACAGATCGGTACAACGTCCGCATTACTGAAGACGCCGCACCGATCCGCCTGTCGATCTCACGATCCACTCTTCCCCCACTCGTGAACAAGAAGACTCCTAGGTACTTGAACTCCTCCACTTGGGGCAGGGTCTCCTCCCCAACCTCCTCCACCCTTTTCCGGGAGCGAACCATGGACTCGGATTTGGAGGTGCTGATTCTCATTCCGGCCGCTTCACACTCGGCTGCGATCCGATCCAGTGAGAGCTGAAGATCCCGGCCGGATGAAGCCAACAGGACCACATCGTCTGCAAAAAGCAGAGAACTAATCCCGCGGCCACCAAACCGGAACCCCTCAATGCCTTGACTGCGCCTAGAAATTCTGTCCATGAAAGTTATAAACAGAATCGGTGACAAAGGGCAACCTTGGCGGAGTCCAACCCTCACTGGAAACGTGTCCGACTTACTGCCAGCAATGCGGACCAAGCTCTGACACTGATCGTACAGGGATCGGACTGCCATAATAAGACAGTCCGATACCCCATACTCTCTGAGCACTCCCCACAGGACTTCCCGAGGGACACGGTCGAATGCCTTCTCCAAGTCCACAAAGCACATGTAGACTGGTTGGGCAAACTCCCATGCACCCTCAAGAACCCTGCCGAGAGTATAGAGCTGGTCCACAGTTCCACGACCAGGACGAAAACCACACTGTTCCTCCTGAATCCGAGGTTCAACTATCCGGCGTAGTCTCCTCTCCAGTACACCTGAATAAAGGGGAAGGCTGAGGAGTGTGATCCCACGATAGTTGGAACACACCCTCCGGTCCCCCTTCTTAAAGAGAGGGACCACCACCCCGGTCTGCCAATCCAGAGGTACCGCCCCCGATGTCCACGCGATGCTGCAGAGTCTTGCCAACCAAGACAGCCCCACAGCATCCAGAGCCTTAAGGAACTCCGGGCGGGTCTCATCCACCCCTGGGGCCTTGCCATCGAGGAGCTTTTTAACTACCTCAGCAACCTCAGCCCCAGAAATAGGAGAGTCCACCAGAGATTCCCCAGGCACTGCTTCCTCATAGGAAGACGTGTTGGTGGGATTGAGGAGGTCTTCAAAGTATTCCTTCCACCTATCCACAACATCCGCAGTTGAGGTCAGCAGGACACCATCCGCACCATACACGGTGTTGACAGTGCACTGCTTCTCCTTCCTGAGGCGGCGGATGGTTGTCCAGAATCGCTTCGAAGCCATCCGGAAGTCATTTTCCATGGCTTCCCCAAACTCTTCCCATGTCCGAGTTTTTGCCTCTGTGACCGCCGAAGCTGCACACCGCTTGGCCTGTCGGTACCTGTCCACTGCCTCTGGAGTCCTATGAGCCAAAAGAACCCAGTAGGACTCCTTCTTCAGCTTGACGGCATCCCTCACCGCTGGTGTCCACCAGCGGGTTCTAGAATTACCGCCACGACAAGCACCAACTACCTTGCGGCCACAGCTCCGATCAGCCGCCTCGACAATAGAGGTGCGGAACATGGTCCACTCGGACTCAATGTCCAGCACCTCCCTCGTGACAAGTTCAAAGTTCCTCCGGAGGTGGGAATTGAAACTTTCTCTGACAGGAGACTCTGCCAGACGTTCCCAGCAAACCCTCACAATGCGTTTGGGCCTGCCAGGTCTGTCCGGCATCCTCCCCCACCATCGCAGCCAACTCACCACCAGGTGGTGATCGGTAGAAAGCTCCGCCCCTCTCTTTACCCGAGTGTCCAAAACATGAGGCCGCAAATCCGATGACACAACTACAAAGTCGATCATGGAACTGCGGCCTAGGGTGTCCTGGTGCCAAGTGCACATATGGACACCCTTATGTTTGAACATGGTGTTTGTTATGGACAAACTGTGACGAGCACAGAAGTCCAATAACAAAACACCACTCGGGTTCAGATCCGGGCGACCATTCTTCCCAATCACGCCTCTCCAGGTTTCACTGTCGTTACCAACATGAGCGTTGAAGTCCCCCAGCAGAACAAGGGAATCACCCAGGGGAGCACTCTCCAGTACTCCCTCGAGTGTACCCAAAAAGGGTGGGTATTCTGAACTGTTGTTTGGTGCGTAAGCGCAAACAACAGTCAGGACCCGTCCCGCCACCCGAAGGCGGAGGGAGGCTACCCTTTCGTCCACTGGGTTGAACTCCAACGTGCAGGCTTTAAGCCGGGGGCAACCAGAATTGCCACCCCAGCCCGTCGCCTCTCACTGCCGGCCACGCCAGAGTGAAAGAGAGTCCATCCCCTTTCAAGAGAAGTGGTTCCAGAGCCCTTGTTGTGCGTCGAAGTGAGTCCGACTACATCCAGCCGGAATTTCTCTACTTCGCGCACTAGCTCAGGCTCCTTTCCCCCCAGTGAGGTGACGTTCCACGTCCCAAGAGCGAGCTTATGTAGCCGAGGATCGGACCGCCAAGTGCCCTGCCTTCGGCTTCCGCCCAGCTCACATTGCACCCGACCTCTATGGCCCCTGCTATGGGTGGTGAGCCCATTGGAGGGGGGACCCACGTTGCCTCTTCGGGCTGTGCCCGGCCGGGCCCCATGGGTACAGGCCCGGCCACCAGGCGCTCGCCATCGTGCCCCACCTCCGGGCCTGGCTCCAGAGGGGGGCCCCGGTGACCCGCGTCTGGGCGAGGGAAATCTGGGTCCTTTGTTTTTACTTTTCATAGAGGTTTTCGAGCTGCTCTTTGTCTGGTCCCTCACCTAGGACCAGTTTGCCTTGGGAGACCCTACCAGGGGGCTTAAAGCCCCCAGACAACATAGCTCCTAGGATCATTGGGACACGCAAACTCCTCTACCACGGTAAGGTGGCAGCTCAGAGAGGAGATATATATATATATATATATATATATATATATATATATATATATATATAATCTGACCCCTGGCCAATTTTTTTTCAACTCAATGCAGCCCCCGAGTCAAAAGGTTTGGGGACCTCTGAATTAGACAAAAGAAAATGTTGCAGCACAAACGAATGGGACACATTAGTGGAGATTTGAACAAGATGGGGCGGGTCTGGTTACGAATAATAAAAAGTTAATAACAAAGAAAGTAAAATAACTAGACAAAAACATTTGCAGCACAAACGGATGTGACAAGTTTTGGAGATTTTGGCTCGGAGGGGGGGATAGAATGACATCATTAGTCAGAAAATATATTCTACAATAACTTATTAACACTAACGGTACAAACGAATGGCATTGTTATTTTATTATTAGGAATGATAATGGGGGCCAACTTCACACAGGCCGTCAATGACATATTATCAACAAGTGTCTCGATAGGGCCGCCATTGAAAGGCCTACTGAAATGAGATTTTCATATTTAAACAGGGATAGCAGGTCCATTCTATGTGTCATACTTGATCATTTCGCGATATTGCCATATTTTTGCTGAAAGGATTTAGTAGAGAACATCGACGATAAAGTTCGCAACTTTTGGTCGCTAATAAAAAAGCCTTGTCTTTACCGGAAGTCGCAGATGATGACGTCACCTGTGTGAGGGCTCCTCACATCCTCACATTGTTTATAATGTGAGCCTCCAGCATCAAGAGCTATTCGGACCGAGAAAGCGACAATTTTCCCATTAATTTGAGCGAGGATGAAATATTTGTGGATGAGGATATTGATAGTGAAGGACTAGAAAAAAAAAAAAAAAAAGGCGATTGTTTTGGGAGCGATTCAGATGTTTTTAGACACATTTACTAGGATAATTCTGGGAAATCCCTTATCTTTCTATTGTGTTGCTAGTGTTTTATTGAGTTAAATAGTACCTGATAGTCGGAGGGGTGTGTCCACGGGTGTGTTGACGCCAGTCTCTGAGGGAAGTCACGGCAGCTGCATAGACGGCGCAAGCTCCGCTGATCCCCGGTAAGAGGCGACTTTTTTCCCCAATTTTCTCATCGAAACCTGCCGGTTGACCGCTCTGATCCACAGTAAAGCTTCACCTCTGGGAATTTTAACAAGGAAACACCGTGTGTTTGTGTGGCTAAAAGCTAAAGCTTCCCACCTCCATCTTTCGACCTTTGACTTCTCCATTATTAATTGAACAAATTGCAAAAGATTCAGCAACACAGATGTCCAAAATACTGTATAATTGCACGATGAATAGAGACGACTTTTAGCCGCAAGTGGTGCTGGCTAATGTGTCCCCTCCAACTCGAGACGTCACGTGCACGTGTCATCATTCCGCGACGTTTTCAACAGGAAACTCCGCGGGAAATTTAAAATTGTAATTTAGTAAACTAAACCAGCCGTATTGGCATGTGTTGCAATGTTAATATTTCATCATTGATTTATAAACTATCAGACTGCGTGGTCGGTAGTAGTGGGTTTCACTAGGCCTTTAAGCTAGAACTGCCACAGCCCCAGAGTCATGACGTCGTTTACAAGTCCGTGAATGACTACAAAAATGGTAGCAATGTTTTCGGCTAGAAGCTTTAATGCACTTCAATCATCTTTTGCATGAGAGGTTGTAAGAAAAAAAAATAAAAAGCCACGCCAGCAGTCTTGATAGCGGTTCGTCGCTCAGAACGCGACAACACGACTAGCTGGCCACTCACTCCGTTAACCTGATTAGAAGCGAGCCAAGGTCCGCTCAATTAATGGCAGCGATTGACGGCTGCAGTCCCACACAGCTGCTGCTGCTGTGGAAGGAGGCAAACGAGCATTGATCAAGACAGGCGCAGAGTTTCTGGGAAAGACTTCGTTCCTGCAAAAAAATACAAGTAAGTCTCATGTGCTGCCACATCCAAAATAAGGACTTCAGAAAGAAGCCGCATAAATCAACTAATAGCGGAATTATGCAAAGCGGATGCTGTGAGCGATGAAGCGTTTGACACGTTTTTCTATTTGCAAGACGCAGGCAATCTTTCACCTTTCATAAGATAATCACATCATTATTGATAGGGCAAACACCAGTGGGTCTCACGCTCCTTCCAGCTTCCCGACATCACGCTTGGCTGTTTCAATGACACACAACGCATGACAGGAACACCCAAAACCTCTCCGAGGGTTGTAAAACCACCTTTTTAGATACACAGATTTCTGTAATCAGCTCACTACTCTGCATTAAGTACAAAATGAACACCATATAGCAGGGGTGTCAAACGTACAGCCCGCGGGCCGGAAAAGGCCCGCGAACAGGTTTTATCCGCTCTGTGGGATGAGTTTGCTAAGTATACAAATTAACCTGAAATTTTTGAATGAAAGAAACAGCTCTTCTACATGTGTCTACTGGATGTTGCAATAGCAATTATTTGTATCTATGTGTAGATGATGGTACATATGTACAAAATAAACCACATTAAGTTAGTACATCAATCGAGGAAAATTATCAAACTACATACATGGCATATTGTAATTTGATTTTGATATTTTTTTACCTTGATTGATTGAAAACTAACACCATTGAGTTGTCTGATGAACATAATCACATCACTCATTCAGAAAATATAAATAACGACAAATAAAGATAGAATACTATTATCCGCAACATGTAAGTGTAAAAAAACAACAACATTATGATTTGTACATTCTCAGAATGTGCCCTTTTCTATTTTTAACCTACTCAGTGGCCTAGTGGTTAGAGTGTCCGCCCTGAGTTTGGTAGGTTGGGAGTTCAACACCCGGCCGAGTCATACCAAACACTATAAAAAAATGGGACCCATTGCCTCCCTGCTTGGCACTCAGCATCAAGGGTTGGAATCGGGGGTTAAATCACCATAAATGATTCCCGGGCACGGCACCGCTGCTGCCTACTGCTCCCCTCACTTCCCAGGGGGTGAACAAGGGGATGGGTCAAATGCAGAGGACAAATTTCACCACACCTAGTGTATGTGACAATCATTGGTACTTTAACTTTAACTTAACTTTAAACACAGAAAACAATCTGAAGGTGTCTTTATTTTTAAGTAATCGTGCAGGGATTTTACCAGTGCGGCACACTTGGGAGTATATTTTTCTCCATGTGGCCCCCGATCTAAAATGAGTTTGACACCCCTGCCATTTAGGGTCCAGTTAATGAATCTATTCAAGTCGAGCCTCCTGTAGTTGCCAAGTGTGCGATCTACCAAAGGGAATAACAACTGGGATGAAAATGGGTACATTTCGCATTTGAACCGATAACACCTACGTGGGTATGGGAAGTGTCAGTGCCTATTTCTTTTTCAATATGCTGATACACTGAGGAAATGGGTTCCAACATTAGCACGGCTGTAATGGCAATGTGAAACGTACGGAGACAGCCAAATACCGTGATAAAATAATTCCTCATTCGTGTTTGCATATTGTGGACTACATGTACCAAGTTATATGGCAGTAATTCTCAACCTTTTTTTAGTGATGTACCCCCTGTGAACATTTTTTTTAATTCAAGTACCCACTAATTAAAGCAAAGCATTTTTGGTTGAAAAAAAGAGATAAAGAAGTAAAATACGGTACTATGTCATCAGTTTGTGATTTATTAAATTGTATAACAGTGCAAAATATTGTTCATTTGTAGTGGTCTTTCTTGAACTATTTGGAAAAAAAAGATTAACAAATAACTAAAAACTTGGTGAAAAATAAAGAAGCGATTCAATTATAAATAAAGATTTCTACACATAGAAGAAATCATCAACTTAAAGTGCCCTTTTTCGCCAAAGCTGGCGAAAAAGTCACATACGGGTCACATTGCATTTAGACCACACATGTCAAACGCAAGGCCCGGGGGCCAGATCCGGCCGGACACGCATTTAAAGTGTCTCGCGAAAGCCTGGGAATAATATGGACACTTCATCTTTCTTAGTAAATGTTTACATTGTTTCCACAGAAAAAAAATGTATGTAATTAAAGAATGTCATGTTTTAAACTTTAATATGTGTATATATATATATATATATATATATATATATATATATATATATATATATATATATATATATATATATATATATATATATATATATATATATATATATATATATATATATATATGTAGGTGTGGGAAAAATCACAAGACTACTTCATCTCTACAGAACTGTTTCATGAGGGGTTCCCTCAATCATCAAAAATCTCCTGATGATTGAGGGAACCCCTCATGAAACAGTTCTGTAGAGATGAAGTAGTCTTGTGATTTTTCCCACACCTACATATTGCGCTCTACCACGGTATCGAGCACTATTCTCTGGATAATCCAATCAAGATATATATATATATATATATATATATATATACATACACACAAATATTCAGTTGTTATTGGTGTGAATCTTTGGGCACCTCGCAATTCGATTACAATTCTTGGGGTGAGGATTTGATTCATAATCGATTCAACCCGATTCTGGATTCAAACTAATGTTTGCAATGTAATATTTGGTATAATAATAACACCACAAAACAGCTTACATGTTACAAAACCTCCTTTTGGTTGCTGACTTATGACACCAAATAAGCATAGATGGCCTAAAAAATGTGTTGTTTTTTTTAAATTGATTTGTCCAAAAATTTTAAATAAATTCCATTTTTGAAAATTACTAAAAAAATCGGGATTTGAATGTGATAAAAAACATTTCTTAGCACCCCTAATTATTATATACCGTGTAATAGTTTGTAAAAATAACAATAAATACCTAAATATCTGCTAGTCACTCTGACTTACCATTTTAAAGCAAGTTATCCATCAATTTGTATGTACAAAACCAAAATACCAAATGCATGGGCAATAATATAATGAGGTGATTATACTTAAATATTCTTACCAGCCATGTCTGCGATGTGGCCCTTGATGAAAACAAGTTTGACACCCTTGGTTTGGACTGAAGTCACATTCGAAAAGATCAGTTTCCAATTGGAAACTGAATGTGATGCCAAAAGATCTGATTCGAAGCACATTGGAGCATTTAGACTGGCAAAAAAAAAACCTGATCTGTGTTACTTGAGGACAATTTTGGTGTGCAGTGTAAATGGGGCCAAAGAGATCTCCATCAGCCTTCCCAATGTCTCATGCACCCCACATCTTTATTAGAGTTAAAGTGTTTGTACATCATGGCGTCAATCAAGCACACACGTGCGGCCTTCACCTATCCACCAAGTGCCTCATTCAGGAAGAAAGGCCCTGTCTGTCAGGCCCACACGGCGGCGTTATGAAAAGGCTCCTCCTCCCGTTGGCAGCATCCAGCAGGCCCCCAGCCCCCATCTACTTCAACCCCAGCCCCCACTCCGCCTGACAGCCGCGAAAAGGGGTCCACAATGGATCCTTGACATCGGTGCAGTTAATTACAATGACTGTACTGCGCTGCTGGAGATGTGTAATTATTAGCACATCGGCCGGTGGGAGGTACAAGCGGCGAGCTGAGCCTCGTCTTGACGTGACGGGGGCTTGAGACACAAAGGCATGCCCCCCCCACACACACACACATCTCCCACCCCCATCCCTCCACCCTCCATCCCTTCGGTTTGGTTTGTCTCGTCAATGTGTGTGTGTGTGAGATGGTGCAAGGAGTGGGTGGATGCATGTGTGTGCGCCGTCGCCTTCTCCCTCCACTCTCATGCAGACGACACCATTATACTGGAGATGCAAATCGTGGTCATTAGACATGAGCGCACAAAAAGTATTGGGACGCGGGGCCATTTCCACCCACAGAAGGTGAATTTAGTCCCCCGTGGTGGAGCTGCCACGCTTCTGCATAGCCTTTCCAGAGGTCAGAGGTCACTAAAACTGCTCCAAATTGACAATGACAGCTCAACCTTTCATGGAACTCCACTGAAAATGGTGTGTTACTTAAATGCGTGTACACTGTGTTTGTTTGGTAGCCTCCAGTGTTGAAATGAACGGACATAAACCATTTCCCTGGGAGACCCCATTCGTGAGTGCGCTTCCCTTATCGTTACCTTGGAAGGATATCACAGCACAGCTGTGCTCGTGTACGTTTGGTGGCGGTCCGACCGGCCACAGGGGCTAATTGTAGCGAGTTGCTTACCACCATCTATGTGTGAATGTGGAGTGAGTGAATGATGGGCTCTCAGATTGCTGTGAAGAACTTTGACTGTCTGCAAAAGTGCTTTATAAATCAAATCAATTATAATTATTATTATACCAGTGTTTCTTAACCGTAAGTCCCAATGTTGGGCCGCAAGCGCCCCCTAGAGGGCCAGCATAAAAATCAGTTTCTCGGCTGTAGTATACTTTTCCACCACGTTGGCAGTAATGACAATATCAAACAAATGGAAGAAGTCTGGAGCTAAAGTAGTCATAGAGGTTTCTTAAGCGCAAAAAAAACGACTTAAGTGTTGAAGTTGTATTTTCATTTGCACTTAAATTGTAATGACAGTTTATTTAAGAAACATGTATATTATTCGGAATGTATTTATTTAACACTGCTTAATTGTATAAAAAAAATATTTCATGAGTTTTGATTGGTCCTTTCTTTTGTTGTATAATTTGATTATTTTCGTACTCAACTTGACCTAAGCCTTGCCAGCAGGCATAAGACGTTGCTACAACGTCAAATAAACATACATGTCCTTTACAACTGACTTTAAAATAACGTTACAAAATAGTTGTATTTGTAAATTGAGACAACCTTGATGTCTAACGTTGGATCCAAGTTGTTGTTTAGGAAATGACCACATTTCACTGGTCAAATCAACATCTCAACTTACATTGAATGTAAAGTTCAAATTTGAATGACAACAAAAGGAAGACTTAGTCCATTGTCGTCAAAAAGCATGTTGTTACATTTGGAGGCACGTTATATCTTTTCTGTTACCGACTAAAAAACAGTGTTGATTAAGTTATTATTTGTTGTATGAGTTATTTATTTTTCTTTTTCTTTCAATGGTCAAATCAACGTCAGAATTTGACATTGATTAAACATTATCAAAAGGCATGTTTTTTCAACGTTGTATTTGTGTTGTAGGATATTGGTTGGGAAATGCCCAAAATTCAATTAAACATCAGAACCCAACATTGATTAAACGTCCATCCATCCATCCATTCGGTGTCGCGGGGGTCGCTGGCGCCTATCTCAGCTACAATCGGGCGGAAGGCAGGGTACACCCTGGACAAGTCGCCATCGGGCGGAAGGCAGGGTACACTCTGGACAAGTCGCCACCTCATCGCAGGGCCAACACAGATAGACAGACAACATTCACACTCACATTCACACACTAGGGCCAATTTAGTGTCGCCAATTAACCTATCCCCAGGTGCATGTCTTTGGAAGTGGGAGGAAGCCGGAGTACCCGGAGGGAACCCACGCATTCACGGGGAGAACATGCAAACTCCACACAGAAAGATCCCGAGCCTGGTCGTCAAACATTTTTTTGTTCCCAACCAATATTGTTGTAGAATATTGGTTGGGAAATGACCACATTTCAATGGTCAAATCAACGTCACAACCTTGTCAAAAAGTATGTTGTTTCAACGTTGTACTTGTGTTGTGGAATACTGGTTGGGAAATGACCACATTTCAATGGTCAAATCAACATCAGCTCCTAACACTGAGAAAACGTTGTCAAAAAAAATGTTCTTTCAATGTTGTATTTGAGTGTAGAATATTGGTTGGGAAATTACCAAAATTCAATGGTCAAATCAACGTCACAACTTGACATTGATTAAACTTTGTCAAAAGGAATGTAGTTCCAACTTTGTATTTGTGTTGTAGAAAATTGGTTAGGAAATGACCACATTTCAATAGTCAGATCAACGTCACAACCTGACATTGATTAAAAAACCTTGTCGAAAAGTATGTAGTTTCAACGTTGAATTTGTGTTGTGGAATATCGGTTGGGTAATGACCACATTTCAACGATCAAATCAACGTCACAAACTAACATTGATTAAACGTTGTCAAAAGGAATGTTGTTCCAACGTTGTATTTGTCTTGTAGAATATTGGTTGGGAAATTACCACATTTTAATGGTCAAATCAACATCACAGCTTGACATTGAGTAAACGTCGTCAAAAAGCATGTTGTTTCAACGTTGTGTTTGAGTTGCTCAACAGCAGGACCTAATTTAACAAGTTCTCAACGTTGTTGTAATGTCTTGTACCAGTTGGATTTTGTATCGTTCAAGAATGAAAAAAGATGCTAATACTTGAAGTCCCACGACCCCACTGGCAGGCTCCTTCCCACTATTTGAGAAGCACTCCTTAATCAATATTATAGGTGACTAGAATGCTGTATCGTTTAGTCCATCCCCAAATAAAGTGAGATATGGTTTGAGGGTTTAATCTTTCAAAAAATAAAAACAAGTGGACCTCAAACATTCCCTTGAGGAACCCCACTCAAAATAGAGTATGCCGTTCAATAAATGAACAAAAGTATAGGTGGAAAGTGTGACTTCAGTAAGTTCAGTTCAGTTTCAGTCTATTTGCAACATGCGATATAATGTAATGAATCACATATTTCCATTTGTTTCATTACAGCACGTTCGAAAAGGAGTAGGAAGAAGCAGACCTCATTTAATCCTACCCCTTTTCCTACCATAGCAATTTTATCCTATTTCCTTGTTCTCTGTAACAGAACAGCGAAAAAATAAATGATCAATAAATTATATACCATAGTAAGCATACAATTATATATATAAATAATCTTTATCTCAATAAAAAAATTAAAAAAGGCTTCAAGATGTTCATCATAATTCTTGTTCTGTGTACTTTGCGAACAGTTGTCGTTTGAACAGTCTCGTTCTTGTTCTGAATCACATTGGTGCTTTGTTTGGTTTATTTGATTAATCCGTTCCATAATTGAATTCCACATACTGATATGCTAAAAGTGTTGGAGCCTATTTCAGCTGCATTCGGGCGGAAGGCGGGGTACACCCTGGACAAGTCGCCACCTCATTACATATATACATATGTATACATATATACATATGTATACATATATACATAAGTATACATATATATACACATATATATATTAATATATTATTACATATATGCACATATATATATATACACATACATATATACATATATATATATATATATATATATATATATATATATATATATATATATATATATATTTGAAATTGACTTGTTGTCTTTGAAGTTAAGCATATTGTAAAACTAAACTAAACAACACAGAACATTTATTGCAAAAATTTTAAAAATGTAATAAAATAAATTTAAATAAAATAAATCACAACACAATACAGTTAAAAATGCTATTGAAATACATTATATTAAATTACGGTAAATTATACTAAATTGAATACCACAATGTATTTTAGAGCGATGTCAAAATAAATCATCCATCCATCCATCCATCCATTTCTACCGCTTATTCCCTTCGGGGTCGCGGGGGGCAATGGAGACTATCTCAGCTGCATCCAGGCAGAAGGCGGTGTACACCCTGGACAAGTCGCAACCTCATCACAGGGCCAACACAGATAGACAACATTCACACTCACATTCACACACTAGGGCCAATTTAGTGTTGCCAATCAACCTATCCCCAGGTGCATGTCTTTGTAGTTGGGAGGAAGTGGGAGTACCTCGAGGGAACCCACGCAGTCACGGGGAGAACATGCAAACTCCACACAGAAAGATCCTGAGCGCAGGCTCGAACCCAGGACCTTTGTATTGTGAGGCATACGCAGGGCTGCCGAGGTCAGAAGCCATCAAATGTTTTTGATGGCCTGGATCTTGCACTCCAAACCCCTCAAAACATGCTTTTTTTTATACCCGAACTGTTGTTGGAAAAGTTGGGAAGCCGACAATCGTCCAAAAATGTCTTACTAATACGAAGAACGCTCATTGTGGAGGAATAAGAAGAAGAGCCCGAATGCAACATAAGCATGTCACACCCGCCCACCTGGCCAGCATGGGCCCAAACACACGGGGACTGCTCATCGCGTCTGTTCCTTTTGAAAAAAAAACACACACACACACAAAAAAAACACTCACTAAAAAGCAAAATGAAGTAAAAAGGGCTCTGAACATGCATGCTGCAAAAGTGAAGTGAAATGAACTGCAACCTCTCCAAGGAGTGTAGTCACCTCACCAGCCTGAGCATGAGCACATGACATGCCCCCCCCCCGCCCCCCCCCCCCCCCCCCCCGATGCCCACCCCCCCTGATGCCCACCCCCCTGATGCCTGCCGCCTGCCGCCTGCTGCACGGTCAAAAGGCAACAACAACAAGGCTTTCATTCACATCACTCTATCTTTGAGTTGCGTGGCCAAGCAATCGAACTTGGAATGCAAATGCAGAAATCAGCTGATGAAAGTGTACACTCGCACTATAAGTAATTGGCTGGTATTTTGTAACAAGTGTATGAAACTAACTTGCTGGTACTCACGGGTGCCATCGAAGCGTGTGGCGATGGTGTCCAGGAAGGTGTTCTGCGGGGCCAGTAGCCCTCGCATCACCGGCATCCTGCTTCGGGTCGACTGGGTCCTCCTGGCTCGTCGCCCGGGGGCTGCGCCGGACTCCTCCCCGCGTGGCTCAGACCCGAAGCCCGGCAGGAAGCGGGAGGTCCCTGGTGCGCATCCCAGCCCCTGGAGGAGCGCACCGATCCGAGAAACGCGCAGCGGCTCCACCTTGGCACCGTTGGGGTTGTGACCATAATCGTGTCCCAAAGCAGAGAGCGATCAGGCGGGTAAGCGTCAGGGCGTGGTGTACCTTCTACCTTCCCAGCGGTGCGTAAAGGTAAGCGGGGGGGTTTTTTACGCACAAAAAAAGAGTCAGCAAAGGATGGATGGATGGAGTGTGAGAGTGTGGTGCTGATGGTGTGTGAGTGCATCTTATAGGGATAAGCTCCTCCTCACCCCCCGCCCCACCCCCTCTCTCTCTCTCTCTCTCCTTTCTGCCCCTCTCTTGGTTATCAACAGAGAGCAGATGCAGAGTCACATGACGCCTCGAAGGTCCTGATGTGGTCCTGTTTCGAAGGGGAAGTGCAGGAAGAACACAAAGAGATGTGTGTGGGTGCGTAATTGCGCGCTGGAATTGCCTTTTTGGACCAGACAAAGTCACCATTCAGCACGTTTTAAACGGGTGTGTGGTGAGGCGTGTAGGAAAGAAAAGAGCACACGTTCCCGAAACACACGGTTTGTACACTTGAAACGCGTAAAAATGCGCAAACCTGACATGTTTTAATGCAAGTTTTTCCCCAATAAAATTTGATAAAAGTTGCCTGAAAAGAGCTGCTTTGCACAAAAAAATATTTGCACATGCCTCTTTTTTTGTCTCTCCTCAGGACCACATGGCTGCAGTGAAAAGAACAAGAGTCGGCCTCCATCCACAGTCTTTGTCCACCCTCTAGTGGATAAAAAGTATATATCTTTTTAATTAGCACATTCTATGGACATTAGACATATACAAACTTTATTGATCCACAAGGAGAATTGTTCCACACAGAAGCTCAGTTACAAAGGATGGAAAGTGTAAGGATGGAAAGGATAATGCAGGTATAAAGTCGATTGAAGATGTACTGTAGTAGCAATATCAAAAATAACATATAAGTAATATTTATATGTGATATTTACATTGTATGTATACAGTATATAATCCATTCATCCATTCATTTTCTACCGCTTGTCCCTTTTGGGGTCGCGGGGGGTCGCTGGAGCCTATCTCAGCTGCATTCTGGCGGAAGGCGGTGTACACACTGGACAAGTCGTCACCTCATCACAGGGCCAACACAGATAGACAGACAACATTCACACTCACATTCACACACTAAGGACAATCCAGTGTTGCCAATCAACCTATCCCCAGGTGCATGTCTTTGGAGGTGGGAGGAAGCCGGAGTACCCGGAGGGAACCCACACAGTCACGGGAGAACATGCAAACTCCACACAGAAAGATCCCGAGCCCAGGATTGAACCCAGGACTACTCAGGACCTTCGTATTGTGAGACAGATGCACTAACCCCTCTTCCACCGTGCTACCTTAGTATATAATACTGATATATTATATTTTATCATATTTGTAAAGGGGTTTTTTTTAGACTGAACACTAAATTTATGGTACTGAATTTTTTATTTTTTTATTTTTTGAACCACATTTTTTACATCGGGGCGGTTTAGCTCGGTTGGTAAAGTGGCCGTGCCAGCAACTAGTCACTGCTGTTGTGTCCTTGGGCAAGACACTTTACCCACTTGCTTCCAGTGCCACCCACACTGGTTTGAATGTAACTTAGATATTGGGTTTCACTATGTAAAGCGCTTTGAGTCACTTCAGAAAAAGCACTATATAAATGTACTTCACTTCACATCGGATTGTGTTGACAAATTCATTGAAAAAAAATGTTAGCAAAATTTTGTGTAAAAAAAAAAAGTTGTGTTTTAAAATTGAGTGTATAAAAATTCAGTGTAAAAAAACAGCTTCAAAAAATTCAAAGTTTACCATTTGAGTATTTTCAAATTAAGTATAAAAAAATTATGTTTAAAGATTTAGTGTACAAACATTCAGTGAAAAAAATAAGCGTAAAAAATGCAAGGTATACCATTTAAGTATTTTCAAATTCAGTGTAAAAAAATGGTGTTTTAAAATATTGTGTATTAAAATTCAGTGTAAAAAAGAGTGTTTTAAAATTGATGTATAAAAATTCAGTGTAAGAAAAATAAGCATAAAAAATGCAAAGTATGCCATTTCAGCATTTTCAAATTCAGTCCAAAAAAAATGTCTTTCAGACTTTTGTGTATAAAAATTCAGTGTAAAAATAATTAAGCCATAACAGTGCGTCTCCCATAACAATGTGACATTGGACTATGTCAAGGTAACGTGTGGAGTTCCCCAGGGTTCGGTTCTTGGCCCTGCACCCTTCAGAATCTACATCGCTAGGTGACCTCATACGCACATACGGTGTTAGCTTTCACTGCTATGCTGATGACACCCAACTCTACATGCCCCTAAAGCTGACCAACACGCCGGATTGTAGTCAGCTGGAGGCGTGTCTTAATGAAATTAAACAATGGATGTCCGCTAACTTTTTGCAACTCAACGCCAATAAAACGGAAATGCTGATTATCGGTCCTGCTGAACACCGACGCCTATTTAATAATACCACCTTAACATTTGACAACCAAACAATTAAACAAGGCGACTCAGTAAAGAATTTGGGTATTATCTTCGACACAACTCTCTCCTTTGAGTCACACATTATGAGTGTTACTAGAACGGCCTTCTTTCTTCTTTGTAATATCGCTAAAATGTGTTCCATTTTGTCCACTAGCGACGCTGAGATCATTATTCATGCATTTGTTAAGTCTCGTCTCGATAACTGTAATGTATTATTTTTGGGTCTCCCCATGTCTAGCATTAAAAGATTACAGTTGGTACAAAATGCGGCTTCTTGACTTTTGACAAGAACAAGAAAGTTTGATCATATTAGGCCTGTACTGGCTCACCTGCACTGGCTTCCTGTGCACTTAAGATGTGACTTTAAGGTTTTACTACTTACGTATAAAATACTACACGGTCTAGCTCCAGCCTATCTTGCTGATTGTATTGTATCATATGTCCCGGCAAGAAATCTGGGTTCAAAGGACTCCGGCCTATTAGTGATTCCCAGAGCCCAAAAAAAGTCTCCGGGCTATAAAGCGTTTTCTATTCGGACTCCAGTACTATGGAATGCCCTCCCGGTAACAGTTCGAGATGCTACCTCAGTAGAAGCATTAAATTGCCATATTAAAACTCATTTGTAGCCTTTAAATAGACCCCCTTTTTAGACCAGTTGATCTGCCGTTTGTTTTTCTTTTCTCCTCTGCCCCCCTCTTTTTTGTGGGGGTGCACAGGTCCGGTGGCCATGGATGTCCAGAGTCGGTACCCGGTGGTGGACCGTTTGCCTGTACATCGGTTGGGGACACCTCTACGCTGCTGACCCGTCTCCGCTCGGGATGGTCTTCTGCTGGCCCCACCATGGACTGGACTCTCACTATTATGTTAGATCCACTATGGACTGGACTTTCACAATATTATGTTAGACCCACTCGACGTCCATCGCATCCGGTTGTGTGTGTGTGTGTGTGTGTGTGTGTGTTTGTGTGTGTGTGTGTGTGTGTGTGTGTGTGTGTGTGTGTGTGTGTGTGTGTGTGTGTGTGTGTGTGTGTGCGTGTGTGTGTGTGGGAGAGGGGAGGACCACCAGAATTGGGTCACCCACATCTGCGGTCCTCTCTAAGGTTTTTCGAAGTCATCCACAATGACGTCCTACTGGGTTGTGAGTTTTTCCTTGCCCTTTTGTGGGCTCTGAACCGAGGATGTCGTTTTGGCTTCTTTCTTCTTTGTAATATCGCTAAAAATGTGTTCCATTTTGTCCACTAGCGACGCTGAGATCATTATTCATGCATTCGTTAAGTCTCGTCTCGATAACTGTAATGTATTATTTTTGGCTCCCTATGTCTAGCGTTAAAAGATTACAGTTGGTACAAAATGCGGCTGCTAGACTTTTGACAAGAACAAGAAAGTTTGATCATATCAGGCCTATACTGGCTCACCTGCACTGGCTTCCTGTGCACTTAAGATGTGACTTTAAGGTTTTACTACTTACGTATAAAATACTACGGGCTATAAAGCGTTTTCTATTCGGACCTGTCTGAGAGGTCCTTCTCTGTCAGGCTGGGGGACGCCACCTCCTCTTCTGCCCCGCTTTACTGTGGTGTCCCCCAGGGATCTATTTTAGGCCCCATCCTGTTCGCTCTTTATCTCCTCCCTCTTGGAGATATTTTTAAGAAACATGGAGTGTTTTATCACTTTTATGCAGATGACTGCCAAATTTATATGCCGATTTCAAAAAGCCACGGCCCCCTGACACCCCTTCTTAACTGTCTATGCGACGTCAAGGCTTGGTTAGCCCAGAATTTTTTAATAACGAATGAGGGAAAAACGGAAATTTTTGTTTTTGGTCCGGCCCTCACTGACTTGGGACCATTGCAAAATTCTGTGCGTCCCAAAGTCACCAGCCTTGGCGTCACTATAGACAGCGATTTTAAACTAGACAAACAAGTCAATGGCATTTTAAAATCGTGTTTTTATCACCTTCGTCTTTTAGTAAAGGTTAAACCGTTTTTATCTTTTAACCTTTTTGAACAAGTCGTGCATGCTTTTATTTCAAGTCACCTGGACTACTGCAATGCACTTTATGCTGGCATTAGCCAAAAAGCTCTCTCCCGGTTGCAGTTAGTCCAGAATGCGGCAGCACGACTTTTAACAGGGGCCAGGAAACGCCAGCATATAACCCCAATTCTTCAGAGTTTGCACTGGCTCCCTGTTCATTTTAGAATTGATTTTAAAACATTGCTGTTTGTTTTTAAATCTTTACATGGACTGGCACCTCAATATATCTCGGACCTTATCCAAATTTACATTCCTGCGCGCGCTCTGAGGTCCGAGAGCCAGTTCCAGCTCGTGGTGCCCAAGACCAGACTTAAGACCAGGGGAGACAGGGCCTTCTCTGTGGTCGGCCCTAAGCTCTGGAACACTCTGCCGCTCCATGTTCAAACTGCTTCCACAGTGGAGTGTTTTAAGTCTCGTCTTAAGACCCACTTTTATTCTTTGGCTTTTAACACTACGTGAGTTGTGTGGTCCTCTGTTCTCTGTTGTCCTCTGTGTTTTTTATACACTTTGATTTCTATTTTACTGTTTAAATTGATTTTACCCTTTAAAATAGTTTTAAATCATATTTGGTTTTATATTGGTTTTATTGGTTTTCTATTTATTTATTTTTTGTTTTTATTCAGTCATTGGTGTAGCATAATATATATATATATATATATATATATATATACTTTTTTTATTTTATTTTATTTTTTTTTTTTTTTTTTTACAATTGTTTTTAACATGGCTGTGCAGCACTTTGGAAACGTTATTGTTGTTTAAATGTGCTATTTAAATAAAGTGGATTGGATTGGATTGGATTGGATTGGCACTTGTGATTTAGGGCTATAATAATAAACAATGATTGAATACCCACTTGGGCTTCACGGTGGAAGAGGGGTTAGTGCGTCTGCCTCACAATACGGAGGCCCTGCAGTCCTGGGTTCAAATCCAGGCTCGGGATCTTTCTGTGTGGAGTTTGCATGTCCTCCCCGTGAATGCGTGGGTTCCCTCCGGGTACTCCGGCTTCCTCCCACTTCCAAAGACAGGCACCTGGGGATAGGTTGATTGGCAACACTAAATTGGCCCTAGTGTGTGAATTTGAGTGTGAATGTTGTCTGTCTATTTGTGTTGGCCCTGCGATGAGGTGGCGACTTGTCCAGGGTGTACCCCGCCTTCTGCCTGATTGTAGCTGAGATAGGTGCCAGTGCCCCCCGCGACCCCAAAAGGGAATAAGCGGTAGAAAATGGACGGGATGGATGAATACCCACTTCCGGTGAGTTAAGGCTAAAACAATCGATCCTGTCTCATAAACATCCAGTGATTTGTCAACTTTGTAAAAAAAAATGTGTATACCCTAACTAAGTGGTTCTCAAATGGGGTACCCCTGGGGGTACTTGAAGGTATGCAAAGGGGTACGTGAGATTTTTTTTTTAAATATTCTAAAAACAGCAACATTTCAAAAATCCTTTATAAATATATTTATTGAATAATACTTCAACACAATATGAATGTAAGTTCATAAACTGTGAAAAGAAATGCAACAATTCAATATTCTGTGTTGACAGCTAGATTTTTTGTGGACATGTTCAATAAATGTTGATGTTAAAGATTTATTTTTTTTGTGAAGAAATGTTTCGAATTGGGCTTCACGGTGGCAGAGGGGTTAGTGCGTCTGCCTCACAATACAAAGGTCCTGAGTAGTCAAGGTTCATCCCGGGCTTGTGATCTTTCTGTGTGGAGTTTGCATGTTCTCCCCGTGAATGTTTGGGTTCCCTCCGGGTACTCCGGCTTCCTCCCACTTCCAAAGACATGCACCTGGGGATAGGTTGATTGGCAACACTAAATTGGCCCTAGTGTGTGAATGTGAGTGTGAATGTTGTCTGTCTATCTGTGTTGGCCCTGTGATGAGGTGGCGACTTGTCCAGGGTGTACGACACCTTCCACCCGATTGTAGCTGAGATAGGCGCTAGCGCCCCCCGTGACCCCAAAGGGAATAAGCGGTAGAAAAATGGATGAATGTTTAGAATTAAGTTCATGAATCCAGATGGATCTCTATTACAGACCCCAAAGAGGGCACTTTAAGTTGATGATTACTTCTATGTGTAGAAATATTTATTTTAAATTGAATCACTTCTTTATTTTTCAACAAGTTTTTAGTTATTTGTATATATTTTTTTCCAAATAGTTCGAGAAAGACCACTACAAATGAGCCATATTTTGCACTGTTATACAATTTAATAAATCAGAAACTGATGACATAGTGCTGTATTTTACTTCTTTATCTCTTTTTTTTTCAAACAAAAATGCTTTGCTCTGATTAGGGGGTACTAGAATTAAAAACATGTTCACAGGGGGTACTAGAATTAAAAACATGTTCACAGGGGGTACATCACTGAAAAAATGTTGAGAACCACTGCACTAACTTGTTGTCCTAATAAAGACACATTTTAACTTCCATAAAGGTACAATGTATTTGTTGGCATTATTTAGATATTACAGTTATTTTGCACTGTATCGTGTTCTGAGTGCGATGTTAGCGTGCAATGTTATGGTGAATCATTGCACAGGTTAAAATTGTTACAAGTCGTATAAGAAACGAGTTCAAGGCAAAATGCTATTTTTTTTCTAGTTTTTTTCTGATTTGAGTTAGTTTTATTGTGAAATAAGTACAGCAAAGAATCATCTGCTCTCAATACGAGATGACAATCTCGCACCATATAACGCCACGCCCACTCCGTCTTGTGATCTCCGATGATTGGCTGTTTTGTTTCCTCCTTTTCTCTGATTGGCCGATCATGCCTTGCCAAGTCAGCTCGGTCGGGGAGGAAGTCTTGCGCCGACCTGCCTGCCTGCCTGCCTGCCTGCCTGGCCCTTAAACTATCCTTCCTCCAAGCTGCCATCACATCTCCCTACTCGGAATCCCTTTTTTTTAACCCGTTGAATAAGGTAAGAAAATGGGGGTTTTTTTGGTGCTGTCTCGGCGAAGAACTGGTGCGCCGAACCCGGAAGTACGGTGTTGTGTTTCTTTATTGTTCGAAACTAGCAAACAGCAGCAAGCAGGCTAAATGATGTTTTAATCTTGCACCAATGTTAACCATTTAGTGCTAAACACGCACACAATTTAACCCTTTCTTTAGAAATGTAGGCAAATTCTACGTTCTGTTTCGACTGTTCTGCTTATCTGACCTTATCTGTCCACTTTACCTCCTGTGACTAATCTTTTTTCTACCCCCCAACATATTTGCATACACTTGCACAACTTTTGATGTAATGATTCATAAATCATCTGTTTAGAAGCTGCGACTACTACAGAGTCCTCATTGATGTTCTCTCCTCAACATCCATGTTGTTAAACAACAGACTTTACAAGATTGGTTGAGGTTTAAAGGCCTACTGAAATTTGATTTTCTTATTTAAATGGGGATAGCAGGTCCATTCTATGTGTCTTACTTGATCATTTCGCGATATTACCAAATTTTTGCTTAAAAGATTTATTAGAGAACATCGACGATAAAGTTAGCAACTTTTGGTCGCTAATAAAAAAGCCTTGCCTTTATCGGAAGTAGCAGACGATGTTTGCTTGACGTCATGGGTTGTAGGGCTCCTCACATCTGCACATTGTTTACAATTATAGCCAGCAGCAGCGAGAGCTATTCGGACCGAGAAAGCGACAATTTCCCCAGTAATTTGAGCGAGGATGAAAGATTCGTGGATGAGGAAATTTAGAGTGAAGGAATAGAAAAAGAAAATAAAGAAGTTTAAAAAAAAAAAAGGCAATTCAGATGTTTTTGGACACATTTACTAAGATAATTCTGGAAAATCCCGTATCTGCCTATTGTGTTGCTGGTGTTTTAGTGAGTTAAATAGTACCTGAAAGTCATAGGGGTGTGGCCACGGGTGGGTTGACGCCAGAGTCTCTGAGGGGAGTCACGGCAGCTGCAGCAGGACAGAAGCTCCGCTGATCTCCGGTAAGAGCCGACTTATTACCACAATTTTCTCACTGGAAACTGCCGGTTGACATGTAGTCGGGATCCATGTACGCTTGACCGCTCTGATCCATAGTAAAGCTTCACCTCCGGGAATTTTAAACAAGGAAACACAGTGTGTTTGTGTGGCTAAAGGCTTAAAGCTTCCCACCTCCATCTTTCTACTTTGACTTCTCCATTATTAATTGAACAAATTGCAAAAGATTCAGCAACACAGATGTCCAAAATACTGTGTAATTGCGCGATGAATAGAGACAATTTTTAGCCGCAAGTGGAGCTGGCTAATATGTCCCCTCATCTTCATACGCGTCATCATTCCGCGATTATGCGATTAAAGCAGACTACTTATAGCTTGGATCGGGCTGGAAAATAATGTCCGCTACAACCCGAGACGTCAAACGCACGCGTCATCATACGAGTCATCATACCGCGACGTTTTTAACACGACACTTCGCGGGAAATTATAAATTGCAATTTAGTAAACTAAAAAGGCCGTATTGGCATGTGTTGCAATGTTAATATTTCATCATTGATATATAAACTATCAGACGGCGTGGTCGGTAGTAGTGGGTTTCAGTAGGCCTTTAAGTGGTTGATCTGCAAGGTCTACAAAGTTCTAATCTGAAACTGAGTCACTATTGTCTCCTCCCCCTTGCTGTGAAGGAACCCATTGAACCCATGTTTACTTTTTATCCCCATTACTTTACAAAGGGAATAAGCGGAAGCAAATGGATGGATGGATGTTTTATCCAATTTGTATCCCGTGTGCATGTGCAGGCTCGACAATGGCATCTAAAATCAAGGCTGGGTCAGTGGTGGAGATGAAGGGCGACGAAATGACCCGCGTCATCTGGGAGCTTATTAAGGAAAAGCTCATCTTCCCCTACCTGGAGCTGGATTTACACAGGTAATAAACCACAAAGAGTGCAGTGGGGATGATGGGGTTTTCCCCGAATTCAGCCGCAGGAAAACGCCCATCCTATGCATGTGGTCCTGATTGGGTGTTCAGGAGCGGTCTAGCTTGTTTTTCCTGTCTTCTTTTTAATCTGAATACATCAAGAGTGTGACATGCAGATGATACTTAATGCAGATGACCTCGTCCTCTTTTACATTATGTTAATCTTACAGGACAGTCTGGAGTTGCACAAACCTGTCTAAGGCCCCGTTTACACTAAACTGGATAAGGTTATCCAGGGTAAATCCTGTCTAACCTTATCCGTGTCCACACACAACAATGCCACCATTTAAGACCCCCTCCGTCTGCCGGCGTCCACACACAACAATGCCACCGTTTAAGACCCCCTCCGTCTGCCGGCGCAATGCGACCTAATACGCATGCGCGGAAAATGCACAAGTCATAGTCACCTCCAGTGTCGCTTAACTTGTTTCGTGTGCAAGTTCTTAAATGTAACTAA
This sequence comes from Nerophis ophidion, assembly GCF_033978795.1. Lineage (NCBI taxonomy): Eukaryota > Metazoa > Chordata > Actinopteri > Syngnathiformes > Syngnathidae > Nerophis > Nerophis ophidion. The sequence goes on from NC_084629.1 coordinate 24,681,802, forward strand.
TCTGAACAATATCCAGTTTTGTGGTATTTCAATTAACTGGAATCCAGTGTGCTGTGGGGCCTTATTGTAGTGAATCACACCGGAGCCATCATAAATTAATCAAATCTTTATTAGACACTTAAACAATGTGATAAATACAATTTTACATCAATCAAACTAGGGATCTAGATATCTGGTCAAGACACTCCTCAATCTTTTGCCTTCACCTTCATTGTTCATTCGTTTTTGGTGACTTTATATACTCTGCGACATACATGGCGGATAATAACTGACACGGTCTGCTTTGCCAGTCCGAAAGCATTTTCCGTAGTTTTCCCTTGACGGCCAGGTAATACGAAGCACACGCTACCTTTTTTATCACATCCACGGGAGCCCACATTCTCGTTGTCTCTCCTTTGACAAATGGGCAAAGTTTTTCAGTAAGTAGAATCACAGCTGACCTGGACATTGGATAGTTCTCTTGCCGTCTAAGAAGTGTTGTATCCCAAATAGCTGCAATCGCTTTCTCTTAAAGGGGAACGTTATCACCAAACCTATGCAAGCGTCAATATATACCTTGATGTTGCAGAAAAAAGACCATGTATTTTTTTAACTGATTTCCGAACTCTAAATGGGTGAATTTTGGCAAATTAAACGCCTTTCTGTTTATCGGTCTTTTAGCGATGACGTCAGAACGTGACGTCACCGAGGTAACACACCCGCCATATTCATTTTCACATTACAAACACCGGGTCTCAGCTCTGTTATTTTCCGTTTTTTCGACTATTTTTTGGAACCTTGGAGACATAATGCCTCGTCGGTGTGTTGTCGGAGGGTGTAACAACACTAACAGGGAGGGATTCAAGTTGCACCACTGGCAAGAAATCCGCCGCCAGACCCCCATTGAATGTACCAAAGTGTCTTCACATTTGACTGGCAATGCTAAGACAGACATGGCACAGAGATGTATCGGTAACCTGCAGATGCATTTACAACGATTAAGTCAACTAAATCACAAAGGTGAGTTTTGTTGATGTTGTTGACTTATGTGCTAATCAGACATATTTGGTCATGGCATGACTGCCAGCTAATCGATGCTAACATGCTATGCTAATCGATGCTAACATGCTATTTACGCTAGCTTGTATGTACATTTGAAACTAGATACCCACATTTAATGCGAAACAAACACTTACCAATCGACGGATTTAAGTTGCTCCAGTGTCACAAGATGCGAAAGTCCTGATCGTTTGGTCCGCACATTTTACAGGCGATGCTAATAAGGCAGCCATGCTATGGGCCACTTCATTAGGTACACCCACGCTATGGCCAAATAGCGTCAATAGCTATTCGCTCAATAGCTTTCAATTTCTTCTTCAATTTCGTTTTCGCTATCTGCCTCCATACTCCGACCATCTGTTTCAATACATGCGTAATCTGTTGAATCGCTTAAGCCTCTGAAATCCGAGTCTGAATCCGAGCTAATTTCGCTATATCTTGCTGTGGTAACCACCATGTTGTTTGTATTGGCAGCCCTGTATGACGTCACAGGGAAATGGATAGTGGTTTCGAAGATAGCGAAAAATAAGGCACTTTAAAGCTTTATTTAGGGATATTCCGGGACCGGTAAAATTTTGAAAAAACTTCAAAAAATACAACAAGCCACTGGGAACTGATTTTTATTGTTTTTAACCCTTTTGAAATTGTGATAATGTTCCCCTTTAAGGTATTCATGTGTGATTTCCACAAGCGTCTGTGTGGGGCGCGGTCTTTCTGGCGTCACTTCATCTCCGAACTCATTTTGTAAACGATCAATGAGTCTATACAAAGGTAAAAGTTGGAGATTCAAAAAATACACAGCGTACTTACCCGTGTAACAATTTGTCCGAGGAGGGAGACCTTAAACAATGGTTTAGTGCGGCTAAAACAAGGCTTAGGCTAAAAAATTATTTGTTTAAGGGGTTAAATGACTTAGCGTAGACATGGCCTCAATCTGATTACATCAAGAGTGTGACATGCAGATGATACTTAATGCAGATGACCTCTTCCCCTTTTACATTGTTATGTTAATCTTACAGGAGTTACACAAACCTGTTAAAACCATTTAAAAGACAAGATCAGCCACGCTAAAATCCTATTGAATTGTCCTGATTAGAGACTAAAATAGGGCCTTGTTTGATTGAATCATTGCTACAACTTTGTAACAGAAAAACACATTTTTGTGCAACAAGTAGAATCTATTGAAAGGGAACTGCACTTTTTTTTAGAATTGCGCCCATCCACCACAATCCTAAGAGACAGGAACACACATTTCTTTTTTCGTTTTAGGATTTTAAAAACTATTTAAAAAAAAAAAGAAGAGTCACCATTATAGCCTTCAAACTTAAGCCCTCTAAAACAACTTAAAAACCCTCCAAGGTGTTATATACACACTACAAGTGTATATATATAATGTAGTAACAGACACCTTCATAACAATATGTAATATGTTTTATATACACAATGCAAGTGTATATATATATATATATATATATATATATATATATATATATATATATATATATATATATATATATATATATATATATATATATATATATATATAATGTAGTAACAGACACCTTCATAACAATATGTAGTATGTTTTATATACACACTGCATGTATATATATAATGTAGCAACAGACACCTTCACAACAATATGTAGTATGTTCAATATTTACCGTATTAAGATCATTTTAATCAATGCCACTTTGATTTCTATTTACATAGCAGTGCGTATCCGAGAAATGTGTGTTCCTACTTCCGGAATCAAACACAAGTGTGTTTTCTAATCGTGGCAGACTTGGTAACCAACAACGAAGACGACTATTTTTGAACAAATGGGGTTTCAAAGCCTTATCTTTTTCAAGCTGAATATATGGAGGATTCATTCCTGCTTATAGAAAAGGTGAGACGTAGGTGCAGACGGAAGCCGAGAGAGTGAGGTGGAAAGTGACTTTGACGCCATGAATGTGGAACTTGGAGCCATGCTATTTCAACATGAATGGAGTGTCTACCCAAATAAACCGCAAAAAAACGTCCCTGGCCAGCTGGACCAAACGCACAACTGTCCATTGAGTGAGTCACTTTAATATCAATAATGATACACGCAGCACATCATGCGTGTTAATACTACTACAGTACATACGCTATCTTGCTAGCTGTGTACAAACAAAACAGGAAATTTGAGCTAATATTTTGCAGATACTGTCATATGATTGTTCACGTTTTTCGGTCAGTACAGATTGGTGTCATATTGCATTGTGTTGTGCATTACAAACTCAATTGTGATTCGTGTTGTCTTTGAAGCTATCTTATATCTTTCCGTAACTAGCTTTTACGACTAATACCGAAGCATGTCAATGTGTTACTATGCAATAAAAGAGTTCCTCAGTGTTCAACCTTACAATAACAATGTGTCTACGGCTTGGTTATTATACAGGCTACGGAACGTCAATGAAACGATTTTTGAATGCATTTTTAAAGTGATTGAGTGGTACAATTGATTCCTCCTATTAGCTGCATTGCTGGCCACCTAAAACAAGCCCATTTCTACTTGTTAGAATGAAAAAAAAATGCTTTTGTCTTCCTGTCTCTCATAAGGATTGCGAACGATCGGCAAACCCCCCCCCCCAAAAAGTGCAATTCCCCTTTTAAATTGAACACAATCCTCTCCAACTGTTTAAGTATGCATGCGTTCATTCTCTATATTGTCTGTCTTCAGGAACATGGGTAAGCTGGAGACTATACCAGCTAATAGGCTTTCTCACAAATAATTTACGTTAAAAATGCTTATAAAATGTTATGCATGGATTTAAAAACAAATCTGCGGTATTATTAATTAGTATTAACAGGGTTTCCCCTAGATTGCCAAGATACCTGTGGCAGTGGGGGGCATGGTTAGGGGCGTGATCACCATGATGTCATCATACAATTTGCTGTGATGATATGATTTTCTTGAAAAAGGCTCAAATGTATACATACTGTACATTTAAAAACAAATTTGTGTTATTAGTAGGGATGTAACAATATCAAAATCTCACAGTACAATATTATCATGGTATCAAGGCCACAGTACCACATTATGTTGAGGCATGTCCAGAAAAAAAAATACTTGAAAAGGAGAGTGTGTAAAATGAAGTGGCAGAATTTGTTAGTATTAACACACCTGCTGTAATTGAACACAAACATAATGCTAAAATGTTCGAATCATATTTATTACTACAAACAAGTACGTTTAAGGTCAAAGAATTGTGCAGGAACATCCACTGTGGCCTTCAACTTTTACTTTCTAAATCCTCTACAGTGGACATTTTTTATATTAGTTTGGAAACTGTATTTTCCAAACTGATATAAAAAATGCAGTTTCTCAGAAAAGTTAACTCACATTTAGGTTTTTTTATAAAATTGCACCTAATAGGTGGCATATCATCTGACGTTTTGTTTCGCATTATTATGCAAAACCAACTTTTCTTACCAATTGGTACCTCCTGATGTGTATCTAGGATCTGCATAAGTCCCAAAAATATGCTCGTGTACGCCGTTTTAGTTCATGGTCAACAGGGTCCTTCTGTCTATCTTCTAGTTGTGGAGCATTCATTCTCCATTTCTAATATAAAGTAGCGTACAGTTCCAGCGTGTATCTGTCATTAGTCTCGCTATAGAAGTGCTAAATATTACCTATACAACAAAGATGACAGGGAGAAAACGCAGTCTAAGCATAGCTTTATAAATACGACCGCCAACAAAAGGACGTGTCCTGACGAGATGGTCAGAAAGCAGTTCTAAGATGGTCTGTAAAACGTAATCCTTGCAAAAAATTTTGACCAAAGAACCACCATTACATGTTATGTAGACCACAAAGAAGTGTTTTAAATGTAGGAAAAAAATCATACTACCCTTTTAATGTGCTTTATATGTGAATTTTGACCCGTGCGCCTTTTATATGAATTTTGACCCGTTCATCTGTAGTGCACCTTATAATCCAGTGCGCCCTATGGTCCAAATAATACATTACCCTTATATCCATTCATACAATATATCACAAAAATATTGTATATGGTAAAAACTAGGGTTGCGAATCTTTGGGTGTCCCACGATTCAATTCAATATCGATTCTTGGGGTCACGATTCGATAATATATCGATTTTTTTCGATTCGATTCACATCTCGATTCAAAAACGATATTTTTCCGATTCAAAATGATTCTGTATTCATTCAATACATAGGATTTCAGCAGGATCTACCCCAGTCTGCTGACATGCTAGCAGAGTAGTAGATTTTTTTTTAAAAAGCTTTTTTAATTGTAAAGGACAATGTTTTATCAACTGATTGCAATAATGTAAATTTGTTTTAACTATTAAACGAACAAAGAATATGACTTATTTTATCTTTGTGAAAATATTGGACACAGTGTGTTGTCAAGCTTATGAGATGCGATGCAAGTGTAAGCCACTGTGACACGTGTTCTTTTTTTTATTTTTTATAAATGTCTAATGATAATGTCAATGAGGGATTTTTAATCACTGCTATGCTGAAATCATAACTAATATTAATACTGTTGTTGATAATCCTTTTTGTTTCACTACTTTTGGTTTGTTCTGTGTCGTGTTTGTGTCTTCTCAATTGCTCTGTTTATTGCAGTTCTGAGTGTTGCTGGGTCAGGTTTGGTTTTGGAATTGGATTGCATTGTTATGGTATTGCTGTGTAGTGGTTTGTTGGATTGATTAAAAAAAAAAAGAAAGAAGATAAAATCGATTTTTTTAAAATGTGAATCGATTCTGAATCGCACAACGTATTCAAATCAATTTTTTTTCCACACCCCTAGTAAAAACCCTGTATTTTTAAAGGCGTGGCGGCTTTAATTTTGCCGTGGTGGGCCACCACAATCAATTTACCTGGACTGGTTGCAAATCGCGTGCCTCAAAATACAAAGGTCCCGGGTTCGATCCTTGGCCCGGGATCTTTCTGTGTGGAGTTTGCATGTTCTTCCCGTGACCGCATGGACTCCCTCCAGTTACTCCGGCTTCCTCCCATCTCCAACGACATGCACCTGGGGATAGGTTGATTGGCAACACTAAATTGGCCCTAGTGTGTGAATGTGAGTGTGAATGTTGTCTGTCTATCTGTGTTGGCCCTGTGATGAGGTAGCGACTTGTCCAGGGTGTACCCCGCCTATCGCCCGAATGATAGGCTCCAGCACCGCCCGCCACCCCGAAAGGGACAAGCGGTAGAAAATGGATGGATGGGTTGCAAATTGCATGGCATATATTGTATAAACAAAAAAACATTTTAGGGTCTCCAAATACATGCATATGTATTTGGAATGTGGGAGGTACTAGGAAAAAAACCCCACACGTGCTCAAACGGAAATTCAAACCCGCAATTACCTGGTCAATGTCCTAACCATTAGCCTCTCTTTCCAATCCTGTTTGGAAGAATAGAATAGAAATAATCAATTCCAGGGTCAAGTTGTGGCTTTATGAAGTAACATGCTAGCATTGGTAACTGATTACTAGTAGCGAAACCTAGAAAAGCAATAAAACACTTTATCTGACTTTAAAGATTGACATGATATGACAACACTAAATTGGCCCTAGTTCAGTTGTCTCTCCCCGCCTTCCGCCCGTATGCAGCTGAGATAGGTTCCAGCACCCCCCGCAACCCCAAGAGGGACAGGCGGTAGAAAATGGATGGATGGATGATTTAAAAACACTTTTCATCAGTATTTCCATGTTCGTGTTAAGTGTTGTTAAAAAAAAACAAAAAACTAGTAAATCTGTGTCTCGCATTCCTTGAAGACTTTGCCTCTTCTCTAGCTTGGCTGATTGGGATAAGGAGTGTTGAAAGTTTGCCAGTTGCACACATGCAATTGCAACCAACGCACAACTCGTCGAACCTGTGCTGGTTCGCTAAACATTTCCTGTGGTGCTCCTGGTTTGGGGACGGAGGAAGTAGGTGAAAGGTCACATCTGGCTCTTAAGCTAAGTTTGCAGTTCAGCTCATGGCTCGCGGGAGAAGAAAGTCACGAGCGAATCAGACGTGTAGTGGAGTCGGAGGTTAAATGCAGCTAATTTTGGCCTGCATTGAGTACAATTAGCAGAGAAATTAGCTGAGTCGGCACCCTTTGGCTTTTGTTAATGTGCTTGATTGCCCTCATTTTTAACAGCGCCTGCAAAAATAATAAACTTTGAGATTAACTCTAAAGTTTCCATGTCTTTTCTGTTGTTTCCCTGCCCAGCTACGACCTCGGAATGGAGAACCGCGACGCCACCGACGACAAAGTGACGGTGGAGGCGGCCGAGGCCGTGCGGCGCTACAGCGTCGGTATCAAATGCGCCACCATCACGCCGGACGAGAACCGCGTGGAGGAGTTCAAGTTGAAGCAAATGTGGCGCTCGCCTAACGGAACCATCCGGAACATCCTGGGCGGCACCGTCTTCCGGGAGGCCATCATCTGCCGGAACGTCCCCCGCTTGGTGCCCGGGTGGGTCAAGCCCATCATCATCGGGAGGCATGCCCATGGAGACCAGGTAAAAGTTTTTAATAAAACAGTTCCGGTTCACCTTCTTGACAAGGCACTTGTCATCTTTTCAAATAATTTAGATTTGCCACGGATAGATTTGGCTCTACCTGTTCGACCTCACTCTTAAACACATTATAACACCCGTGGTTTGCCAGAGAATAAGAAGACCTACCAGGACGGATCATTGGTGCTAACAACTTTGTTGCTATATTTAGCGAGTTATCCAAGCCCTCTAGATACTCTTTTTCAACAACAATAAAGCAACTACCGTCAAATCCGTTAGAGACTTTCAAAGACTCGACATTTTGCTCTTTTTAACGAGCACTGGGTGTCATCCCTGCCCCACTGGAAAGCACTGGAATGTCTACCCTGACATTGTAAGGATGATCAAAGGGTGGTGAATCCAAAACACCATATTTTCCGGACTACAGCGCGTACCGGGATATGAGTCGCACCCACAAAATGGTAGAAGAAAATAATATTTTCCCATATATTAGCCACGCCGGACTATAAGCCGCAGATATACACATTGTGAAATGAGTTATTTACACAAAAACAGTTTGGAAATGTTTATTTACATACCTTCCAGACAGTGTCTTTAACACAGCAGTAAACGGCTAATCAAACAGAAGTCTTTGTCTTGGACCCACTAGCTGCGGAAGCTAGCTCTCCTATCAGCTAAACAGACTCCATAACTCCACTTTAACACTTTTGTGAGTTCACTGAGGAATTTGTGAAACTGAAGCAACACAAAAATATTGCAATTGTAAATTGATAAAACTAACACAGACATTTGTAGACGTGTTAGCATACTAGCTAATACTAACTAGCTAATACATTACATCACGATGGCGCGTACAGATATGCGTGAAAAGACTCCCATTCCACATCCATCCATCCATCCATTTTCTTATTCCCTTTGGGGTCGCGGGGGGGGGCTGGTGCTTATCTCAGCTACAATCGGGCGGAAGGCGGGGTACCCCCTGGACAAGCCGCCACCTCATCGCAGGGCCAACACAGATAGACAGACAACATTCACACTCACATTCACACTCACATTCACACACTAGGGCCAATTTAGTGTTGCCAATCAACCTATCCCCAGGTGCATGTCTTTGGAAGTGGGAGGAAGCCGGAGTACCCGGAGGGAACCCACGCATTCACGGGGAGGACATGCAAACTCCACATAGAAAGATCCCGAGCCCGGGGTTAAACCCTGACTACTCAGGACCTTCGTATTGTGAGGCAGACACACTAACCCCTCTGCCGCCGTGAAGCCAAATATAAGTTCCAAGGACTGTTGCAGGGGGGCAAACGGACATTTTTTTCGAAATGTAAGGAGGTCAGCATCAGCCACTTGAACAGGGACTTGAACCCTGGACCCTCAGATTAAAAGTCTGATGCTCTGCCGACTGAGCTACTCAGGCCCATTCCACATGGGATGGTTTAATAAGTAAGAATTGTTTTAGTTGCATTGTAAAACTTACAAACGTTGCCTTGAGTGAATAATCAAGCAAAAACACTAAGGACGCTTATTTCTTGTTTATGGCCTCAAAACAGGAAGTAGATTTTCGACCCGCAATACCTACAGTGAGTGAACTTGTCAAAAAGATGACGCCGTAGCACAAACAATAACACCATTTCAGTCCTCCGCTTGAGTTTATGCAAACTATTGAACATAAAACATGGGCATTCGAGGGAAAAAAAATCATAACTTATACGTGTCATTCTATGAACCGAGGGTTTAAGATTGACTAAAAAGTAGTGGCTTATAGTTCGGAATTTAAAGTGTCTTTTTTGCAAAAAACAAAACAGGCTACTTTCGCCTGCGACCATGTCAAAACCAACACCAAACTCCACCGCATGCAGTTGGGACTTGACCTGTCACATTCACGGCCTCGCAGACAGTTGTCTGCAGTCGTATACACAATCATATATAACTGCCACAGGTGTGTGCGCCTTTTGACTGAAAAAATATGATAGAAGAAAGTACACTGGTATTTGTAAACATACATGTTTAGAATCACTTTTTGCAAATGCATCGTAGCAAATAATGCAAGTTAAACTATTACGTCTATCATCTGTTATCTTATCTTGGTACTCACTTGTGTTGCCAAATGGCTGTGTGTTGACTCATTTTCATTGAATAGTAAAAGTGCTATTTGGTCAAAGGCAATTTTCCCTCCAATATTTCAAATGTGTGCGCAAACGCCAAAACTCCTTGAGCATTCAGTGGAGCACATGTGAGTGACGACAGACGTGCACACTGTTATGCGCTTATCTTTTTATTCGATTTTGTGCGCGGCCTAGATTTGCCGTGCGCAGAGGACGCGTGAGCAGAGTGCAATTGCACAGGCGCGTACCTTAGACGGAACGTTGGTCAAAGGCATTATGACATCACTGATAATAAAGATTAACTGCTTCAATGAGGCGAGATTACCCAAACTGTGCTATAGGTGGGTTAGGGTGAGCAAATCAAGTTAAATTGTCACACACACACACACACACACACACACACACACACACGAGGTGTGGCAGGATTATTTTCTGCATTTGACCCATCACCCTTGATCAGCCCCTTGGAGGTAAGGGGAGCAGTGGGCGGTGGCCGCGCCCGGGAATCATTTTTGGTGGTTTAACCCCCAAATCCAACCAAATATGCCAAGTGTATTGGGGAGGTATTCGGTCCCATTTTTATAGTCTTTGGTATGACTCGGCCGGCGTTTGAACTCACAACCTACCGATCTCAGGGTGGACACTAACCACTAGGCAAGCGCTCCTCTACTGCGTGCCGTGCTGTAAGCTTGTGGTAAACTTCCCCTGAACTCACAGTGTAAATTACGTTTACATGATATTGACGATATTAATGATATACATTTCGATGACAATAGAGCTTTTAATACTATCGTTATATTGCATGTAGATGACACACACTAAAACATCTCGCAAATTTAATTGCGACAAGCAAACAAAATCATCCATAACGCACAATAGTATCCTTGCTACCGGGCTAGCGGTTAACGTATTTCCACACTCCAGCTTCTAAATCACTAATCCTTGCCTCCATTACAGCAAATGAACTGCATTCTTTGCAAGTGACATTATCACTGGAGGACTAGAGGATGAGGAATAGCTAAACGTGCCATAATGTAAACAGGGGTGTGCACATTGATCAAAATATTGACAATAACGATACCAAGTATACAGTATGGTCGATACTATGGTGAGTAGATCAAAAGTTTTTATTATCACAAAATAATTTTGTCGTTATTGTTTACAAACTCAGGAAATAAAAGTCAAAAGTAGTTTTTGCTTTTGTTTTGTTGTAATAGAATAGAATACTTTTATTGTTATTACATAAAAAATACAACTAAATTGCCCCAGTAAAATGCTTCACCACACATAAAAACAACAATCTGCATTGATATGTCATTCACGGAATTACACGCACATAATGATAGTCTTAAGAAAATATAAATAGCCAATAATAAAAGTGATTGATTGATCAAGGTTATTTGTTTTACTCTATTGACTTTTTTCTCATTTATGAAAAATAATAAGGAAATAATACAAATAATAATTGATATTACATTCTCATCCCATGTTTTTGTCAGATTACAGTTGTAATCAAAAACTGCATCATTTAAGGATCCTGATCATTTTAAGTATGAACATTGGTAAGGCCAATACTGTCCCTGTAACTACTTGGTATTGGATCGATTTCAAAATTTGTAGCATCTCCTAAAACTAATATAAAATATCCAAACAACAGAACAATAAGTGATTATTACATTTTAACAGAAGTGTGGGTAGAAACATGTTACGACTGTAGTAACCAAGGTAAATTAGCAAGTGGAATAATATTAGTTTTAACAAAATATTTTTATATTGTTACCGAATACACAAGCCTCTAAATTAGGAGCCTTTCTAATCCATTTAGAAATACTTTTATTAAAAATACCAAATAATATATCGTTTCGTTATTGTAGTAATGATTTTAGGCCATATCGCCCATCCCTAGTATGGACAAACATAGTGTTGATCGTGTGGGACTTTTTCACTCTTTCAGAAAATGACATTTCGTGTGCTATTTACGCAAAATGTTCTACAAGCATTCTGTGAGTAGGGGGGAAAAAAACATCGTGCCTCAACACATCAAACCTTATCAGCCACATAAAATGCCAAACAGTGTTTTAAAATCCGACAAAGACACCTGCTGCTAAAGAAGCTGCCCCAAATCTCTCAAGAAGGAACAGGCTATCGATACCTGTATCAGCTTAAAAAATAAAATTGTGCTTCCCTTACCGTAAATTTATACAGCTGCACAAGCGGAACACTGACTACTCTACAGCAGTGGTTCTCAAATGGGGGTACGCATACCCCTGGGGGTACTTGAAGGTATGCCAAAGGGTACGTGAGATTTTTTTTAAATATTCTAAAAATAACAACAATTCAAAAATCCTTTATAATTATATTTATCTACTAATACTTCACCAATATATGAATGTAAGTTCATAAACTGTGAAAAGAAATGGAACAATGCAATATTCCGTGTTGACAGCTAGTCTTTTTGTGGACATGTTCCATTAATATTGATGTTAAAGATTTCTTTTTTTGTGAAGAAATGTTTAGAATTAAGTTCATGAATCCAGATGGATCTCTATTACAATCCCCAAAGAGGGCACTTTAAGTTGATGATTACTTCTATGTGTAGAAATCTTTACTTATAATTGAATCACTTGTTTATTTTACAACAAGTTTTCAGTTATTTTTATATATTTTTTTCCAAATAGTTCAAGAAAGACCACTACAAATGAGCAATATTTTGCACTGTTATACAATTTAATAAATCACAAACTGATGACATACTGCTGTATTTTACTTCTTTATCTCTTTTTTCAACCAAAATTGCTTTGCTCTGATTAAGGGGCACTTGAATTAAAAACATGTTCACATGGGGTACATCACTGAAAAAAGGTTGAGAACAACTGCTGTACAGTATATCGAAGTTTACGTCTTGCAGTATTGTCCCTTTAGAAGATTTTATCATAGAAGAGCCTGGTTTAAAGTCTAATCATTCCACTGCCAAGTATAAGCATGTAAGTATTAAAAAGAATAGGACCTAAATTAGATCCTTGAGGGACACCACATGTGAAAGTGGTGGGCTTTGAGGAGCTTGTATACATAATTTTTCATTAAATTGTATTTTCTTTCTGAGAGATAGGATGTGAACCACTTGGGAAGGGTACCAGAGAGGCCCACCAGGTGTATCCGTCCGTTCCAAAGAATGAGTCAATAACTCCCACTTGAACTTAATGCATAACTAGTTGTTCACTGTGGGCTGCGGTTATTGCAGGCATCATCCGATCGTCAGGAGACGCACGGTCAAAGATTATATTTCATCAGCTGTCCTTTGTACCACCATGTTCCGTCCCCGCGGGATGAGTTCAGTCATAGTCAACAGGGCAGGAAGTATGTAGGTGAAAAGTCACTTGGTAGACAGTTGTGTAATTGTCTGTGAAAGCATAGCTGTGTGTCTTACAGTTAGCAAACAGGGAGGGTTCATAACTGTACGCGTTGGTCTGTCATGTGCTGCTAATGAGTTTTTTTTGTTTTTTTTTCATCACAGTACAAAGCCACAGACTTCGTGGTTCCTGGGCCGGGCAAAGTGGAGATGATCTACACACCCTCTAAGGGCGAAGCAGTGAAGTTTGTGGTACATAACTTTGAAGGTAGGTTTGTGTGTGCGTTCAAGCATTCAACAATTATAACTAGATGAGTCAAAATAGTTAAAATTGTATTCCACTATGACCTGCTGATATAAGAGGGAGCGTGTTAATAATTCCCATTGTATTCCCACACTTGCTACATGTAGATGACACACAATACATTGTAAATTGTTCTACGTTTGAACTCCACCTTGTAAAGGGGATCAAAGCTTTATTTTTAATTGTATTTTATTATCTTTATTTGGTCAAGTTGTATTTATATGTGCATGGCTGTTAGTTGGTTCCAAACATGACAGCGATAAATGGATTTTCGCAAAGTAGAAATCCTTAAAAGCATAAACAAACTTTGATTTAAAAAAAAAAATGTTTCTTTACATTGCAAGAGTTCTTTAGACTTGAAATAACACATTTGAGTCACCCTTACACTCTTTTATCCCCATATATTAATGCTGGCTGAGGCCGAGCCAATCAGTGATTTTGAACAACGCTTTGATTGGTTTGAGTTCACCTAGTGCCCAACACTTTTGTAGTATTAATGTATTATTAGTTTGTTTCTCTATTTTTTATGCCTTGATATAACAAATTTTGGACCAAAATAAATGTTGAATAGGCTTTAAAGAAATCTGTGATGTGATGAAGCCTCAATATTTGAAGTGCAATGTGGCACAGGCTGACTATACAGTATGTATGGATGTAGTATGTTTTTTTTCATTTGATTATTATTTCATTTTTATAATACTCCCAGTTTACTTTGAGGAAGGTGTGTTACACCCTGGGCTGGTTGCTGGTCGCAAGACTTTATTTTACTTTGTTTTATGTATGTATCCATTGTTTCAGAACATTTTCTACAATTATCAATGTCACAAATTTTACATCCACAATCAGAAAGGTCAAAGTTCAGACCGATATAGTTTCTTTATAGTTTTACTGTTGAAGGTTTATTATCAAAGCAATGGAGACAGTGTTTTGCATTTTCCCATCATCCCTTGTTGTGGATTTAAATGGGTGTAATTTAGAAAAAAAATGTTATACTGATCTGACTTTTTTTTATAATATCCACAAATTTCAATGTGCTTGTTGTGTTATTTGGGACCATTTTTGTGCTGTTTGAATTCTTTTTTTATGCACCATGACTACAAAAGGGTGATTGGATTGGGTCATGTAAGTAATTGCTGTGCATGTATTCCCCTTGGATGTAGAATTAATTGTCACTGACTTAAGTTACTTCATGGAGTCACCAAAGGATGAAATAATGGCAGCTATCGGACCTCTTTTGTAAGACGTTGGTGGGCCGCACTTGGCCTGCGGTCCGTTGTTTGGACGCCCCTAAATGGATTGGGCTTCTTATTTTGCTCACTTGAGCGACGCAATTCTCTGCGGACATGTTCAATAGATCAGCTTTGTGTGCGATATCAAGTTTGCACATGTTTTTTAGTACACGCAAACCTTTAGTCGATGTACGCATATTTGCGTGCAGGCACGGGCGGCGTGGCGTTGGGGATGTACAACACGGACAAATCCATCAAGGACTTTGCTCACAGCTCCTTCCAGATGGCCCTGACTAAATCTTGGCCGCTCTACCTCAGCACCAAGAACACCATCCTGAAGAAGTACGACGGGCGATTCAAGGACATCTTCCAGGAGATCTATGAGAAGTACGAACACACAGCTGTGTATTTCATATACCGCTTTTTTCGGAGTATAAGTCGCACCTGCCGAAAATGAATAACAAAGAAGGAAAAAACCATATATAAGTCGCACTGGAGTATAAGTCGCATTTTTGGGGGAAATTTATTTGATAAAACCCAACACCAAGAATAGACATTTGAAAGGTAATTTAAAATAAATAAAGAATGTGAACAACAAGGTGAATAAGTGTACGTTATATAACGCATAAATAACCAACTGAGAAGGTGCCTGGTATGTTAACCTAACATATTATGGTAAGAGTCATTCAAATAACTATAACATATAGAACATGCTACACGTTAATCAAACAATCCATCATTCCTAATCACTAAATCCGTTGAAATCTTATACGTCTAGTCTCTTACGTGAATGAGCTAAATAATATTATTTGATATTTTACGGTAATGTGTTACTAATTTCACACATAAGTCGCTCCGTAGTATAAGTCGCACCCCTGGCCAAACTATGAAAAAAACTGCGACTTATAGACCGAAAAATACGGTACACTAAAACCCCGCTATGGGGACTAATGGACAAAATAAAAAAAATAAAACTTATTTTGACACTCTCACCTAATTGTGTTCTGGCTTTAGTGTTCTTTTGTTCACACTGTTGTGTTTCCTCAGCGAATACCGCCCTCAGTTTGAGACCAAGGGCATCTGGTACGAGCACCGACTGATCGACGACATGGTGGCCCAGGCCATGAAATCGGATGGTGGCTTCATTTGGGCCTGCAAGAACTACGACGGGGACGTCCAGTCCGACTCTGTGGCACAAGGTCCGTGGTCCATGAAGACAACACAACAGCACACAAGTGTGAAATCCTGTTAGCAATAGATATGGGTACCGTATCCGGTACTTTTATGGCACTGACCAAAACCTGACGGTCTTGCCAAAAAGACAACACGCTCAGGGAGCTGTGGCTGAGGAATCAAATTGATGTAAAATCTAACGGTGCCATTTTACGGTACCACTGGCGATCACTCCAGCAACACTGAGAGCAAACTCAGCCAAACAACCTGTAGGTAATGTTGCAATTTTCAATGCCAACGAGAACATTGACTCAAAAAAACACTCCAACCTAAGTAAAGTAAGGCTCCACTTTTCCAAAAATGCCTTAGCTTGACGCTAGTATATATTGGCGTTGCTATACACATTCTACTGATGAGCGTTAACGATTTTACATTGGGATATCAACACCTCTAAAGTACAACTAAGATGCACGTTACAATCAAACAGCTGGTGAGTAATAAGTACAATACTGAGAGTATTAACACGTTTTAGGGTGCAACAAAAAAAAAAAACACAAATCATATACTACTGCCATCTAACGTCTTGGACTTGCAACTGTGATTGCGGTTTAATGTCATTGCAAATGATAATAAAACAAGATAAAACAACCGGACAGCTGTTGTAACCAGCTCTTTTTTAAATGTTGCAATACAAATATCTAATTTTAATATCAAAAACAAGTAATATTTATTAACTCACATTCACATTGGTACTGATGAGTATATTCCCGGCACCTGGGAATCGATACCGTATCGGTTAAAGTGTTAACGTTACCCATCTCTAGCTAGCAAGTCTTCTTCGCCAACAGGCTACGGCTCCTTGGGGATGATGACCAGCGTGTTGATCTGTCCCGACGGACGCACCGTGGAGTCGGAGGCGGCGCACGGCACGGTGACTCGCCACTATAGGCAACACCAGCAGGGCAAAGAGACTTCCACCAACCCCATCGGTAGCAAACACGCACAGTTTGCCCTTTTGAAAGCTTGCTGGTGAGAGGTATTTACCACGTGTCGTTCTGTCATCGCAGCCTCCATCTTTGCGTGGACCAGGGGCCTCCTCCATCGGGCCAAGCTGGACAACAACAAGGAACTGGGCGTGTTCGCCGAGGCGCTGGAGGCCGTTTGCATCGAGACCATCGAGGCCGGCTTCATGACCAAGGATTTGGCCATCTGCATCAAGGGGCTTTCAAAGTAAGATAAGATGTTGATCTTTTTTATCCTTTTATGTTGTTGCCTTTGTTTTAATTTAATTGCTGCTTTAATTCACTTTGGTTTTGTACAGCGCTCTGGGATTTTATCTGTGATAAGCATTTCATAAATACAATTGACTTACTCTCAGTGACAAATAAGGTGAAAACAGAGCTGTGTTTTTAATGCACATTTTTCAACCTCTTATTCTCCTAGTAATACCACATTTTATTTCAAATAATCACAACTATTTTCTAAAGATTTGTGTAAAACTAAATGTTTTTTTATCCATTTTTTTTTACACAATTAGTCTTTTAAAATTACAACTTTGTCTGCCTTGAAAAAAAAAATCGAGCTTCTCCAATATTACACTTTTTTTTAACCTTTTATTCTCTCACTACTACCTCTTTTGTCTGTCGAAAACATGACTACTTTCAGAAGATTTGCGTGGAAATAAATTTGTTTTATTGTCTACTAAAGTGAAACTTAATAAGATGCTCAAAAATTTAATATTTATCTAAGGATTTCCACGCTTCTTTAAACGTACAACAAAGTATACATTTTTTTGTAAAATATGCCATTTTCCTCTGGAAAAAATGAAACCTTAGTCTTTTGAAATTACAAGTTTTTCCCCTTGAAAAAAATCCAGCTTTATTATTGTAAGATTACACCTTTTATAACCTTTATTCTCCTAATTGTAGCATTTTTTAAATTGATAGAACATAAAGATTTTTTAAATATTCGTGTGAAAAATTTAACTTTATTCACCTAAGACTTCCCACACATCTTAAAAATGTTTTCTCTAAAATTAAACAAAAAACGGCTTTTTAACGCAAGAAACAAAACCTTGGTCTTCAAAAAAATACAATTTTTTAGCCTATTCAAAAAAAAAAATTTTCGTTACATATTTTTTAACCTTTATTCTTTTACTAGTACCACTTTTGTTAACATGACTATTTTCAGAAGATTTCTGTAAAAATCTAAATGATTTTTTTTACTAAAGTGAAACTTGATAAGATGCTCAAAAATATATTATTTATATAAAAGCCCCGCAACTCCGAGAGGAACAAACGGTAGAAAATGGATGGTTGAATGGATTACAACAAAAATATAACTTTTTTTTGTAAAATGATGCATTTTTCCTTTGTAAAAAAAATGCAACCTCGGTCTTCTGAAATTACAAATTTTCCCCTTAAAAAAAATCCAATTTTTTTCTTTCAAGATTAGACCTTTTTAAACTTTATTTTCTTAGTAGTACCCTTTTTTTAAATCCATAAAACATGACTATTTTCAAAATATTTGTGTGAAAAATCTAAATATATTCATCTAAGACAGGGGTGTCAAACTCATTTTAGATCGGGGGCCACATGGAGAAAAATCTACTCCCAAGTGGGCCGGACTGGTAAAATCCCTGCACGATAACTTAAAAATAAAGACACCTTCAGATTGTTTTCTGTGTTTGAAAATAGAAGAAGCACATTCTGAAAATGTACAAATCATAATGTTTTTTTTTTTTACACTTACATGTCGCGGTTAATAGTATTCTATCTTTATTTGTCGTTATTTATATTTTATGAATGAATGATGTTATAATCTTCATCAGTCAACTCAATGGTGTTCATTTTCAATCAATCAAGATAAAAAAATATCAAAATCAAATTACAGTATGCCATGTATGTAGTTTGATCATTTTCCTCGATTGATGTACTAACCTCATGTGGTTTATTTTGTACATATGTACCATCATCTACAGCAGGGGTCGGCAACCTTTACCACTCAAAGAGCCATTTTTACCCGTTTCACAAAATAAAGAAAACCATGGGAGCCATAAGACTCTTTTGAAATTTAAAATACAATAACACGACGTACAAAGTTTTTTTTTTGCTTTGTGCTATGTATTAACCAGGGGTCTCAGACACGCGGCCCGCAGCTTAATACGAAAATTTAATATTGGTGCGGCCCGCAAGTTTTATTTGAATGCCGCTTGACAACATCACATTTGCCAACCATTCCAATTTTTCCGGGAGACTACTGAGTTTCAGAGCAAACTTTCTCTTGACTGTCTGCTGGTTTTCACCCAAACAACAATAATAAGGGCGTGCTATGATGACAATGCGTTTAGCGCCCTCTACAACCGTAACAAACAGTTTACCAGCTCATTCACATGTTGTATGAGGGTTCTGCAGCCACACATAAGCGACTGCAAGGCATACTTGTTCAACAGCCATACAGGTTACACTGAGAGTTGTGATATAAACAACTTTAGCACTCTTACTAATATGCGCCACACTGTGAAACCACACCAAACAAGAATGACAAACAAATTTCGGGAGAACATCCGCACTGTAACAAAACATAAACACAACAGAACAAATACCCAGAATCCCATGTATCCCGAACTCTTCCGGGCTACATTATACACCCCCCCTACCACCAAAAGCCCGCCCACCTCAACCCACGCACGGGAAAGGTGGGGTGGGGAGAATGAGGGTGTATAATGTAGCCTGGAAGAGATAGGGATGCATGGGATTCTGGGTATTTGTTCTGTTGTGTTTATGTTGTGTTAGAGTACGGATGTTCTCCCGAAATGTGTTTGTCATTCTTGTTTGGTGTGGGTTCACAGTGTGGTACATATTAGTAAGAGTGTTAAAGTTGTTTATATTACAACCCTCAGTGTAACCTGTATGGCTGTTGAACAAGTATGCATTGCAGTCGCTTGCGCATTGAGTCAGCAGCCGCACCCTAGATGTGGTCGGCCGGCACTCAGATAGCATAGTATTAAATCGGACGCGACGACAAGGTCGAGAGGATTTTTAAGGCATTGCCATCACGGCACGCCCTCAATATTGTTGTCCGGGTGAAAATCTGAGAATGTTATTATAATGTAGATTTCTGGGAGAGGCACTGAAATCTGGAAAACCTCCCGCAAAAAGGGGGGTGTTTGCAAGTAAGCAGCTGAACCACATCAGAGTGATCCAAGAGCCGCATGCGGCTATGGAGCCGTGGGTTGCCGACCGCTGATCTACTGAGATACAAAGAATTGCTATTGCAACATCCAGTAGACACATGTAGAAGAGCTGTTTCTTTCATTCAAAAATTTCAGGTTGATTTGTATACTTAGCAAACTCATCCCGCGGGCCAGATAAAACCTGTCTGCGGGCCTGATACGGCCCATGGGCCGTACGTTTGACACCCCTGATCTAAGATTTCCCACGCTTCTTACAATTTTTTTCTAAAAAAAATGTCATTAAATACTATAAAAATAACGCCTTTTTTCACACCCAAAACAGATCCGTGGTCTTTAAAAAATACCACGTTTTAGCCTCCTAATAACTTTTGTAGGATTACATATTTTTTAACCATTATTCTCTTTATAGTCAGTAAAAATATGACTATTATCCTCATAAGATTTGTGTGACATAAAGTATGTTTTTATACTAAAAAGTAACTTGACAAGATCTTCAAAAAAGTTAATAATCTTAGACATTTTTACAACAACTTTCTTTTTGTCAAACTGCAATTAGTTTTTCTAAAGACAACAAATACAACTGTATTCTTGTAAGATTCAGACTTTTTTTCACAAAAGAAATCACCTTGGTATTTTCAAATTGCAACTTTTTAAAAAATAAATATATGCCTTTATTTTTTAAATAATGCACCTTTTTTGCCTGTTATTTTTGAGAACAGTCACAGTTTTTCTCATTAGATCGTAATTTCATTTCTGGTAACAAATGGTTTCACTTATAATAAGGGGAAAAATGCAAAGTTATACTTGTATTTTTCTTAAAGACATACAACTTTATTTGTGTTACACGATACATACTTTTTCTTGATTATTAGAACCTTTATTCTATTTAATCATGTTCACATCATCTTTGAGTTGCTTGTATCATGACTGCCCTCTAGTGGTCAGTGGTCTGCGCTACACAACCTTAATGTCGCATTTTAAAACCCCTTTTCAAGAATACGGGCGGTAAATAAATAAAGTGTAATAACGTCTCCTCTTCTCACAGGGTGGCGCGCTCTGACTACCTGAACACCTTCCAGTTCTTGGACAAGTTGGCAGAGAACCTGAAGACAAAGATGTCCAAACAGCCCAAGCTGTGATCACGCTTACACCCACGCACGCACACACACACACACACACACACACACACCCTTTTCGTAGATACACACTGCATCTGGAAGTCTCCCCCGCCGAATAATCCCAAAGCCGGCAGGAACCAGGCCAGGACTTCCAGCAGGACTTAGGACTCCTATCATTCCTACACACAAGAAGGTGTAGTCTGGGCGTATCAGGATGAGTGCCTCCTCTCCTCTCAGTGAAGCACAAACAGACGAAAATAATCGACAAGCTGAAGGTGGAGCCTCGCCTGGCTTGTCCAATATTATTAATTTCCATTCCAGTGCTCATATTGTCATGTTTGACACCAACTGTACCACGGACACACCTCATCAACACTAAGCTAAAAAAGTTTATAAAAAGAATTTTAAATGTTGTTTTTAACTGTTTTATAACTTCATCCTGCAATATGGAACCTCATGAAAATATGCTTTGTAACTCAAAGTAAGCAGGCCTTAAGTTGTTTCCATGCAAGAAAACTATGCCACAACTTTTAATTTAAATATTGTAAATGCTGTTTATCATTTAAACGAACCTAATATGACAATAAATCATGTTTTTATTAGTAGATGAGACTGTCGTGTTGAATACTAAAACTAAAAAAGTTAAGGATCTACTTATTATATTTTGTGCTGAAATACAACAATATACAGAAACAGGTTCGCGTCAAATATTAATTAAACTTAATACTAGGATTTTTTTGTGGCATTATGAAAAAAGTGGAGTTAAGTCCAAGTTAATGTTTGGAAAAGAATACAAATATAATTTTAAAAATATAATTTTTTCCAGGTTTTTATTTCAATAGTATTATTAGTTAAGGAGAACAAAGAAAATGGGATTGTTTTTGTTTAAAATTGAGGACATTTTTTAATTGAATTCATTCAGCATTTTTACTGGGTTTTAATTTATTTTCATTTTTTTGTGGCATTATTGAAAAAGTGGAGTTAAGTCCAAGTTAATGTTTAGAATAGAATACAAATATAATTTTAAAAATATCTTTATTTTCAGGTTTTTATTTCAATAGTATTATTAGTTGTAGGAAAAAAGTTAATAGAATTGTTTTTGTTTAAAAATGAGGGATTTTTTAATTTATTATTACATTTTATTCATTTAGCATTGTTACTGGGTTTTAATTTATTTGCATTTTTTGTGGCATTATTAAAAAAGTGGAGTTAAGTCCAAATTAATGTTTAGAATAGAATAGATATATAATTATTTTAGTAAAATAAATACTGTACATAATGTGGTCTGGGTTCAGATACTGGATACTAACAGTCATTAAGTTACGGATCTCAGTATTGTGCAGAAACAGGTTGACATAAAAGATTAACTTAATACTTTTTGAATGTATTTTCCACTTTTTTGGTAACAGGAAAGTAGCGTTAAGTCCGATTCATTGTTTAGAATATAATGCAAATATTTATAATTTTTTATGAATACATGTAAAAAAATATATAAATTATGTTTCAGGTTTTTATTTCAGTGGCATTCTTAGTTAGTTTTACAGGATAACTGTCAGCTTGTTATCTAAATATTCTCAATCATTTATATCGAGGTATTTTTTAAATAAATTGTATTCAATTACAAAAAAATAAGTTAATATTTAGCCATTTCAAATCAAACTTTTTGTATTCATTTTGAATTAAATTCTACTTATCTTTCCATTTTTACTTTGGTGTTGGGAAGTCAGCACAAAATCCAGGTTGTTATTTTTAAAGGCCTACTGAAATGAGATTTTCTCATTTAAACGGGGATAGGAGGTCCATTCTATGTGTCATACTTGATCATTTCGCGATATTGCCATATTTTTTCTGAAAGGATTTAGTAGAGAACATCCACGATAAAGCTCGCAACTTTTGGTGGCTAATAAAAAAGCCTTGCCTGTACCGGAAGTAGCCAACGATGTGGGCGTAACGTCCCGGGTTGTGGAGCTCCTCACATCTGAACATTGTTTACAGTCATGGCCACCAGCAGCGAGAGCGATTCGGACCGAGAAAGCGACAATTTCCCCATTAATTTGAGGGAGGCTGAAAGATTTGTGGATGAGGAAAGTGAGAGTGAAGGACTAGAGAAAAAAAAAGACGAGGGCAGTGGGAACGATTCAGATGTTTTTTGACACATTTACTAGGATAATCCTGGAAAATCCCTTATCTGTTTATTGTGTTACTAGTGTTTTAGTGAGATTATATGGTCGTACCTGTACAACCTGAAAGTCGGAGGGGTGTGGCCACGGGTGTGGTGACCGCCAGTGTCTCAGAGGGAAGCCATGTTTCTCGACAAGGCGAAGGCAGCCGGAATGAGATTTCTTTTGTCCCCCCTCCTCCACGGTGTAAGCATCCGACAATCAGGGGCGGCTGGTGGGAGGAGGCAAGAGAGTCCGCAACTGCAGGAAGAACGACGCAAACTCTCCGCTCATGTCTACGGTAAGAGCCGACTTATTACCACCATTTTCTCACCGAAACCTGCCGGTTGACATGTGGTAGGGAACCATGTGCGCTTGACCACTCTGTTCCATAGTAAAGGTTCTCCGTCATCTTTCGGGAATGTAAACAAGGAAACACCGGCTGTGTTTGTTTTGCTGAAGGCGGCCGCAATACACCGCTTCCCACCTACATCTTTCTTCTTTGACGTCTCCATTATTAATTGAACAAATTGCAAAACATTCAGCACACAGATGTCCAGAATACTGTGGAATTATGCGATTAAAGCAGACCACTTATAGCTGGGATCGGTGACATCATGCACACGCGTCATCATACCGCGACGTTTTCAGTGGGATAATTAGTGCGAAATTTAAAATTCCAATTTAGTAAACTAAAAAGACTGTATTGGCATGTGTTGCAATGTTAATATTTCATCATTGATATATAAACTATCAGACTGCGTGGTCGGTAGTAGTGGGTTTCAGTAGGCCTTTAAGATGCTAATGCCTTCCGGGCGCGGCCAACGCTGCTGCTCACTGCTCCTCTGGGGGTGATCAAGAGGGATGGGTCAAAAGCCACACCAAGTGTGTGTGTGACAATCATTGGTACTTTAACATTATAAGAAAATTTGAAGTAAAATGCAGTGTATTTCTTAGACAAAGGAAACAAATATTAATGATAAATAATAATATTAACAATACACCTTTCATGTGGGAGTGTTTCTTCTCGTACGAAACACGCCCATTCTGTGGAATGTGGTCCACTTAGAAACAAATTCAGCTTGTTTTTGCGTGAAAGATGGATTGTCCGAGGTTGGAAACCTCCACAGAAGTTTCAAATCCGGAGACAAATACTACACGACGGTAAGAAACTTCATATTTTTGTTTGACTATATTTCCTCGCTGAAACGTTCTTTGCTCTTTTATTAAAAAAAAAATCTTTATTGTATTTGTTGGCTTATACTGTTATTTATTGGTTTTATTGTGTTCCTGGTCGACGGTAAAAACAAATAAAAATGTGCTTTTCGTGTGTTTTAAGGTTATATTATATATCCAAAGCGTTTTATTTCAGTTTCAATATGTTGGTTTTATTAAGTTTCGATTCACGTTAACAGTCACGATGCCTTGGGAGGTAACCCGGAAATACCAACGGTCTTTCACAAAACATCAAATAATCACATCAAACATAAAATAGAAACGTAAATACTGTAATATATTCTGTATTTTAATTAGTATTGTTTTTTTGGTATGTGATGATATTTCAGAAATATATATTTTTAGATGACGACGGCATCGACGTTGGGATTTTAGACGGCACGCGAATGCATCACTCGAGACAGTTACAGTAATGGGCAAATATTCGTTTCCCCCGGAAATCCAACTTAAAAGATGATTTTACAGTATTTGCGTTTTATTTTTAAACTTGTTTATTATGACCACATAAAACAAATAAAAAAATGACGAACTCAGCTTTCTGAGCATTGTAATTTCCGACAAGTGAATGCAGCACTCAAACGGCTATACTGTACTCACCCACTGGCCACTTTATTAGTTACACTTGCACACTTGCCAATGACATTAACTTTAACAAAAATATTAATTATCGAATAGGTTTTATTTTGATTGACACTGTCTGAGAACTCTAGCACTATGCAGTCAAAAGTTTGGAGAAAATGTTTGCATTTAAATGTATGAGAATGTTTTTAAAGAATTTTAAACGGTGCTGCAAGTGTTGATAGTTGTCTTTTTGTTGTTATCATTGTTATCATCATCGTTATTATTATTATTAATATTTTTTGGTCATTATTGTGCTGTTTGTAATATTTCGGTGGGTTCCAGCTTGGGTGCAATGACCATGATCCCACCCAATGAGTCTCGCCGAAACCAAATAAGGAAGAGTAAGCGTTGCTCCTTTCTCTGCACTTTTCTTTTAAATAATATTATTATCATAATTATTAATTGTATTGTGTTATTATTTGTGTTGTTGTTGTAGTGGCTCAAAAGGAAGAGGAGGAGCTTCAGAGATGGAAGGAGTCTCACAGGCTGACACACGTGCACATCACTCCTGACAAACTGGGTACAGTACAAGTGTTACACTAACCTTTTATTTCCTACACAATGTTCCTTTAGTGGTTATTTTATTCTTGTTCTTTCTTGTTTAACACGTCAAGGCGGCGATGCAACGTTGGCTCAAGTCAGGGAGAGGCAATACCAGGACTTGCGTTGCTCCAAAGTACTGAAGAAGGTACTTGATTGCACCACAGGCCACAACATTTGGTACATATAATCCAAGCTGATGGAGAAGTATTTAATCAGTATCTACAAGTGTGGCGATACACTGAAAAAACAATTGAACATTATAAATAATAAGTCGGGTTATACCTGAGTGAATTGCACCATTTTGACCATTTTTGATCATGCTGTGCCACCTAATGTTGTGCCGCTTGTCATATCATATACTGGTATATGTACGTATGTATATATGAATGTATGTATGTGTGTGTGTGTATATATATATATATATATATATATATATATATATATACATATATATATGTGTGTATGTATTAGAGATGCGCGGATATGCAATTGTATCATCCGCAACCGCATCACTAAAGTCGTCATCCACCTGCCATCCTCCGAACCAACATTTTATCAAAACCACAACCGCCCGCCGCCCGCCACCCGCCCGTTGTTATTTATCAGGGGTCGACAGTCTTTATCGCTCTAAGAGCTATTTTGACCAGTTTCACAGAGTAAAGAAGACATTGGGAGCCGCAAATATTCTCGCGAATATCTGGTGGTGCTCATCCTGTTAACGAGAATAAGGGCGTGCTATACATCCATTGCCTTGAACGCCTTCAACAACATGTACAAACTGTTTGCCAGTCCAGCAACATGTTGTGTGCACCTTCCGCAGACACACGTACAAGATTGAAAGGCATACTGGGTGACGGAGTACACCGATGGTTGTGATATAAACAATTTTAACACACTTGCTAATATGCGCCACGCTGTGAAGCCAGACCAAACAAGAATGACAAACACATTTCGGGAGAACATCCTCACAGTAACAACATAAACCCAACACAACAAATACCCAGAATCCTTTGCATCCATGACCATTCCTGAATATTTTTTTACACCCTGCTAGCACCAAACCCTACGCCTCCAACCCCGCCCACCTTACCGATGCACGGGAGGTTGGGGGGGCGGTGTTTGGTGCTAGCGGGTTGTAAAATATATGAATGTTGTCTATCTGTGTTGGCCCTACGATGAGGTGGCGACTTGTCCAGGGTGTACACCGCCTTCCGCCCGATTGTAGCTGAGATAGGCACCAGCGCCCCCCGCGACCTCAAAGGGAATAAGTGGTAGAAAATGGATTGATGGATTAATGCAAACACTTCCTTTTTGACCCTCGGGCTGTGCCATAGTGAAGGAACATGGCTGCAGTTTACTTGCAACTGATATGCCACAAGCGAGCAGAAATGGACCAAATAAAGTTTACATTATGGAAATATCATGTTCACAGCCATGGCAAGTTGTTCTCCCGACAAAAAAAAAGACACATTTTCGTCCTGAGAAGAGGTGACATCGCTGCAGCAAACACCTGCTACGCGCTTCGTTCAGACGTGGGTGGTGCTTCACTTCCGTGTTCAGATTATAGTTAAAGTGCAGCGATAACATAACATTTGGATAATTACTGTGACTGTTTTAGTAAGTACGATGACATAAAAGCTCAACAGAAGTCAAAGACTCTGGGCAGAATGTCGAAAGGAGACTCTTGCTGTCAGTTGACCCGATATTAAAACATGTCAAGAAACTTTGTCAAAACAATCACACACTTTTACGGCTTCACAATAAAAGCGCTACGCTGTACATCTGGTTTAACTACATTTAGGGTTTCTCCTTAATATACGGGCTTCAAATTAGCCATCACACCTAACAAAAGTAATATAATTTATTGTAGCGTGCAGAAAAAAACAAAGCCTGACTTCCTCTTTAGCTTTTATTGTCAATCTTATGCTAAAAACAGGCCCAAGTCCAACAAGTTTTGGCTGGCTGAAATATTGTATAAATTATTTTATGATAAGTTATTTTTGAGTCCTCAATTACAGAATGATTAGCAGGCTAAAGATAAATGTCATTAATTATTAGAGTAGGTTCAAACATTGTGATGTACAGAATATCAGAAGCATTTATTCAAGTAGAAATATCACATATACCCCTTAACTTAGTTTAATTGGCAACACTAAATGGTCCCTAGTGTGTGAATGTGAGTGTGAATGTTGTCCGTCTATCTGTGTTGGCCCTGCGATGAGGTGGCGACTTGTCCAGGGTGTACCCTGCCTTCCGCCCGATTGTAGCTGAGATAGGCGCCAGCGCCCCCCGCGACCCCGAAAGGGAATAAGCGGTGGAAAAATGGATGGATGGATACCCCTTAACTTATTGTTATTGTATATACTGCAATTGGAAGAAAAGAGTCGTTGAAGAAGTTTCGCCGCCAAACAGCGGCCTCTATTGGCTGAATTAGTAGTTACAGGCATGTTGGGTAAAAAGTGACCACGTCTTCTGAGCAAAAGTGTGCTTTTTTTCCCTTCTTTTTACATGTTCCTCACAATATACAGTTTGATCAAATAAATATTTAGTTAAAAAGTGTGTTCCTCACTATATACAGTTTGATCAAATAAACATTTAGTTAAAAAAGTGTGTTTGTATACCTAAATTAAAAAACAAGTTTTCATTCGAAAAGTATGTTTGTGTTTTCAGATGAAACAGGAAAATTTGGCCCGGAAGAAGAGACAAGAGGAAAATGACGAGTTTCAGCACAAGAAGGATGAACAAAGAAAAAAGGTAATTTAGAAAACTCTTAAATCATCACAAAAATGATAATATTGTAATATTTACAGGATTACTATCGTACTGTGTAAATCTGTACTTTTCATGTTCAAAAAGTAGTACCACGTGTAACCGCTAGATGGTGGCAAAGGCTAGCACGACACATTTTAAAGCGTACACTGGACACTTCATTAGGTACACTTGCCCAATCTAACAATGTCCTATTAAATCTTTAAAAATATAATACTGATTTCTACATGGTTTCTGAGTAAGACTGATACTTATTTTGTCTATTCAAGAGCTTTGATCGTTTTATGAACACACAAAAGTTAATTGCTGTGAGGTTTTGCAGGCCGAGCGTAACGAAATGAGGGCGCAGGAGGAGCAGCAGTGCAGGCGCCAACAACAACGACAGGAACACATCAGGTGATATTGTAACAACAATTATTATTTATCTTAATAACTTCAAAACTCTGGTTTTAAACAGATGACAAACTTATTTTTACGCTTGGACAACAAACCTTGTACATTCCTTTAATATTACATCATATTTATAAGACCTTATGTATAATATTTGTATTATTAGTAATAATACAACTATACAGTATCTAACAATTAATTTTTTATTATCCTTGTTATTAAGTAAGTTTTTATTTTTTTTTACCACCACTGTTAATATGACATAAATTTAAGAAGCCTTTATGTGTATTAGTTGTATTATTAGTAGTAACAATAATAATACAATTATATAATTTTTTAATATAAATTTTTAAATTTTTCAGTTTTTGTTTTTTACCACCACCATTGATAATATTACATGCACATACTGAAGCCTTTATGTATCTAAATTGTATTAAGAATTCTTATAGTAATAATACAAATATTAATGACATTGATAGATAATAATGATAATACTCCATTAAAATACATTTAATTGAATTAAAATGAGATATTCATAAAGAAAAATTGTAAATTAAAACGTTATGACATTTTTACTACCCTATGTTTATTTCATAAGGGTTGTAAAAATCAAATTTAAATGCAAACAAATATAAAACAATATGTCATTTATTAGCGTTATAGTCCCTGTTTATTAGCATTTCCAAAATAATGTTTTTAAAAAAAATATTCAAAACAATATATTTCGTTTTATTGTATTGATGTTTTTTTAATGTAATACAGTTATAAAAACTAATACAAATAGAATGAATTTAAACAAAATAAATTATTTTGTATTATTCTTGTTTTTACTGGCTTATCTAAAAATGCTTTTAAATCAGAAAACATTTTAAATTTTTCCACAAAAATGAAATTTTAGCAAATCAATCAAATATATTTGAATACAATTTATTAAAAAGAAGATTAAAACAATCTCAAAAGAATATATCTAACCTAATAAATGTACAATATATGTGAATAAAAAGTAATGAAAATAGAGAAAATAAAACAAAATCTTTTTTTGAAATTCTTGTTCTTACTTGGTTATTTAAAAATGCATTTAAAATAGAAAAGCTTTGAAAGTTTTCACAAAAATAACATTTGAACAACTCCATATATATATATATATATATATATATATATATATATATATATATATATGTATTACTTGTTTTAAATAAAAATGATCATTCAAATTGGAAATCCTTTAATACATTTTTTTCCAAAATAACATTTGAACAAAACAAATCATATCAATGTAAATATGTGTGAATAAAATGTATAAAAAGTTGATTAAAACATTATCAAAACAATAAACAGTGTTATTAGTATTGTTTTTTAATTTATTACATGTTTTGAAAAGAGAAAAACTAAATCGATTCAAATGCTTCATCTATTTAAAAAGTAATAATGTTTGAGCACACTTAGTACAATATTGAAACAATAGTAATGCTGTATTATTATGTATGTAATACAGTTGTATTATGACATATGAATGTATGTAGGAGATGATAAATAATCGAGTTTAGTCACTGTAGTTGAAATCATCCTCCTCCCTGCTGCACATGAATTATGAATTATGAGTTGTGTCATCGCACAGCCAGCTGGAAACACATGTGGAGCGCTAGCAAGCATGCATGCTAAAAGCTGCACATATACTGTAAATCTGTCAGAGTGGGTGGAGTCAGGGGACGTCACATAATGACGCATGAGTAAAATGGCAGGAACCAGGAAGTAGATGCAATGGCCGCAGTTTTGACCCTGAATCAGACTATTTTTTATGTTTCTTATGGGGGGAATGATCACACGTTGTTTTGATTGTTGTCAGAGTGAACTCGGCCTTCCTGCACAACCTTGATGGTCGTGATGGTTGTCGTCAGAGCTCACCTGGACCCCGTGATGGTTGGGCGGAGGCAACAGGTAAGCGTATGCAGTTGTAGACAAAGCCTCTTATAAATAAATAAATAAATAAAATAATTAATGGGTTGTACTTGTATAGCGCTTTTCTACCTTCAAGGTACTCGAAGTGCTTTGACACTACTTCCACATTTACCCATTCACACACACATTCACACACTGATGGAGGGAGCTGCCATGCAAGGCGCTAACCAGCACCCATCAGGAGCTAGGGTGAAGTGTCTTGCTCAGGACACAACGGACGTGACGAGGTTGGTACTAGGTGGGGATTGAACCAGGGACCCTCGGGTTGCGCACCGCCACTCTTCCACTGCGCCACGCCGTCCCCTTATATTTCAAACGCAGCTACTGCCATCTTGTGAAGGACAGTAAAAAAAACTACATGAGGGGTTGCCCACAGCCAATGCTGTAAATATTTTCTTTGAAATACCAAAAGGGTCGAAGTCACTTTCAAAGCGGCAAGACTCGCCCTTTTAGTGTTTTGCCTGTTTTTTGTTCACTTTTTCTTGATATTACTTAATTATAAATTGCAAACTACTGTAATTGATTTACATGGACCCCAACTTAAACAAGTTGAAAAACTTATTTGGGTGTTACCATTTAGTGGTCAATTGTATGGAATATGTACTGAACTGTGCAATCTACTAATAAAAGTTTCAATCAATCAATCAATCAATCAATCAAGGCAGTTGAATCAACAGCACCCCTGCTGGTTGCAACCAAGAACTGCATTATATTTGGTATATATAATAAATGTATATAATCCTACAAACATGTCTGATAAAAGAAAAAGAATTAAGGCTCCATTTTTTCAAATGTGTTAGCTTGATGCTAATTTACAATGCATATGCTATATAAATGCTAATGATTAGCATTTGCGTTTCTACATGGCAATTTCAACACTTCCAGAATTTGTTAATGAAAACTACAACTAAGATAAATGTTACAATCAAACAGCTGATGTGTCATAAAAACATGACTTACAGTATAAACACTCCACATTAGACCAAATTGGCGCATTCAACTTAATGGCAAAGACTACTTCCAGACTACGGAAACACACAAAGGACAAAACTAATATGAATGCATACTTAATAAATGAGACTAAGAAGTCTAAGAAGACAAGATATAACGACTGGACAGGCAGCAAAATGTTATATATATGTGTTGTTTTATATTATTAAACAGATTAATATTTATATGACACACAAAATGACTGAATATTGATCCAGTTGAGTACCGGTATCAAGTCCCAGATATCGGGATTCGATACAATATCGCTTTTGCTTTGGCTTTTTTTTTTTTTTTTCCCAAAAGGTACAAACGATTCCAGTGCTGCCTCACTTGTTACCAAAATTATGACAATATTTACGTCTTTGTGAACTTTTTCATTTTCCAAAATATGTCCAGGATGTACCCCGCCTTCCGCCCGATTGTAGCTGAGATATGCGCCAGCGCCCCCCGCGACCCCACAAGGAAATAAGCGGTAGAAAATGGATGGATGGATGGATTTTTAGGATTTTAGAATTGATTTGTTTTTTTATTCACACCTTGGAACATCAAAAGTAAGAAAAACACTGGCAAAAAAAAAAAAAAAAGTCATAAATACAAATCAAATAATAGAATAAACTTTATTCATCCCAAAATGGGGAAACAGCGTGGTTGCAGTACAGATGGAAGAGGTCTACCAAAAAAAAAGGTAAAAAAATTAAAAATAAACACATGATAACATTAAAAGGACATAGAACACATTGAGAGCTCAGAGCCATACTTGCCAATCCTCCCAATTATTCTGGGAGACTCCCGAATTTAAGTGCCCCTCCCGAAAATCTCCCGGGGCAACCATTCTCTGAAATCTCTCCCGATTTTCATCCGGACAACAGTATTAGGGGCGTGCTTTAAAGGCACTGTCTTTAGTGTCCTCTACAACCTGTCATCACGTCCGCATTTCCTCCATACTAACAGCTTGTCTGCCCAGTTGCATCATATATGCGGCTTTAACGGACACACACAATTGATTGCACCGCATACTTGGTCAACAGCCATACAGGTTACACTGAGCGTGACCGTATAAAAAACTTTAACACTGTTACAAATATGGGCCACACTGTGAACCCACACCAAACAAGAATGACAAACACATCTGCACCGTAACACAACGGAACAAATATCCAGAATCCCTTGCAGCACTAACTTTTCCGGGACGCTACAATATACACCCCACCACCACCACCAAACCCCGCCCCCCGACCTCAAACACACAGCCCCACCCCCATCTCCCGAATTTGGAGGTGTCAAGGTTGGCAAGTATGCTCAGAGCTGATGCAACCAGCTGCCACTTCAGAGGTGCTATTTCCACTTATAGCTACAAAAGTAAAACACAGCCAAAAAAAACTTAAGACAATTGCAATACATAATAGATATTGTGCACAAAACACACCCAAAAAGGCAAACAGGAGAGCCGACTCTGTCCTAAGCTGCCCACTAGCTCTCGGCCAATGTCCGGTCCGTGTAGATGAGCCAGAATCCGTCCAGGGAGACGAAAATGTCCGATACGTGCTCATTGAACAGGAGGGAGGGGGGGGGGGTGACATTCAACGCTAGCGCCGCGGACCCGGTCTCTTCTTCCGGTCTCTCCATGTGGACTCTGGTGTGGCAGAGAGCCAGCAGCCGGTCTCTGGTGCAAACATGGCCACGGCTCCCCGAGGCAGATCTAAAAAAAATTCACAAAAAATTACTTGCACAATCCTGAAAGGGGCCCGATCCAAAACACCACAAAACACACAAAATTAAAAGGGAAACATCAAGGACACACAAGGGGGGCGCTATCTGGGAAAACGATAATAAACAGGAAGTAGGGCTTTTTACACTTGTATGCCAGTCAGTCCAATTTATAAAGTTTTCATGATGGCCATAGTTTGACACTGGAACAGATAAATGGGGTTGCCACACATCCGTATGCGTAAGTTTGTGTCCTCCTTGTGAATTCTAATACATTTTGCACCTAAAGAACTGATAGTATTCTCAATTCCAAAGCAGGACCAGGACCAAGACCAGTATCAGGACCTGGATCAAGACCTGGATTTGGCTTTGAGTGAACTTTAGCGAAGAAGTGAGTCAAGCCTTCCCGATGGCGACTACTATCAGACGCAGACTTTATTCAAGGGCACGCTCACTTGATCGCCACTTTCCACGGGGGCGGAGCCAAGTGCCATTCAAAAGTTTAGGTGGGGGCTCGGGGTGTTCGGGGTTTCTACTATCTGTCTGCTTGCACTGACCGGTGACTCACTTTTATTTTTTTAGTCCTTGCAACACTTTTTGGATTGTTTTTTTTCCTTGCCGTGACTCATCATCTTCATGTTTTGAGTGAATCAATATGTGCAGCTGCAAGCCAAAGCGTTCCACCCAAATAAATGATTATTTTCTGGTGCAAACTTAATGACAGTAATATTAAAATATAAAGACACCGCTGGGAAAGGAATGGATATCATACTTGAATGAAATGAAATGTCCCGTACATTTATTATTATTTTATTACAGCATGTTGACATCAGTCAGGCAGAAACAATATGTCATTGTTTGCTTTGACGGGTCTCTCTTCACAAATAATGACGTCATTCAACGACATTGACTTGGAAACTCTGCGCTTTGTGTCTTAGTGGATTAACGGTCAACACACGCCGACTTTGAACGACAAACAATAGTTCAAAGTAAGGACGAGTAGCAGAAATAACGACAACGGAGGGGAACGCCGAGCACCGTTCAAGTTGCCAGGGTCCATCATACTCAGAACCCGAGGACCTCCAACGATTTGCAGTTCAGTATTTTGTGGAAAAGTGTGCCTCAAAAGTCAGCCGTGACGTGAAGTGAAGTGAATTATATTTATATAGCGCTTTTTCTCTAGTGACTCAAAGCGCTTTACATAGTGAAACCCAATTTCTAAGTTACATTTAAACCAGTGTGGGTGGCACTGGGAGCAGGTGGGTAAAGTGTCTTGCCCAAGGACACAACGGCAGTGACTGGGATGGCAGAAGCAGGGATCGAACCTGCAACCCTCAAGTTGCTGGCACGGCTGCTCTACCAACCGAGCTATACCGCCCCGTGAATAAAACTGTCAATCTTGCAGGTTTCAAACAGTAGCACAAACCGTCAGTGGTATGCCGTCAGGACCAGCGAGGCCTTCTCTGCTGGCCTAATATGACCATGATCACAATTAAAAATACAATTATTTTTTTATTTACTTTCCCTAAATATGTAAAAATATTCATATTCTCTTCATGTCATATTATGCTCCTTCCAGTGCTGTTGTTTTTACTTTTAGTTTATATCCAATCAGAATTCAGCTAGCTCATGTTGCCATGCTGAACCAAATCTGCCCGGGGCCTTCAGAATCAACAATGTGGGTGTCCGTGCACTGTAAGTGAACAGACACATACAGTTGATAGACTATTGCCATAGCCAATCAGAACGCGAGTTGTTGTCAGGAAGGCCCTCCAGCTGGCCCTGACATTTCAATCAATCAATCGATGTTTATTTATATAGCCCTAAATCACAAGTGTCTCAAAGGGCTGCACAAGCCACAACAACATCCGCGGGTCAGCGCCCACATAAGGGCAAGGAAAAACTCACAACACAATGGGACGTTGATGAGAATGACTATGAGAAACCTTGGAGAGGGCCGCAAATGTGGGTAACCGCCCCCCTTCTAGGGGAGACCAGTGCAATGGACGTCGAGTGGGTCTAGCATGATATTGTGAAAGTCCAGTCAATAGTGGATAGAACACTTGGAAAAACGTTGTTCTTAAACTGTTTGAGTATTTGCTCACGCAGTTTTGGACAAAGTGGTGTACCTCGCCCCATCCTCTTTTGTGAAAGACTGAGTATTTTTTGGGAAGCTGTTTTTGTACCCAATCATGGCACCCACCTGTTCCCAATTAGCCTGCACACCTGTAAGAGGTTCCAAATAAGTGTTTGATGAGCATTCCTCAATTTTATCAGTATTTATTGCCACCTTTACCAACTAACATGATACTGTGAAAGTCCAGTCCATAGTGGCTCTAACATAATAGTGAGTGTCCAGTCCATAGTGGATCTAACATAATAGTAAGAGTCCAGTCCATAGTGGATCTAACATAATAGTAAGAGTCCAGTCCATAGTGGCTCTAACATAATAGTGAGTGTCCAGTCCATAGTGGATCTAACATAATAGTAAGAGTCCAGTCCATAGTGGGTCTAACATAATAGTAAGAGTCCAGTCCATAGTGGATCTAACATAATAGTGAGAGAGTCCAGTCCATAGTAGGGCCAGCAGGAGACGCTTCAGCAGCGCAGACATGCCCACTACCGATGCACTGGCAAGCGGTCCAACCCGGATGCCGACTCTGGACAGCCAGCACTTCATCCATGGCCACCGGACCTTTCTCAGCTTACGGGGGGGTTCGTTCTCCAGAAATGGAGACGGACCACTCCGGACATGATTTAATTCACAAAAAATCAAAGGAGTACAAAAAAAAACGGAAAACAAGCCGAAGACACTACGTGCTCATCGCACTTGGAGCTATCGCTATCACTTAGCATGGACTTGAGACAAGTAATACTCACGAAGACATGTTGCATGGAGAAACAATGACGCCAGGCCGACTGACCGGCAAAGGCAGGCCTAAATAATGCCTCTGATTAGTGCTCGGGAAGCAGGTGAGCGGGCGAACACTAATCAGAGACAGGTGAACACAATGAGCAATCATGGCAACCAAAACACACTCAGAGGTGCACAAACAGGAACTAACTAAAAGAAAATAAAAAAAAAATGAGCTGGACCACGGATCATAACAGTAAGATATGTTTTAATTACTGAAGCGGGTTTATTGAATGTTAAATGCCCTGAAAAATGTACCATTTTGTACACCGTTGAGGTGTTTCAATGCAGAGTAGTGTGCAAGTGGGTTTCTGTGTAGTATCTCCAGCCGTGTCCGTGACATCATTTACGGTATTTTGAGAGGTGAAGTCGGACTAATTAGGACATCACTGAAGGCCTAGGTGAGGAATGCACAGCCCGTCAGTGCAAACCATAAGGATGTAAACACTGTCTTTTGGAAAATGTATAAAAAATATTTGAAATTTAAATACAAATTAGATATTTTTTTTATTGAAAAATACTTCTTTATCATTATTATTAATAATTATTATTTAAAACATATATAATATACACACACATTCATATAAGTGTATGTATGTATATATATATTTATATATATATGTATATATATTTACATATATATATTTTTATATATATGTGTATATATATATATTTATGTATGTATATGTATATATATGTATATGTATATGAGTATGTATATATATATGTATATATATTGTGTGTATATGTATGTAAATATAATCAATTGATTGATTGATATATATACACACACAAACATATATGTGTGTATATATATATATATACGTGTGTGTATATATATATATGTACATGTAACATATATGTGTGTGTATATATATATACATACATATATGTGTATGTATATATGTATATATATATGTATATACATGTGTGTATATGTATATATATATATACATATATGTGTATGTATATATGTATATATATGTGTGTATATGTATATATATACACGTATATATATGTATATATATGTGTATATATATGTATATATATGTGTATATATATATATATTTATATATGTGTGTGTATATATATATACAGTATATATATATCTATATACATATCCATCCATCCACTTTCTGTCACTTATTCCCTTTGGGGTCGCTGGTGCCTATCTCAGCTACAATCAGGCGGTAGGCGGAGTACACCCTGGAAAGTCGCCACCTCATCACAGGGCCAACACAGATAGACAACATTCACACACTAGGGCCAATTTAGTGTTGCCAATCAACCTATCCCCAGGTGCATGTCTTTGGAAGTGGGAGGAAGCCGGAGTACCCGGAGGGAACCCACGCATTCATGGGGAGAACATGCAAACTCCACACAGAAAGATCCTGAGCCCGGGATTGAACGCCAGACTACTCAGGATCTTCGTATTGTGAGGCAGACACACTAACCCCTCTTCCACCGAGAACCCCCTTTTATATATATATATATATATATATATATATATATATATATGTACACACATACATACACAAACCCCGTTTCCATATGAGTCGGGAAATTGTGTTAGATGTAAATATAAACGGAATACAATGATTTGCAAATCCTTTTCAACCCATATTCATTTGAATATGCTACAAAGACAACATATTTGATGTTCAAACTGATAAAAAAAAAATTTTTGTGCAAATAATCATTAACTTTAGAATTTGATGCCAGCAACAGGTGACAAAGAAGTTGGGAAAGGTGGCAATAAATACTGATAAAGTTGAGAAATACTCATCAAACACTTATTTGGAACATCCCAGAGGTGTGCAGGCTAATTGGGAACAGGTGGATGCCATGATTGGGTATAAAAACAGCTTCCATGAAATGCTAAGTAATTCACAAACAAGGATGGGGTGAGGGTCACCAATTAGTAAGCAAATTGTCGAACAGTTTTAAAACATTTCTCGACGAGCTATTGCAAGGAATTTAGGGATTTTACCATCTACGGTCCGTAAAATCATCAAAAGGTTCAGAGAATCTGGAGAAATCACTGCACGTAAGCGATGATATTACGGACCTTTGAACGCTCAGGTGGTATTGCATCAAAAACAGACATCAGTGTGTAAAGGATATCATCATATGGGCTCAGGAACACTTCATAAAACCACTGTCAG
Organism: Nerophis ophidion; assembly: GCF_033978795.1. Classification (NCBI taxonomy): domain Eukaryota; kingdom Metazoa; phylum Chordata; class Actinopteri; order Syngnathiformes; family Syngnathidae; genus Nerophis; species Nerophis ophidion. The sequence goes on from NC_084629.1 coordinate 24,720,284, forward strand.
TAACTACAGTTGGTCGCTACATCTGTAAGTGCAAGTTAAAACTCTGCTATGCAAAGCAAAACCCATTTATCAACAACACCAAGGAACGCCGCTGGCTTGGCGGGGCCCGAGCTCATTTAAGTTGAACTGATGCAAAGTGGAAAAGTGTTCTGTGGTCTGACGAGTCCACATTTCAAATTATATTTGGAAACTGTGGACGTGGTGTCCTCAGGAACAAAGAGGAAAATAACCATCCGGATTGTTATCGGCGCAAAGTTCAAAAGCCAGCATCTGTGATGGTATGGGGATGTATTAGTGCCCAAGGCATGGGTAACTTACACATCTGTGAAGGCACCAATAATGCTGAATGGTCCATACAGGTTTTGGAGAAACATATGTTGTCACCCAAGCAACGTTATCATGGACGCCCCTGCTTATTTCAGCAAGACAATGCCAAGCCACGTGTTACAACAGCGTGGTTTCGTAGTTAAAGAGTGCGTGTACGGTCCTTGCCCGCCTGAAGTCCAGACATGTGTCCCATCAAAAATGTGTAGCGCACTATGAAGCGTAAAATTCGACAACAGAAACCCCAGACTGTTGAACGACTAAAGCTCAACATAAAACAAGAATGAGAAAGAATTCCACTTTCAAAGCTTCAACAATTAGTTTCCTCAGTTCCCAAACGTTTATTGAGTGTTGTTAAAAGAAAAGGTGATGTAACACAATGGTGAACATGCCTTTTCCCAACTACTTTGGCACATGTTGCGTCCATGAAATTCTAAGTTAATTATTATTTGCAAAAAAAAATAAAGTTTATGAGTTTGAACATCAAATATCTTGTCTTTGTCGTGCATACAACTGAATATGGGTTTAAAAGGATTTGCAAATCGTTGTATTCCGTTTATATTTACATCTAACACAATTTCCCAACTCATATGGAAACGGGGTTTATATATATATATATATATATATATATATATATATATATATATATATATATATATATATATATATATATATATATACATATACAGTAAAGGCCAAAAGTTTGGACACACCTTCTCATTCAAAGTGTTTTCTTTATTTTCATGACTATTTACTTTGTAGATTGTCACTGAAGGCATCAAAACTATGAATGAACACATGTGGAGTTATATAATTAACAAAAAAAGGTGAAATAATTGAAAAAATGTTTTGTATTCTATTTTCTTCAAAATAGCCACCCTTTGCTCTGATTAATGTTTTGCACACTCTTGGCATTCCCTACATGAGCTTCAAGAGGTAGTTACTTGTAATGGTTTTCACTTCACAGGTGTGCTTGAAGCTCATCGAGAGAATACTAGAATATAAAACATGTTTTCAGTTATTTCACCTTTTTTTTGTTAAGTGCATATCTCCACGTGTTCATTCATAGTTGTGATGCCTTTAGTGACAATCTACAATGAAAATAGTCATGAAAATAAAGAAAACACATTGCATGAGGAGAAGGTGTGTCCAAACTTTTCATTCCTTTCCTATGTGGCAAATATTCCTATTGTAGGTATTATATAGTTATAATGAAACATATGTTTTATGCATGTTTGTGGATTTCTCACAGAAGAAGAGTAGCCTGCCAGCGATGGCAAACTGAGGAATAGTGTAACGATAACCATAGAATAACTACCATTGGATTTCTTTGCCACATAGGCAAGGATCTGGCTGCTCAGTAGGATATGAGCGATATACTTTAATTAAACATCATGTTTAATATTGTTGTGTAAACACCTTTGTCCTAGTGCAAAAGGTTAGTCAGTTTATTTTACTTTATTTTGCTTTTTATGGTCCATCCATCCATTTTCTACTGCTTGTCTCTTTTGGGGTTGCCAGGGGTGCTGGAGTCTATCTCAACTGCACACAGGCGGAATGTGGTGTACACCCTGAACAAATCACCACCTCATCACAGGGCCAACACAGATAGACAGACAACATTCACACTCACATCCACACAGTAGGGCCAATTTAGTGTTGCCAATCAACCTATCTCCAGGTGCATGATTTTGGATTTTAAAATTATATGTTCCACTTTGAACATTCCATTATGATTTACAAAAAGATTATCCGTAAAATTTACTTGGTTTTAGTTTTATTCATCCTCCAACAGTTAACTCTCTTTTTTTGGCACTGTATTGATCAAAATGTAAAACTAACACTCGAAACTTGTCCTTTGAATTTTGCACTGTGTTTAAAAATATTTGCCATTACTTCATAACTTTTACTCTATTTTAATTTGAGTTATCATTGAGCGTTTGACGTCTTTTCACACTTGAAAACATGTTAGATTGTTAAAATGTTGTTTCAAACATTTCTGTTTAACTTTGTATGTTCTAATGCATTTTAAATGACTTTTACTTTATTCTGGTAGTACAAACCCCGTTTCCATTTGAGTTGGGAAATTGTGTTAGATGTAAATATAAACGGAATACAATGATTTGCAGATCCTTTTCATCCCCATATTCAATTGAATATGCTACAAAGACAAGATATTTGATGTTCAAAATCATAAACTTGATTTTTTTTTTTGTGCAAATAATAATTAACTTAGAATTTCATGGCAGCAACACGTGCCAAAGTAGTTGGGAAAGGGCATGTTCACCACTGTGTTACATCACCTTTTATTTTAACAACACTCAATAAACGTTTGGGAACTGAAAAAACTAATTGTTGAAGCTTTGAAAGTGGAATTCTTTCTCATTCTTGTTTTATGTAGAGCTTCAGTCGTTCAACAGCCTGGAGTCACCGCTGTTGTATTTTACGCTTCATAATGCGCCACACATTTTCGGAGGGAGACAGGTCTGGACTGCAGGCGGGCCAGGAAAGTACCCGCACTCTTTTTTAACAAAGCCACGCTGTTGTAACACGTGCTGAATGTGGCTCGGCATTGTCTTGCTGAAATAAGCAGGGGCATCCATGAAAAAGACGACGCTTAGATGGCAGCATATGTTGTTCCAAAACCTGTATGTACCTTTTCAGCATTAATGGTGCCTTCTCATTAATGGTGCCTTCACAGATGTGTAAGTTACCCATCCCATGGGCACTAATGCACCCTCATACCATCACAGATGCTGACTTTTGAACTTTGCGTCGATAACTGTCTGGATGGTTCGCTTCCCCTTTGGTCCGGATGACACAAAGTCGAATATTTCCAAAAACAATTTGAAATGTGGACTCGTCAGACCACAGAACACTTTTCCACTTTGCATCAGTCCATCTTAGATGATCTCGGGCCCAGAAAAGCCGGCGACGTTTCTGGATGTTGTTGATAAATGGCTTTCGCTTTGCATAGTAGAGCTTTAACTTGCACTTACAGATGTAGCGACACACTGTATTTAGTGACAGTGGTTTTCTGAAGTGTTCCTGAGCCCATGTGGTGATATCCTTTAGAGATTGATGTTGGTTTTTGATAGAGTCCCGTCTGAGGGATCGAAGGTCACGGTCATTCAATGTTGGTTTCCGGCCATGGAGTGATTTACGTGGAGTGATTTCTCCAGATTCTCTGAATATTTTGATGATATTATGAACCGTAGATGTTGAAATCCATAAATTTCTTGCAATTGCACTTTGAGAAACGTTGTTCTTAAACTGTTTGACTATTTGCTCACGCAGTTGTGGACAAAGGGGTGTACCTCGCCCCATCCTTTCTTGTGAAAGACTGACCATTTTTTGGGAAGCTGTTTTTATACCCAATCATGGCATCCACCTGTTCCCAATTAGCCTGCACACCTGTGGGATGTTCCAAATAAGTATTTGATGAGCATTCCTCAATTTTATCAGTATTTATTGCCACCTTTCCCAACTTCTTTGTCACGTGTTGCTGGCATCAAATTCTAAAGTTGATGATTATTTGCACAAAAAAAATGTAGAACATCAAATATGTTGTCTTTGTAGCATATTCAACTGAATATGGGTTGAAAAGGATTTGCAAATCATTGTATTCCGTTTATGTTTACATCCAACACAATTTCCCAACTCTGTCATTTTTTATGCAAAAACATTCAAATTTGACTTTTACTTTATTTTAGTTTTATTTTACAGCAGTTTACTGAAGCTTTTCTACTTGTATGACAGTTTAAAATGTTACTGAAAACATTTATATTCAACATGGGACAATAACTTTTTACATGCATAAAGTTCAACATTGACTTTTACTTTACTTTAGTTTTACTTTTTACAGGAGTTTACTGAAGCTTTTCTACTTGTATGACAGTTTAAAATGTTACTGAAAACATTTATGTTCAACATTGGACAATAACTTTTTACATGCAAAAAGTTCAAAAATGACTTACTTTACTTTAGTTTTACTTTACAACAGTTTACTGAAGCTTTTCCACTTGTATGGCTGTTTAAAATGTTAAAATGTCACTGAAAACATTTATGTTCAACTTTGGACAATGCCTTTTTACATACAAAAAAGTTCAACAAAGACTTTCACTTTATTTTAGTTTTATTTTACAGCAGTTTACTGAAGCTTTTCTACTCGTATGACGGTTTAAATTGTTACTGAAAACATTTATATTCAACATGGGACAATAACTTTTTATATGCAAAAAGTTCAACAATGACTTTTACTTTACTTTAGTTTTATTTTACATCAGTTTACTGAAGCTTTTCCACTTGTATGGCTGTTTAAAATGTTAAAATGTTACTGAAAACATTTATGTTCAACATTGGACAATGCCTTTTTACATATACAAAAAAGTTCAACAAAGACTTTCACTTTATTTTAGTTTTATTTTACAGGAGTTTACTGAAGCTTTTCTACTTGTATGACAGTTTAAAATGTTACTGAAAACATTTATATTCAACATGGGACAATAACTTTTTACATGCAAAAAGTTCAACAATCTCTTACTTTACTTTAGTTTTATTTTACATCAGTTTACTGAAGCTTTTCCACTTGTATGGCTGTTAAAATGTTACGGAAAACATTTATATTTAACACGGGACACTACATTTTTACATGCAAAAAGTTCAAAAATTACTTACTTTACTTTAGTTTGACTTTACCACAGTTTACTGAAGCTTTTCCACTTGTATGGCTGTTTAAAATGTTAAAATGTTACTGAAAACATTTATGTTCAACATTGGACAATGCCTTTTTACATACAAAAAATGTCAACAAAGACTTTCACTTTATTTTAGTTTTATTTTACAGGAGTTTACTGAAGCTTTTCTACTTGTATGACAGTTTAAAATGTTACTGAAAACATTTATATTCAACATGGGACAATAACTTTTTACATGCAAAAAGTTCAACAATCACTTACTTTACTTTAGTTTTATTTTACATCAGTTTACTGAAGCTTTTCCACTTGTATGGCTGTTTAAAATGTAAAAATGTTACTGAAAACATTTATGTTCAACATTGGACAATGCCTTTTTACATATACAAAAAATGTCAACAAAGACTTTCACTTTATTTTAGTTTTATTTTACAGGAGTTTACTGAAGCTTTTCTACTTGTATGACAGTTTAAAATGTTACTGAAAACATTTATATTCAACATGGGACAATAACTTTTTACATGCAAAAAGTTCAACAATCCCTTACTTTACTTTAGTTTTATTTTACATCAGTTTACTGAAGCTTTTCCACTTGTATGGCTGTTAAAATGTAAAAATGTTACTGAAAACATTTATGTTCAACATTGGACAATGCCTTTTTACATATACAAAAAAGTTTAACAAAGACTTTTCCTTTATTTTAGTTTTATTTTACAGGAGTTTACTGAAGCTTTTCTACTTGTATGACAGTTTAAAATGTTACTGAAAACATTTATGTTCAACATTGGACAATGCCATTTTACATACAAAAAAGTTCAACAAAAACTTTTCCTTTATTTTAGTTTTTTTTTGACAGCAGTTTACAGAAGCTTTTCTACTGGTATGACAGTTTAAAATGTTACTGAAAACATTTATATTCAACATGGGACAATAACTTTTTACATGCAAAAAGTTCAACAAAGACTTACTTTATTTTAGGGTTTTTTTCAACAGTTTACTGAAGCTTTTCCACTTGTAAGACAGTCATGGATGTTAAAAGGTGACTTAAAAAATATATAAACTATACATTTAATGCATTGTTAGGTGATTATTGAATAGGGGGAATCAACATGGAGGTCAAACAGGGTTGCACTGTATTTTTCAGTCCCAGACATAAATGTTTTGTAATTTAATTGTCTTTGCTGATGACATACCGTTATGCTCCTCGGTTATCTGTGTAGTTTTGAAACAAACTGACATGTCGAGGGGGGAAAATCTTGTGTTTTTCTTGGTGTGTGTGACGGGGGGACCCACCCTCTGGGAATCCCCCCTGACTCCAACACATTGCACTGATGCTGGTGTTTGTGTGCCTTGTTGTCCATGTTGATGTCTCAAGTGTTGTCATCCTGACTTCTAGCCCGTCTACCTGCCTCTCTGGTCCTCCCCTGATACACTAATCATTCACATTTACACCGTAAGAAACATGTGCGCCAAGGCCAAAGTGGCCGCATCATCATCATCCTCCGTCGTATGTTTAGACAGCAGCTAAGGTCAACGGTCACCACAAGCATCAACACAAATGGCAAAAACTATTTGAGTAAAAGTAGCAGCCTTGGAGGAGGTGATTGTCATTTTAGGATTTGTAATGATAAGCGTACGCCGTCCCAAAATAAACAATCTGACCTTTCGACCTCAAATGTCAAACATCCAGAGTTGTTTGCCGTTAAAATTTATAGCGTTCTTGCGTCATCACTTGGCAGAAAGGTCCGAAATCTTGCAGCTGCGCCTGTTTTGTCACGGCTCACCACTTGGCTCCGATGCAAGTTGACACTAACAGCAAGAACACATCAAACACAATGTGTTCAAAAAGTCCAATTAGATATTCATTTAAAATACAAATACAATTAAATCCATTTCAGACAATTATTTTTATATCCGCACCTTTAACAAATACAAATTATAGCATCAAAATTAAATTATCCATCCATCCATCATCTTCCGCTTATCCGAGGTCGGGTCGCGGGGGCAACAGCCTAAGCAGGGAAGCCCAGACTTCCCTCTCCCCAGCCACTTCGTCTAGCTCTTCCCGGGGGATCCCGAGGCGTTCCCACGCCAGCCGGGAGACATAGTCTTCCCAACGTGTCCTGGGTCTTCCCCGTGGCCTCCTACCGGTTGGACGTGCCCTAGGAAGGCGTTCGGGTGGCATCCTGACCAGATGCCCAAACCACCTCATCTGGCTCCTCTCGATGTGAAGGAGCAGCGGCTTTACTTTGAGTTCCTCCCGGATGGCGGAGCTTCTCACCCTATCTCTAAGGGAGAGCCCCGCCACACGGCGGAGGAAACTCATTTCGGCCGCTTGTACCCGTGATCTTATCCTTTCGGTCATGACCCAAAGCTCATGACCATAGGTGAGGATGGGAACATAGATCGACCGGTAAATTGAGAGCTTTGCCTTCCGACTCAGCTCCTTCTTCACCACAACGGATCGGTACAACGTCCGCATTACTGAAGACGCCGCACCGATCCGCCTGTCGATCTCACGAGCCACTCTTCCCTCACTCGTGAACAAGACTCCTAGGTACTTGAACTCCTCCACTTGGGGCAGGGTCTCCTCCCCAACCCAGATATGGCATTCCACCCTTTTCCGGGCGAGAACCATGGACTCGGACTTGGAGGTGCTGATTCTCATTCCAGTCGCTTCACACTCGGCTGCGAACCGATCCAGCGAGAGCTGAAGATCCCGGTCAGATGAAGCCATCAGGACCACATCATCTGCAAAAAGCAGAGACCTAATCCTGCGGTTACCAAACCGGAACCCCTCAACGCCTTGACTGCGCCTAGAAATTCTGTCCATAAAAGTTATGAACAGAATCGGTGACAAAGGACAGCCTTGGTGGAGTCCAACCCTCACTGGAAATGTGTTCGACTTACTGCCGGCAATGCGGACCAAGTTCTGGCAGTGATCGTACAGGAAGCGGACCGCCACAATAAGACAGTCTGATACCCGATACTCTCTGAGCACTCCCCACAGGACTTCCCGAGGGACACGGTCGAATGCTTTCTCCAAGTCCACAAAGCACATGTAGACTGGTTGGGCAAACTCCCATGCACCCTCAAGAACCCTGCCGAGAGTATAGAGCTGGTCCACAGTTCCACGACCAGGACGAAAACCACACTGTTCCTCCTGAATCCGAGGTTTGACTATCCGGCGTAGCCTCCTCTCCAGTACACCTGAATAAACCTTACCGGGAAGGCTGAGGAGTGTGATCCCACGATAGTTGGAACACACCCTCCGGTCCCCCTTCTGAAAGAGAGGAACCACCACCCCGGTCTGCCAATCCAGAGGTACCGCCCCCGATGTCCACGCGATGCTGCAAAGTCTTGTCAACCAAGACAGCCCCACAGCATCCAGAGCCTTATGGAACTCCGGGCGGGTCTCGTCCACCCCTGGGGCCTTGCCACCAAGGAGCTTTTTAACTACCTCAGCGACCTCAGCCCCAGAAATAGGAGAGTCCACCACAGATTCCCCAGGCACTGCTTCCTCATAGGAAGACGTGTTGGTGGGATTGAGGAGGTCTTCGAAGTATTCCCTCCACCTATCCACAACATCCGCAGTTGAGGTCAGCAGAACACCATCCGCACCATACACGGTGTTGATAGTGCACTGCTTCCCCTTCCTGAGACGGCGGACGGTGGTCCAGAATCGCTTCGAAGCCATCCGTAAGTCGTTTTCCATGGCTTCCCCGAACTCCTCCCATGTCTGAGTTTTTGCCTCCGCGACCGCTGAAGCCACACACCGCTTGGCCTGTCGGTAACTGTCCACTGCCTCCGGAGTCCTATGAGCCAAAAGGATCCAATAGGACTCCTTCTTCAGCTTGACGGCATCCCTCACCGCTGGTGTCCACCAAGGGGTTTTAGGATTGCCGCCCCGACAGGCACCAACTACCTTGCGGCCACAGCTCCGATCTGCCGCCTCGACAATAGAGGTGCGGAACATGGTCCACTCGGACTCAATGTCCAGCACCTCCCTCGTGACATGTTCAAAGTTCTTCCGGAGGTGGGAATTGAAACTTTGTCTGACAGGAGACTCTGCCAGACGTTCCCAGCAGACCCTCACAATGCGTTTGGGCCTCCCAGGTCTGTCCGGCATCCTCCCCCACCATTGCAGCCAACTCACCACCAGGTGATCGGTAGAAAGCTCCGCCCCTCTCTTCACCCGAGTGACCAAAACATGAGGCCGCAAATCCGATGACACAACTACAAAGTCGATCATGGAACTGCGGCCTAGGGTGTCCTGGTGCCAAGTGCACATATGGACACCCTTATGTTTGAACATGGTGTTTGTTATGGACAAACTGTGACGAGCACAAAAAGTCCAATAACAAAACACCACTCGGGTTCAGATCCGGGCGGCAATTCTTCCCAATCACGCCTCTCCAGGTTTCACTGTCGTTGCCAACGTGAGCGTTGAAGTCTCCCAGTAGGACAAGGGAATCACCCGGGGGAACACTTTCCAGTACTCCCTCGAGTGCTCCCAAAAAGGGTGGGTACTCTGAACTGCTGTTTGGTGCGTAAGCACAAACAACAGTCAGGACCCGTCCCCCCACCCGAAGGCGGAGGGAGGCTACCCTTTCGTCCACCGGGTTGAACTCCAACGTACAGGCTTTGAGCCGGGGGGAAACAAGAATTGCCACCCCAGCCCGTCGCCTCTCACTGCCGGCAACGCCAGAGTGGAAGAGGGTCCAGTCCCTCTCGAGAGAACTGGTTCCAGAGCCTTTGCTGTGCGTCGAAGTGAGTCCGACTATATCCAGCCGGAATTTCTTGACTTCGCGCACTAGCTCAGGCTCTTTCTCCCCCAGTGAGGTGACGTTCCACGTCCCAAGAGCTAGCTTCTGTAGCCGAGGATCGGACCGCCAAGTGCCCTGCCTTCGGCTGCCGTCCAGCTCACATTGCACCCGACCTCTATGGGTGGTGAGCCCATTGGAGAATTTTTTTTTTTTTTTAATTAAATTATAGTAAATTAAATTAAATGTCACAATTAAATCTATTTTTAAACAACAATTTTTATATCCGCATTTTTAACAAATACAAATTATAGTATCAAAATTAAATTAAATTAAATGTCACAATTAAATCTATTTTAAACAATAGTTTTTATATCTGCACCTTTAACAAATACAAATTATAGCATCCAAATTTAATTAAATTATATTAAATTAAATTAAATGTCACAATTAAATCTAATTTATACAATTATTTTTATATTCGCACCTTTTAACAAATACAAATTGCAGTATCAAAATTAAATTAAATTAAATGACACGATTAAATCTATTTAAAAAAATTATTTTTCTATCAGCACCTTTAACAAATAAAAATTATATTATCAAAATGAAATTAAATTAAATTAAATTTCACAATTAAATCTATTCTAAACAATTATTTTTGTATCTGAATTTTTAACAAATACAAATTATAGTATCAAAATGAAATTAAATTAAATTAAAGGTCACAATTAAATCTATTTTGAGCAATTATTTTTATTTCGGCACCTTTAACAAATACAAATTATAGCATTAAAATTAAATTAAATTATACTAAATAAAATTAAATGTCATAACTAAATCTATTTTTAAACAATTATTTTTATATCCGCACCTTTAATAAATACAAATTATACCAACAAAAATAAATTGGATTGTATTAAATTAAATTAGATGTCACAATCAAATCTATTTTTAAACAATTATTTTTATATCCACACCTTTAACAAATAAAAATTATATTATCAAAATTAAATTAAACTAAATTAAATTTCACAATTAAATCTATTCTAAACAATTATTTTTGTATCTGCATTTTTAACAGATATAAATTATAGTATCAAAATGAAATGAAATTAAATTAAAGGTCACAATTAAATCTATTTTAAGCAATTATTTTTATTTCCGCACCTTTAACAAATACAAATTATAGCATCAAAATTTAATTAAATTATACTAAATCAAATTAAATGTCATAAATAAATCTATTTTTAAACAATTATTTTTATATCCGTACCTTTAACAAATACAAATTGCAGTATCACAATTAAATTAAATTAAATTAAATTAAATTAAATGTCACAATTAAATCTATTTTAAACAATTATTTTTATATCCGCACCTTTAACAAATACAAATTATAGCATCAATATTAAATTAAATTTAATTTAATTAAATGTCACAATTAAATTAGTTTTAAACAATCATTTTTATATCCGCACCTTTAACAAATACAAATTATAGTACCAAAATGGTATTCACTTTAATTGAATTTAATGTAATTTTGGTGCTATAATTTGCATTTGTTAAAGGTGCGGGTATAAAAATGGTCTAAAAAGGATTTAGTTGTATTTGTAATTTAAATGAATATCTAGTTTTAATTTAATTTAATTCAAAATGTTGATTTATGGGATCTTAATCTGGATTAAGACCAAAATGTAATTGGACTTTCTGGAATTTAAAGTTTAATTAATGGGTAACGCTTGCACATAAAAATCTAAAATACAATACAGATACAAAAACATACAATCATATAAGTTGCGATTTAGAATCATAACCTATTGTTTATATAGAATTAAATGCTTATTTCTTTAAAAAGTACTTCACAAAATGAGTCCACTCCTCATATTTCTGTCCATGGGACAGCGCGGACAAACCGACACTTGAATACCATGCAAAATAGTCGGTGTAAAGCTACAATAAGGGTGTATATTACTTGAATTTAACAATAACACAACACACAAACATTAACGCATCAACTACTGGCAACAAAAGTGAGTACAACCCTAAAGAAAAATGTCTGAATTGGGCTCAATTTGCCCCAAAAAAAAAAAAAAGGATGTTTTAGTCAAATCTTCCTGTTTAAGATCACCAACTTTGAATAGGTTTTATTTCATTATTATTATTAATATTTGTTTTAATTAATTGTGTTTGGTTTTATTTATTTTACATGAAGTTGTATTTATTTTCCATTTATTTTATTTTCATTGTGTTTTATATATTATTTACTGCTGTCAAATGATTAATACTTAAAAATTGTATTGAAAAATCATGATTAATCAATCACATGTTATTACTCGCTTGTAAAATTTGAATGAACTTAAAGATTCCAATATTTTGACCAAAAATAACATTAATTGTCAGAATGTTGTCCAAGAATTTCAAAGTAAGAACATATTTCAACTCCAGTCAGGGGGTATTTAGGAGTGACCTGATCCCTGAATGTCACGATTAACTAAATTCACACGCAATCTTTTATGTAACCATCCGCAGTTAAGGTGAAGTGACATGTACGCTCAAAAAAAAATTACATGGTTAATCTGCATGCATACATGATTAATGTACTCATTTTTTGTTTATTAATCAAATGAGACAACTCATTTGGTATTGATGTTTTTAATGTAATCGTGTAGCGGTATAGCTCGGTTGGTAGAGTGACTGTGCCAGCAACTTGAGGGTTCCAGGTTCGATCCCCGCTCGCCATCCTAGTCACTGCAGTTGTGTCCTTGGGCAAGACACGTTACCCACCTGCTCCCAGTGCCACACACACTGGTTTAAATGCAACTTAGATATTGGGTTTCATTATGTAAATGCCCTTTTAGTCAATAGAGAAAAGCGCTATATAAATATAATTCACTTCACTTCTTATTAATTTAATAGTGATGACTGGGCAACCACGAAACAGGCGTGCTGGGATGAACCTGTAGTTCATTTGTCTCTTTTTCATACCACTGTGTATATATCAGACTTTGACTTAGACTTCCTATTTTTTGTCATTCAAATATGAACTTTACAGTACAGATAAGATCACAATTTTGTTGCATTTGCTCATGGTAGTGCAGGATAAAAAAACAATAAGTTGCAGATATAAATAAATAGATTACTGTACAGATAAATATATTGAACTTTTTCATATGCATCCAGGTTTATAGATATATGTTATATTGTGTGTATATTCCAGCGAGTTAATCCATTTTTGGGGGGAATTGAGGGGATTATTAGGATTGGTAATATATATACAGTACATACACACACATTCATTTGTATATATATATGTGTATATATATATATATATATATATATATATATATATATATATATATATATATATATATATATATATATATACACACAAACCCCGTTTCCATATGAGTTGGGAAATTGTGTTAGATGTAAATATAAACGGAATACAATGATTTGCAAATCCATTTCAACCCATTTTCAGTTGAATATACTACAAAGACAAGTTATTTAATGTTCAAACTCATAAACTTTTTTTTTTTTTTGCAAATAATTAAATTAGAATTTCATGGCTGCAACACGTGCCAAAGTAGTTGGGAAAGGGCATGTTCACCACTGTGTTACATCACTTTTTCTTTTAACAACACTCAATAAATGTTTGGGAACTGAGGAAACTAATTGTTGAAACTTTGAAAGTGGAATTCTTTCCCATTCTTGTTTTATGTACAGCTTCAGTCGTTCAACAGTCCGGGGTCTCCGCTGTCGTATTTTACGCTTCATAATGCACCACACATTTTCGATGGGAGACAGGTCTGGACTGCAGGCGGGCAAGGAAAGTACCCACACTCTTTTACTACAAAGCCATGCTGTTGTAACACGTGGCTTGGCATTGTCTTGCTGAAATAAGCAGGGGCGTCCATGATAACGTTGCTTGGATGACAACATATGTTGCTCCAAAACCTGTATGGACCTTTCAGCATTAATGGTGCCTTCACAGATGTGTAAATTACCCATGCCTTGGGCACTAATACACCCCCATACCATCACAGATGCTGGCTTTTGAACTTCGCGCCTATAACAATCCAGATGGTTATTTTCCTCTTTGTTCCGGAGGACGCCACGTCCACAGTTTCCAAATATAATTTGAAATGTGGAATCGTCAGACGACAGAACACATTTCCACTTTGCATCAGTCCATCCTAGATGAGCTCGGGCCCCGCGAAGCTAGCGGTGTTCCTTGGTGTTGTTGATAAATGGGTTTTGCTTTGCATAGCAGAGTTTTAACTTGCACTTACAGATGTAGCGACCAACTGTAGTTACTGACAGTATTTTTATGAAGTGTTCCTGAGCCTATGTGGTGATATCCTTTACACACTGGTGTCTGTTTTTGATGCAGTAATGCCTCAGGGTTTAAAGGTCCGTAATATCATCGCTTACGTGCAGTGATTTCTCCAGATTCTCTGAAACTTTTGATGATTTTACGTACCGTAGATGGTAAAATCCCTAAATTCCTTGCAATAGCCCGTTGAGAAATGTTCTAAAACTGTTCGACAATTTGCTTACAAATTGGTGACCCTCACCCCATCCTTGTTTGTGAATTACTTAGCATTTCATGGAAGCTGCTTTTATACCCAATCATGGCACCCACTTATTCCCAATAAGCCTGCACACCTGTGGGATGTTCCAAATAAGTGTATGATCAGTATTTTATCAGTATTTATTGCCACCTTAACCATCTTCTTTGTCACGTGTTGCTGGCATCAAATTCTAAAGTTAATGATTATTTGCACAAAAAAAACATTTATCAGTTTGAACATCAAATATGTTGTCTTTGTAGCATATTCAATTGAATATGGGTTGAAAATTATTTGCAAATCATTGTATTCCGTTTATATTTACATCTAATACAATTTCCCAACTCATATGGAAACGGGGTTTGTATATATATATATATCTATATATATATATATATGGATATATATATATATGTATGTATGTATGTATGTATATGTATGTATATATATATATATATATATATATATATATATATATATATATATATATATATATATATATATATATATATATATATATATATATATATATATATATATGTATGTATGTATGTATGTATGTATGTATATGTATGTATGTATATATATGTATGTATGTATGTATGTAAGCTTCACAGTGGCAGAGGGGTTAGTGCGTCTGCCTCACAATACGAAGTTCCTGCAGTCCTGGGTTCAAATCCAGGCTCGGGATCTTTCTGTGTGGAGTTTGCATGTTCTCCCCGTGAATGCGTGGGTTCCCTCCGGGTACTCCGGCTTCCTCCCACTTCCAAAGACATGCACCTGGGGATAGGTTGATTGGCAACACTAAATTGGCCCCAGTGTGTGAATGTGAGTGTGAATGTTGTCTATCTGTGTTGGCCCTGCGATGAGGTGGCGACTTGTCCAGGGTGTACCCCGCCTTCCGCCCAATTGTAGCTGAGATAGGCGCCAGTGCCCCCCGCTACACCAAAAGGGAATAAGCGGTAGAAAATGTATGTATGTATGTATGTATGTATGTATGTATGTATGTATGTGTGTATATGTATATATATATATATATATATATATATATATATATATATATATATGTATATACGTGTATATATGTATATATGTATATACACAGTATATGCATATATGTATATATACAGTATATGTATATATGTATATACATATACATGTATATACATATATATATATATATATGTATATATATACATACACATATATATATATATATATATATATATATACATATATATATATATATATATGTATGTATGTATGTATCAGGGGTGTGGGAAAAAATCGATTCGAATTTGAATCGCGATTCGAATTTGAATCGCGATTCTCACGTTTTACAATTGAGAATCGATTCTCATTTTCAAAAAATCAATTTTTATTTTTTTATTTTTTTTATTTTTGAATCAATCCAACAAAACAATACACAGCAATACCATAACAATGCAGTTC
Organism: Nerophis ophidion; assembly: GCF_033978795.1. Lineage (NCBI taxonomy): Eukaryota > Metazoa > Chordata > Actinopteri > Syngnathiformes > Syngnathidae > Nerophis > Nerophis ophidion. The sequence continues at coordinate 24,736,091 of NC_084629.1, forward strand.
AATTCCAAAACCAAACCTGACCCAGCAACACTCGGAACTGCAATAAACAGAGCAATTGAGGAGACACAAACACGACACAGAACAAACCAAAAGTAGTGAAACAAAAATCAATATTATCAACAACAGTATCAATATTAGTTATGATTTCAACATAGCAGGTATTAAAAATCCCTCATTGACATTATCATTTGACATTTATAAAAATAAAAAAAAGAACAATAGTGTCACAGTGGCTTACACTTGCATCGCATCTCATAAGCTTGACAACACACTGTGTCCAATATTTTCACAAATATAAAATAGGTCATATTTTTGGTTTGTTCAATAATTAAAACAAATTTACATTATTGCAATCAGTTGATAAAACATTGTCCTTTACAATTATAAAAGCTTTTTACAAAAATCTACTACTCTGCTAGCATGTCAGCAGACTGGGGTAGATCCTGCTGAAATCCTATGTATTGAATGAATACAGAATCCTTTTAAATCGGGAAAAAAATCGTTTTTGAATCGAGAATCGTGTTGACTTGACCCCAAGAATCGATATTGAATTGAATCGTGGGACACCCAAAGATTCGCAGCCCTAGTATATATGTATACATGTATATATATATATATATATATATATATATATATATATATATATATATATATATATATATATATATATATATATATATTTAGATATATATATATTGTATTTATATATACACCATATGTGTGTATTCTATTTTTGTTTTGTTTTTGATTATTTTTAATTTAAGTTTGTTGTAATTTTTGTTATTGTACCCCCACTAACACTGCATTTAGGGCCATGATACAATGAAACTTATGGTTTTCATTTATTTATTGTTTTAAATTGTATAATAAAAATAAAAAAACAACCTAAACAGACAAACACGACAAAAGCAAAAAGTGTCTTGCTTACGCTTGGCGTACGTAATAAATCCTTGCTGGCTTGATGGGGTCAACCATCCTGTCTATGGACTGTAGAGGAGGCCATGGAGGTTCCAGTCGCCAACAAGGCCGCATGTAAATATGATAACGATGATGATGTATGGTTTTCAATTAAATTTCCCTGACATCCCAGAAAATTCCACGCCGGAAGGAAGTGCACAAAATACTTCATCAGACAACTTACGCCTCTTGGATGCACCCTCCCTCGCTTTCTTCTCGCTCGCTCTCTTGCCCACGTCTGTCGCTGCGGCGCAATAAAAGCCGCAAAAACACCCGCCAAGAAAAACACCAGCGTGTCAACTTGACTTTTTCGTGCATGCGTCCAAAAGAAGAGCGTGTTTACGGTGGCAGCTGCAGCGTTGCACGGACACAGGATGCCCTGCGTGACCTCCATGAAATTACTTCACTTAACTTAAGGAAGAAATAGAAATAGTCCAGACCAAAGCATCAAGCATCGTCGCGGCGGTTTGTTCTGTTTGCTTGTTGGGCTGGGGTGTTAATCTGCGATGCGGTTGCTTCTATATGTTTTTCTAACTTGAGGTTTCTGGATTTGGGAGCCGACCAAAACAGGGGGGGGCTGCTTGTGGTGAGGGGGGAGTCATGGAGTCTTCATATGGAGATCCTCGGCACTGTTGCATGCTCCGTTTACTTGCATTCTGACGTTTATGTTCGATCTTAAGGTTGGCTTGGTGCTGTAAAAGCAAATATAAGTATCATATCTCATCATATATGAGCAACATGTCTTTATTTGCAGATTTATGATTATTTCCAAGCTAATACATATGACATAACAGGCCAAATTTGCCCCTCGGGCCTTGACTTTGAGACCTGTGTCTTATGTAAACAACACACTAGGTATTCTATTCTATTCTATTTTATATTATTTTAGTTGAGTTGAGGTTATTTCATTGTATTTTGATTAATTTAATTAGATTTTTTAAAATCATTTTATTTGGACAAAACACGACATTTATTGTTTAATATTGTCTTATTAGTTAGTTTAACTAAATGTATTGCTAGTGCATTGACCAGTATTTGAATGCTGTCTAATTATATTTATTGGCTTACGTAAAACACTCTTGTGTATATTTTTCTATAATTCAATCGAAATTTGAGTATAGTGTATTTTTATTTTTTTATTTTTTTGTTTCTGTATAACCTAATTTTATTGGCTTATGTAGACAACACACTAAGCATTCTACTTTGTATCATTTTAAAAACATTTTAATTAAATACATTTTAATGCAATTTATTTTATTTTATTGATTTATTTTGACAACACACTAAAATACTTTTTGGTTTTCAATTAAGTATAATATAATTTAATATAATGTAATTCAATAGGAGTTATAAATGTTTAACTGTATTGTGTTGTAATTTATTTTATTTCATTTTAACTTATTTTATTTATTTTTACAATAAATATTTTGTATATGAATGTATATATATATATATATATATATATATATATATATATATATATATATATATATATATATATGTATATATATATATATATAATATTTACAAACCCCGTTTCCATATGAGTTGGGAAATTGTGTTAGGTGTAAATATAAATTGAATACAAGGATTTGCAAATAATTTTCAACCCATATTCAGTTGAATATGCTACAAAGACAACATTTTTGATGTTTAAACTGATAAACATTTTTTGTTGTTGTTGCAAATAATCATTAACTTTAGAATTTGATGCCAGCAACACGTGACAAAGAAGTTGGGAAAGATGGCAATACATACTGATAAAGTTGAGGAATGCTCATCAAACACTTATTTGAAACATCACACAGGTGTGCGGGCTAATTGGGAACAGGTGGGTTCCATGATTGGGTATAAAAACAGCTTGCCAAAAAATGCTCAGTCTTTCACAAGAAAGGATGGGGAGAGGTACACTCCTTAGTACACAACTGCGTGAGCAAATAGTCAAACAGTTTAAGAACAACGTTTCTCAAAGTGCAATTGCAAGACATTTAAGGATTTCAACATCTACGGTCCATAATATCATCAAAAGGTTCAGAGAATCTGTAGAAATCACTCCACGTAAGCGGCATGGCCGGAAACCAACATTGAATGACTGTGAGCTTCGATCCCTCAGACGGCACTGTATCAAAAACCAACATCAATCTTTAAAGGATATCACCACATGGGCTCAGAAACACTTCAGAAAACCACTGTCACTAAATACTGTTCGTCGCTACATCTGTAAGTGCAAGTTAAAGCTCTACTATGCAAAGCGAAAGCCATTTATCAACAACATTCAGATACGCCGCCGGCTTCTCTAGGCCCGAGATCATCTAAGATGGACTGATGCAAAGTGGAAAAGTGTTCTGTGGTCTGACGAGTCTACATTTCAAATTGTTTTTGGAAATATTCGACATTGTGTCATTTGGACCAAAGGGGAAGCGAACCATCCAGACTGTTTTCGACGCAAAGTTCAAAAGCCAGCATCTGCGATGGTATGAGGGTGCATTAGTGGCAAAGGCATGGGTAACTTACACATATGTGAAGGCACCATTAATGCTGAAAGGTACATGCAGGTTTTGGAACAACATATGCTGCCATCTAAGCGCCGTCTTTTTCATGGACGCCCCTGCTTATTTCAGCACATGTTACAAAAGCGTGGCTTTGTTAAAAAAAGAGTGCGAGTACTTTGATGGCCCGCCTGCAGTCCAGACCTGTCTCCTATCGAAAATGTGTGGCACATTATGAAGCGTAAAATACGACAGCGGAGACCCCAGACTGTTGAACGACTGAAGCTCTACATAAAACAAGAATGGGAAAGAATTCCACTTTCAAAGCTTCAACAATTAGTTTCCTCAGTTCCAAAACATTTATTGAGTGTTGTTAAAAGAAAAGGAGAACATGCCCTTTCCCAACTACTTTGGCACGTCTTGCAGCCATGAAATTCTAAGGTAATTATTATTAGCAAAAAAATAAATAAAGTCTAGTATTTGTAGTGCATTCAATTGAATATGAGTTGAAAAGAATTTGCAAATCATTGAATTCCGTTTATATTTACATCCAACACAATTTCTATACTCATATGGAAACAGGTTTTGTGTATGTATATATATATATATATATATATATATATATATATATATATATATATATATATATATATATATATATATACACTTCAACTTTGAGAGACAGAATGTGAAAAAAAAAATCCAGGAATTCCCATTGTAGGAATTTTAAAGAATTTATTTGTAAATTATGGTGGAAAATAAGTGTTTGGTCAACCATTCATTCAGAGCTCTCACTGATGGAAGGAGGTTTTGGCTCAAAATCTCACGATACATGGCCCCATTCATTCTTTCCTTAACACGGATCAATCGTCCTGTCCCCTTAGCAGAAAAATAGCCCCAAAGCATGATGTTTCCACCCCCATGCTTCACAGTAGATATGGTGTTCTTGGGATGCAACTCAGTATTTTTCTTCCTCCAAACACGACGAGTTGAGTTTATACCAAAATTTCTATTTTGGTTTCATCTGACCACATGACATTCTCCCAATCCTCTGCTGTATCATCCATGTATCCATTTTGGGAGAAGTTTCGCAGGAACAAGTCACAGACATTCACACTTTAAAATATTACATTAAAATGTAAAAAGAAATGTTACATTTTTTTTAATAAAATATTTGTGTTTTATTAATTGGTAGCAAAATAAATTTGTTTTGATTTATAACTAAAATTACAAAAAAGTAATTCAAAAGTAAAAATATGTTTTACTTTTATGTACGTCAATGTGTGTGTATATATATATATATATATATATATATATATATATATATATATATATATATATATATACATATATATATATATATATATACATATATATATATATATATATATATATATATATATATATATATATATGTATATACCCCGAAAGGGAATAAGCGTTAGAAAATGGATGGATATATATATACATACAATTATAAAATCTATTTTTAGTCCCGCTAAAACATATTTTTGTTTTATATGTTTGACGACAAATATACATTTTTTAATTTTTGCCACAGCGCCATCTGCTGCATGTGATCAGGTACTGTACCCCCGAAAGCTAAAGCTCACCATAGCGTCATTTGAAGGCCGCGTCACGCCACAATAAAAGCCCTGAAAGGAGAGACGTTAAAACCTAAATCAGGATGCTTTTGACACGCTAATCCTCTGCGGGAAAACATTTTGCCCACTTTTGGACGCCAGCACAAAAGGATTCCGGCGTGATTTATAACAGCTGGATAGAGTTTCACAGCCGCTGATGATTTGTGACATTACGGAGAGGTCTCCGTACGGAAGACTTAACGACCGAACCCATAAATACGGGTCAGTCCCTGCAACAAACTCATTGACTTAATTACGCCCTCGTTTCCTTTTCGGACCCTGGCTCTGACTGACCTGAGTTCGACCCCAACCTGTGGTCGCTCTCGGATGATGGCTTTGGCTCACCGCTGTTCCAGGCCCAAACGCTTCGTCAGCGCACTTGCAGCCGAACACAACATTTGTTTGTGCACCGGCCAATGGGCGATAATTACCACAAGATTGTTTATTCGCTTTAATAATGATCTGGAGTGCTTGAGAAATTGTTCGTTCATGAACAGGTTAGCAACAGTAATAGCGGTTAGGAGCAAACCGCTGAGCCGGCATTAAAAGCGCTGATGAGTTCAACGTCAACAACAGAACAGAGAGCGTAACACACGCGAATTTCACACACCTTGACCATTATTGACACTTCAAATGCAGCTAATGTTAAGCTACATTGGGAGGTTGCCTACAGCCACAGCTGTTAATGGTAACATTTCTTGACCGAGCGCTTATTGGAGACCATTCGTAGACCACGCACCCGGCGACTATAAGCTACTGCGGTGAATCGAATAAAACAGTGGTTGTTTCACCAAGTACCAACTATATAAAGCCACCATAATGAACAACATTAAAATACAGTAGCATTGCAGGCCTAACAATTAATAAAAAAATAAGGCTGAGGATTCATTTAACAAATATATTTATGATTTTTGGCCACTGTAAGATTACACACAGTTTGAACAGTAACACTGTGTATGAATATTTCATTAAGTGATTCTTTGGCGTGCCACTAGATAGAGCCCGCGTCCCACTAGTGGTACACGTACCACAGTTTGAGAATCATTAGAAGAGAAGGAATACATTGGATTGTTTGTACTTTTGTTCACTTCTTTTTACACTTTTATTACCATTAGCAAAGTGAGATGAAACACTCCTTAACTTATTTTTAAAGGGTGATCAAAAAATTGATTGACATCCAAATTGCGATTGTTGTGTATCCCGATTTCAAATCTTCAAAAATCTTTTTGTGTATTAAGAAAAAACTTTTTTTTTTTAATTCAAGGAAAAATTTAAGTATACATTTTTTAAAGTACATTTTTAGATTTTGTATTCATCATTTTCAAAAATCAATATTTTTTCTTGTAATTTCATTTTGTTTTATTAAAAATTTTGCTGAGGCCATAATTTTTTGTAATCTCATTTTATTTCTTATATTTTTTTAACAATCCATTCAAAAAAAACGTTTTTAGACGTTTTATTCATAATTTTCAAAAATCCAAATTTTTTTGTAACTTAATTTTTTTAACAATCCAGTTTTAAAACTACGTTTTCAGATGTTCTATTCATAGTTTTCTAAAATCTATAAATTTTTTGTAACACAGTTTTTTTCATTAATTTTTTAAACAATCCATTCTTAAAATAAGTTTTTAGGCCAGAAACATTTTATTTATGATTAAAAAAAAATAAAATCAAGATTTGTTTTCTTGTAATTTAATTTATTTATTAATTTTTAAAGAAACAATTGTTAAAAATTTGTTTTTCAGACATTTTGTTTAAACTTTTCCTAAGTCGATAATTTTTTTGTAACCTTATTTTATATATTAACTTTTTAAGAGTACATTTTTAGAAGTACATTTGAGATGTTTTAGTCATAATTTTGTAAGTTTTGTTATTCATAAAAAAATTTAAATAATTTTTTTAAACTACATTTTAAATGTTTTATTCATAATTTTTTAAAATCGTTTATTTTTTTCTAATATCGTTTTGATTCATTCATGTTTTTAAAAAATTTTGAAAGACTTTCAGGCCACCGCCATGCTTACTCGTACAAGTCAAATGTCAGAGACTTAAAGGAGGTTTTGTAACCTGTGACCTTTTTTGAAAGGGTTTTATTATAACTACCAAACCAAAAAATATATTGCCATAATTGTGTTGAATTATGAACTGATTCTCAATCAAATCATTGCCCCAGGAATTGAATTTAGATCAAATCTCTTATTTTCATCCTTAAGAATGTTTGTTTGTTTTTTAATCCACTTGTTAAGTTAATGATTTCAATATTTAAAGTAATTCAAGCATACACACGGCAGGTAATACTGTATACAATTTTGCATTCACATTTTATTTAAGTCAATTTTTTATTTCAATTGTATTATTACTTTTAAAGGCCTACTGAAATGAGATTTTCTTATTTAAACGGGGATAGCAGGTCCTTTCTATGTCATACTTGATCATTTTGCGATATTGCCATATTTTTGCTGAAAGGATTTAGTGGAGAACATCGACGATAAAGTTCGCAACTTTTGGTCGCTAATAAAAAAGCCTTGCCTTTACCGGAAGTAGCAGACAATGTGCGCGTGACGTCACGGGTTGTAGGGCTCCTCACATCTTCACATTGTTTATAATCATGGCCACCAGCAGCGAGAGCGATTCGGACCGAGAAAGCGACGATTTCCCCATTAATTTGAGGGAGGATGAAAGATTCGTGGATGAGGAAAGTTAGAGTGGAGGACTAGGAAAAAAAAAAAAAGGCGAAGGCAGTGGGAGCGATTCAGATGTCATTAGACACATTTACTAGGATAATTCTGGAAAATCCCTCATCTGCTCATTGTGTTACTAGTGTTTTAGTGAGATTATATGGTACCTGAAAGTCGGAGGGGTGCGGCCACGGGTGTGGTGAATGCCAGTGTCTCTGAGGGAAGCCACATTTCTCGACAAGGCGAAGCGAAGGCAACCGTTGGGCCCAGGCTGAGCTTTTTTTTCCCCCTCCTCCACGGTGGAATCATCCCACGTTCGGGGGAGGCCGGTCGGAGGAGGCAAGAGAGTCCGCAGCTGCTTCTTTGACAGGTGCACGAGGAACGACGCAAGCTATCCTCTCATGTCTACGGTAAGAGCTGAATTATTACCACAATTTTCTCACCGAAAACTGCCATTTGACATGTGGTAGGGAACAATGTTCGCTTGACCGCTCTGTTCCATAGTAAAGCTTCACCGTCATATTTCGGGAATGTAAACAAGGAAACACCGGCTGTGTTTGTGTTGCTAAAGGCAGCCGCAATACACCGCTTCCCACCTACAGCTTTTTTCTTTGATATCTCGATTATTAGTTGAACAAATTGCAAAAGATTCAGCAACACAGATGTCAAGAATACTGTGTAATTATGCGATGAAAAGAGACGACTACATTGGGATCGGGGCTGGAACAACATGTCCGCTACAATCCGTGATGTCAAGCGCGCGGGTCATCATTCGCATCATCATACCGTGACGTTTTCAACAGGATACTTGGCGTGAAATTTAAATTGCAAATTAGTAAACTAAAAAGGCCATATCGGCATGTGTTGCAATGTTAATATTTCATCATTGATATATAAACCATCAGACTGCGTGGTTGGTAGTAGTGGGTTTCAGTAGGCCTTTAAAGGGGAACATTATCACAATTTCAAAAGGGTTAAAAACAATAAAAATCAGTTCCCAGTGGCTTGTTGTATTTTTTTAAGTTTTTATATTTTTTATTTTACCGGTCCCCGAATATCCCTAAAAAAAGCTTTAAAGTGCTTGATTTTCGCTATTTGTGATGCGACTATCCATTTCCCTGTGACGTCATACAGTGCTGCCAATGTAAACAAACAACGGCGAATACCACAGCAAGATATAGCGACATTAGCTCGGATTCAGACTCGGATTTCAGCGGTTTAAGCGATTCAATAGATTACGCATGTATTGAAACGGATGATTGGACTATGAAAGTATTGAAGAAGAAACTGAAGCTATTGAGCGAATAGCTATTGACGCTATTCATAGCCATAGCATGGCCGAATAGCTGCGTTAGCATCGCCGGTAAAATGTGCGGACCAAACGATCAGGACTTTCGCATCTCGTGACACTGGAACAACTTAAATCCTTCGATTGGTGAGTGTTTTTTTCGCATTAAATGTGGGTGGAAGGAAACGTAATATAGTTGCAAATGCATCTGCAGGTTATCCATACATCTCTGTGCCATGTCTGCTTTAGCACCGCCGGTAAATAGCATGTTAGCGTCGATTAGCATAGCATGTTAGCATCGATTAGCTGGCAGTCACGCCGCAACCAAATATGTCTGATTAGCACATAAGTCAACATCAACAAAACTCACCTTTGTGATTTCGTTGAATTTATTGTTGCAAATGCATCTGCAGGTTATTCATACATCTGTGTCATGTCTGTCATCGCCATGTGGAGACTCTCTGGCACATTCAATGGGGGTCTGGCGGCAGACACTTTCGCATCTTTGGGCCAGTGGTGCAACTTGAATCCCTCCCTGTTAGTGTTGTTACACCCTCCGACAACACACCGACGAGGCATGATGTCCCCAAAGTTCCAAAAAATAGTCGAAAAAACGGAAAATAACAGAGCTGAGACCCGGTGTTTGTAATGTGTTGAAAATGAAAATGGCGGCTGTATTACCTCGGAGATGTCACGTTCTGACGTCATCGCAAAAAGAGCGATACACAGAAAGGCGTTTAATTCGCCAAAATTCATCCATTTAGAGTTCGGAAATCGGTTGAAAAAATATATGGTCTTTTTTCTGCACCATCAAGGTATATATTGACACTTACTTAGGTCTGGTGATAATGTTCCCGGGCTTCACGGTGGCAGAGTGGTTAGTGCGTCTACCTCACAATAAGAAGTTCCTGCAGTCCTGGGTTCAAATCCAGGCTCGGGATCTTTCTGTGTGGAGTTTGCATGTTCTCCCCGTGAATGCGTGGGTTCCCTCCGGGTACTCCGGCTTCCTCCCACTTCCAAAGACATGCACCTGGGGATAGGTTGATTGGCAACACTAAATTGGCCCTAGTGTGTGAATGTGAGTGTGAATGTTGCCTGTCTATCTGTGTTGGCCCTGCGATGAGGTGGCGACTTGTCCAGGGTGTACCCCGCCTTCCGCCCGATTGTAGCTGAGATAGGCGCCAGCGCCCCCCGCGACCCCAAAAGGGAATAAGCGGTAGAAAATGGATGGATAGATGGATAATGTTCCCCCTTTAAAGAATTGGTTGAATGATTCATTATGGCCACAGTTTGACCCTGGAACAGACTGTATCACAGAGTCTTCCCCACACTGATTTGTGAGAGAACACGGCCCCACAAGGGGACACAATCGAATGTTAATTATGATGTTAATGCTGCAAGACAAGCAGATTTATACATTTTTATTTGATGCTTGCCGATGTGTTTTGACCTTGGCCAACCCTTTCTGAGAAGAGAAGATGTGAAAACCTTTTGCATTCCGCTATCACAATATTTCTTATTGTGGCTTTGCACTTTGCATCTGACACCAGCACTTAGCATGAGACATTCATTAAAAGGCACACACAAAAATATGTTTCCTTTATTTAATCAAACATACTTTTATCACAGTCTACTACTCTGCTTGCATGTCAGCAGACTGAGGTAGATCTTGCTGAAATCCTATGTATTGAATGAATAGAGAACCCTTTTAAATCGGGGGAAAAAATCGTTTTTGAATCGAGAATCGTGTTGAATAAAAAAAAAAAATCAATTTTGAATCGAGTCGTGACCCCAAAAATCGATATTGAATCGATTTGTGGGATACCCAAAGATTCACAGCCCTACTTTCTAGGGATGCAAATAGCACTGATCGTTTGGAATGGCCCATTTATAGGCCAGTTTGGGCCTCGGTCCTAATCAGCCTTTTGCAAGCTGACAAGCCTGACGACAGCGCCGAACCATCTGGGAGAAATAGAAACAGAAAATGAAGACAGACGTTCCCGAGCTGACAAAAGGGGAGAAAACATGGTGTGGCAGCACTTGGAGGACAACGACACCCACGAGGCCTGTCCTTTAGGATTATCAGTGAAAGCCATTTTATTCTGTTATTATTTCATCAAACACGGTGAATCACGCATAACGAGGTGCTGTGACGGCCGCACCTTGGAAAAGGGAACGCTGCCGGCCTTACCCTGAGACCATTCCGCGCGGGGGCGAGGTTACGCTTGTGCGTCGACGTGTGTGTCCACACGCAGACAGGACTTATAATAATGCTCTTAAATGAGATGAAACTCGCACACACGTGTGAGCGAGGCTTTCCTGGCGACGGCGCTCCACGTTCCACAAAATGTGTCTTGAGGTATGGGAGACGCCATGGCGAGCGTGATTTTGGCGTCATGCTTCGAGCGTGGCCTCTTGTCGGCACCTCTGCGGGAAATAAGCTGTGACCACCAGAGAGAAGGGTGGACCGGGGCAGGTCCCATCACGTCATTTGACTTGACTGCTGCCTCGGGGTGGATCTGGTTTTTGTATCGACCTTGGCTTTTTACGCAGAACTCACCAACACTACTGTCCTGGCACTGTGGAATTGGATGTCCCGCCTATTTTACGGCTGTGGGGTGCAGTTGTTTATCTCCCCATTTTGTGCTTGTGCTTTTTATACAGAACAACGGCGTGGGAAAAATGCACATTTATTTAAAAAATGCATCACAATGTTTGCTTTTTTTCCCAACTCCATCACGGATTATTAATCCCTGCAGACAACAAAAATAGTAAAACATCACTTACTGTACAAGGTCTGCTGTCATTAGGATGCCGACTGATAGATTCTTGTTATATTCCCGTTTTAGATGAAAAATAACTCATAATCCTCGCCAAGGAAAGGGGGTTGTGGAACCAATCGTCTTTTCATGTCGTTTTCGCCATTCCTGGGTCTAAATTGGCTGTCAAAGTGCACCAAGTTGTCGGAATATGGATTCATCCTTCTACTGTCCAGGTGAGAGGCAAGTTTTATGATCTACAACAACATTACACGAGCAAAGTGAGGAAGCAGCAGACCACTCCAGGATATAAACATATGGACACACAGAGGTGATGTAGGGTACCGGTACCTAAAATGTATTTTGATACTTTGATACATTTCTAAATAAAGGGACCACAAAAAATGGCATGAATGGCTTTATTTTAACAAAAAATCTTACGGTACATTAAACATATGTTTCTTATTCCAATCAAATAACTATTTTGGCCTAAAAAAAATAGTGAACTTACTAGACAACTTGTCTTAAGTATCTCTTATTCTTCTGTTGTTTGGATGCTTTACATTAGTTTTGGATGATACCATATATTGAGGTATCGATCCGATACCAAGTAGTTACAGGATCACACATTGGTCATATTCAAAGTCCTCATGTGTCCAGGGACATATTTCCTGAACACTACTGTCCTGGCACTGTGGAATTGGATGTCCCGCCTATTTTGCGGCTAAGGGGTGCAGTTATGTACTTCCCCATTTTGTGTTTGTGCCTTTTATACAGAACAACGGTGTGGGGGAAAAATGCATTGTGAAAGACATGCACATTTATTTAAAAAAATGCATCACAATGTTTGCTTTTTTCCCCAACTCCATCATGGATAATTACTCACTGCAGACTTCATGAGAGACAACAAAGATAGTAAAACATCACTTACTGTACAATGTCTGCTATCATTAGGATGCCGACTGATAGATTCTTGTTATATTCCCGTTTTAGATGAAATATAACTCATAATCCTCGCCAAGAAAAGGGGGTTGTGGAACCAAACGTCTTTTCATGTCGTTCTCGCCATTCCTGGGTCTAAATTGGCTGTCAAAGTGCACCAAGTTGTCGGAATATGTACTCATCCTTCTGCTGTCCAGGTGAGAGGCAAGTTTTATGATCTACAATAACATTACACGAGCAAAGCGAGGAAACAGCAGACCACTCCAGGATATAAACATATGGACACACAGTGGTGATGTAGGGTACCGGTACCTAAAATGTATTTTAATACTTTGATACATTTCTAAATAAAGGGGACCACAACAGATGGCATTATTGGCTTCATTTTAACAAAAAATCTTACGGTACATTAAACATATGTTTTTTATTGCAATCAGAGAACTATTTTGGCCTTAAATAAATAGTGAACATACTAGACAACTTGTCTTAAGTATCACTTATTCTTCTGTTGTTTGGATGCTTTACATTAGTTTTGGATGATATCATATATTTAGGTATCGATCCGATACCAAGTAGGTACAGGATCACACATTGGTCATATTCAAAGTCCTCATGTGTCCAGGGACATATTTCCTGAACACTACTGTCCTGGCACTGTGGAATTGGATGTCCTGCCTATTTTGCGGCTAAGGGGTGCAGTTATGTACCTCCCCATTTTGTGTTTCTACCTTTTATAAAGAACAACGGAGTAGGGAAAAAATGTATTGTGAAAGACATGCACATTTATTTAAAAAAATGCATCACAATGTTCGCTTTTTTTTCCAATTCCATCACGGATAATTACTCACTGCAGACTTCATGAGAGACAAAAAAGATAGTAAAACATCACTTACTGTACAAGGTCTGCTGTCATTAGGACGCAGACTGATAGATTCGTGTTATATTCCCGTTTTGGATAAAAAATAACTCATAATCCTCGCCAAGAAAAGGGGGTTGTGGAACCAAGCGTCTTTTCATGTCGTTCTCGCCATTCCTGGGTCTAAATTGGCTGTCAAAGTGCACCAAGTTGTCGAAATATGTACTCCTCCTTCTACTATCCAGGGGAGAGGCAGGATTTATGATCTACAATACATTTTCACGAGCAAAGCGAGGAAGCAGCAGACCACTCCAGGATATAAACATATGGACACACGTTAGTGATGTAGGGCACTGGTACCGGAACCAAAACGTATTTCGATACTTTGATACGTTTCTAAATAAAGGAGACCACAAAAAAATGGCATTATTGGCTTTATTTTAAGAAAAAATCTTACGGTACATTAAACATGTTTCTTATTCCAATCAGAGAACTATTTTGGCCTTAAATAAAATAGTGAACATACTGGACAACTTGTCTTTTAGTAGTAAGTATCACTTATTCTTCTATTGTTTGGAAGTTTTATATTAGTTTTGGATGATACCATAAATTTTGGTATCGATCCGATACCAAGTAGTTACAGGATCATACTGTCATGATCCGTGGCCCGGATCATGTTTTGTTTTTTTCTGTTCCCTCAGTTCCTGTTTTGGGTGCCATTGAGTTTGTTTTGGTGGCCATGGCTGCTTATTATTTTCACCTGCCTCTGATTGGTGTTTGGGACGCTCACCTGTTCCCCCGAGCACTAATCAGAGGCCTTTAAGACTGCCTTTGCTGGTCAGTCGACCTGGCATCTTTGTTTGCCTCATGCTATCGTCACATGAGTTTAGCTTGTCTCCTAGCCTATGTTAAGTTAGCTTCAAGTGCGATTGGCACGTGTTTTCTTTCGACTTGTTTTCTGTTCTTGGTGGTGCTTTGATTTTTGTCAAGAAAAAACCATGCTCCTACCTGCAAGTCCTGTCCAGAGTGATCCGTTTGCATCCCGAGGGAACGGACCGCGCAGCAAGCTGCGACCCCGTCGTGACACATACATTGGTCGTCATGTGTCAAGGGACGTATTTCCTGAAGACTACTGTCCTGGCACTGTGGAATTGGACGTCCGCCTAAGGTGTGCAGTTGTGTACCTCCCCATTTTGTGCTTGTGCCATATATACAGAATAACAGCGTGGGAAAAAATGCATTGTGAAAGGAGATGCACATTTTTTTTGAAAGCCCCACTTTAAAACGTTCAGTTCTGGTTACTTTTGCCAGAAGAAAAGCTCATTTCCCGTGAGGACTAGCGCATATAGCGTCATACTGACATGATTGACACAAATATTAGGTCTCAAATGGCTATGCTGATGTCAAATAGCAGACACTATCAAGAAATGAACTTGGATTGTGCTACAAACATGACACTGCTACCAAGAATGTATCTGGGCTGATGCAGGTCCAAAGCAAAGAAAGACTAGTGGGAGAGTGTTTTCTAAGGAAGTAAATGTGAAAAAAAATCAATCAATCAATGTTTATTTATATAGCCCTAAATCACAAGTGTCTCAAAGGGCTGCACAAGCCACAACAACATCCTCGGTTCAGAGCCCACATAAGGGCAAGGAAAAACTCACAACCCAGTGGGATGTCAATGTGAATGACTATGAGAAACCCTCCTAGGGGTGACTGGAAACTCCCCAAAGGTGACTGGATGCAATGGTCGAGTAGGTCTAGCATAATATTGTAAAAGTCCAGTCCAAATTCAAGCTGGTGGCTATTTATTGCTATCACGCAAATTTCCAATTGTTAACATTAGCATTAGCATTTTGATTTGAACATCGTAAGTCACTTACTAGTTTATCAGGAACCGAACCAAGGCAACATCAGCCGAAAATCCCTCCTCATTACTCTTTGAGCTCACGGCAGTGACTAAAAGTCGGGCCAATGTTGATCCTTAATTGTCCTTTTATCCTGGTAGTCTCCTTTTTTCTTTTTTTTGGTCTCCTCAGACAAAACTTTTTGTTTCTTTGGTTGTTTTCCAGCTTTGACCATAATGGCAGTAATTGTGAGTTCTTCTTCTTTTCGTTTTCTGGCACCACGTAGTCGTTCGCATCAACTTCTGTCTTTTCAACGAATTCATATTTTTTTGTGTGTTCCTGCCACCCTCCTGAAAGTCTCTAACTGCCAGTGAGAGCGATACAGATCCCCTCAGGCCATGACAAAGGTGTCATTCAACTAGTTTTATGTCCATGTATCATCCCAAAAGTTTCGAAAAATAACTTACAAAGCTTGAAAAGTTACTTATCGCTGCTTTGATGGTACCGTCAGTTTAAAAATCAGCTGAATCAGTTATTCTGCTTGAACTTGGTAAGAAAAAGATTATTAACAAATATAATTGAATAAAAAAAAATTTAAAAATTTGTTGTTTTGCATGGGTTGCAATCACCTGACCTCGAGGCACTTCTGGGTTGCAGGCGGTGGTCGAGAGTTCCAATAGGAGAAAAATATATGAGCGATCATAAAATTATATTAAAAACGGGATGGAGTGGATTCATACATTCCTAAAAAAATATATTTTTGACAGATTTAGGCGACTCATCATCACCAAGGTGTTACTGCTCGCTTCGACCTCACTTCCTTTGACACTTACAAGGATTTAAAGAAGAAAAGATTGGAGGCACATCATGTCTTTACAAATTAAGGATTAATCCTTGAAAGACAATGTTGGATTCATTTGGGGGGGCATTCTTTCTTTTTTCATTGGAACTAATATTATATATTATCTGGTTGTGTAGGATCCACATTATTGTGTCAGGTGTCCACAGGTGGCAGTATAACGTTGGTCATATAAGCACAGGTGTGGGGAATTAACAATCAGAGATGGGATTTATGGCTCTTTGAAGGGAGCCGGATTTTGAAGAGCCGTTCCTTTTAAAGAACCGTTCAAAAGACCGGCTCGTTATTATGGTTCTTTTTTTTTTTTTTTAATCAAGGAAACAATCACTGTTGTAAGATAAGCTGTGGAACGGAATAATTTACATTTACACAAGTAAGAATAAAATGTAAGCCGCAGAAGAATTTTTTATTCATTTTTATTTAAAAAAAAAAAAAAGGTTTTATTTTTTATTAAATCAACATAAAAAACACAATATACACTTACAATCAGTGACCCAACCACAAAAACCTCCCTTTTTCATGACAAAAACGTCCCTTTTTCATGACAAAGAAAAAAAAACTGGCTTTTCTCCAGTTGCGAAATTTATCGTGGATGTTCTCTACTAAATCCTTTCAGCAAAAATATGGCAATATCGCGAAATGATCAAGTATGACAAATAGAATGGACCTGCTATCCCCGTTTAAATAAGAAAATCTCATTTCAGTAGGCCTTTAAAAGTAATAATACAATTGAAATAAAAAATTGACTTAAATAAAATGTGAATGCAAAATTGTATACAGTATTACCTGCCGTGTGTATGCTTGAATTACTTTAAATATTGAAATCATTAACTTAACAAGTGGATTAAAAAACAAACAAACATTTAAAAGAGCAAATAATAATTAAAAAGTGAATACAAATTATGTTTTATTTGACTCTGACTCATTTTGTAGTCCCTTTTTGCCTGTCGGGTGATTATATTTTTGTGTGTTAATAAAACCGCGAATCGGTTCTCAAAATAGAAAAGACTCAGTTCGTTCACGAACGTCACATCTCTATTAGAATTCATGTGTTAGGTATGAGATCATGCGTTTTGTTTTGTTTTTACTCGCTCTTCACACACATACACACTCAAGTGAGATGAATTATACTTATATAGCGCTTTTCTCTAGTGACCTAAAGCGCTTTTACATATTGAAGCCCAATATGTAAGTTACATTTAAACCAGTGTGGGTGGCGCTGGGAGCAGGTGTGTAAAGTGTCTTGCAAAAAGACACAACAGCAGTGACTAGGATGGCAGAAGCTGGGCTTGAACTTGGAACCCTCAAATTCCTAGCACGGCCACTTTACCAACCGAGCTATACCACCCCACTTAAACCCCTTTTGTGATCCAGCAGCAGTTTCTTATTTCTCTGAGCAGTACAGCCATGTTTTGTTTTGTATTATTTCGTATTACTAAATGGGAAGCTCACCCAATTACACAATGGCGTCAGGACAATGTCGTGAAGCTCTACCACATATGTCTCACAGTCACGCCGCAAATAAGAACCTTCATCTTCTGGAAAAGACAAGGAAGAAGGAAACAACCTGGAAAGAAAAAATTTGGTGGACGTTAAATACACCATTAGGGCAACGCCTGGGAAAAAGTAGGCGTGGTGCATGACAGCGCACGGAGCTACACGTCTACCACCATCGATGTCTTCCTAAGCGAGATCAGTAAAATGTAAATGAGGCACCACTTCCAAGAAGATATCTCTCGTGAGTGCAATCATTTCATAATATTTAAAAGACGCTTTGGATCACCTGGGATGCGCTGCAGCATCAAGCCTCTCCCTGGCTTGATGCCGTCACTTGTAGGCTGACCATATTCTGAAATCCCAAAATGAGGACACACATATGCGTGCCAAGGCCGGGACTAGGTGAAAATTTGCCAATGATATTTTAACTTGCTTTATGAATAATATATTTATTTAAATAAAGCATTTTTTCTCCTCTGTTGACAACAGTGTTGGTGCTAGGAATTTTCAAAATGGGGTCCCATGGACCTCATCAAGTCATAAAAATGGGGTGCCACGATAAGTGTTTTGAAAACAAAGCATAAACTTATGCATTGTCCTGTTACGTCTCACATTATACAGTATATTGTGTTCTGGAAAAAGGTTGTCATAAACGTTACTTAATTCTTTGAAAGAAATAATTTTAAAAAAGAGGAAAAATTTGTATGCATATGTAAATGTATTCAGTTTATTAACATCCATTCACTTTCTTTTTTCCTTCATGGATCTAAACTTTACCGCTGATGGTAGTTTGTTCTATGTTTTTATTTAATAAGTTGTAGGTGTATTTATTTCAGTATAAAAGTGTAAAAAGTGTTTTGCTTGGGTCATGAAATGATGATAATGGTGTGCCAGGGCATACATGCATTTTATGTTTAACGTTTAAATCTCTGGAGTCTACATCAACTTCACATCTAGTCCTCATTTCAAAATGTTTTAGTTTTTTTTATGTTGTTTTTTTGATTGTTTTACGCCGTTTTTTGTCAAACAGAACTATGTTTTTTTTTATGGGAAACACACAAAATATGTAAAATCTTCCACCATAATTATTTTTCAAAGTGGAATATTTGATGTGACGTAATCGAGGTTGAGGTGGGGCCGTAGGGAGTAGCGGGGGGTGTATATTGTAGTGTCCCGGAAGAGTTAGTGCTGCAAGGGTTTCTGGATATTTGTTCTTTTGTGTTTATGTTGTGTTACGGTGCAGATGTTCTCCCAGAATGTGTTTGTCATTCTTGTTTGGTGTGGGTTCACAGTGTGGCGCATATTTGTAACAGTGTTAAAGTTGTTTATACGGCCACCCTCAGTGTGACCTGTATGGCTGTCGACCAAATTCGCCTTGATTATCAATCAATCCACTATCTCACTCTCTCTGTCTCTGCCCCTCCCTCACCAATTCTGCTGCATGCTCACAACTTCACAATCTGTTTAGTTTTTAACCCCTTCTTAACCCCGTACGTACATTGAAAATACACACAATCCTGACTCCAAACGCCGGACATTTGAGGCATTTAAGAAACCCCGCCCAGACAACCCGGACAGCCCTGCAAAAGAGGACATGTCCAGGGAAAAGAGGACGTATGGTCAGTCTGCTGTTCAACATAATCTAAAAATGTTCAAACAAATACATTAAAACGTTTTTTAGCGCCATAACACATTGCTTGTTGAATATTCTTTCCCAGAGGAGCGAAGATGTTTTCTGTGTAACACCAAATGGGCAACAATTACATAAATAAATACATCTTTAAATAGTTACAAATGTATTGATCTAATGTTAAATATAGCCTTAAATGATTAAATTGTGAAACAATTTCTTACAGTATAGCTCGGTTGGTAGAGTGGCCGTGCCAGCAACTTGATGGTTGCAGGTTCGATTCCTGCTTCCGCCATCCTAGTCACTGCCATTTTGTCCTTGGGCAAGACACTTTACCCACGTGCTCCCAGTGCCACCCACACTGGTTTAAATGTAACTTAGATATTGGGTTTCACTATGTAAAACGCTTTGAGTCACTAGAGAAAAGCGCTATATAAATATAATTCACTTCACTTCACATTTAAACCAGTGTGGGTGTCACTGGGAGCAGGTGGGTAAAGTCTCTTGCCCAAGGACACAGCGGCAGTGACTAGGATGGCGGCAGCGGGGATCGAACCTCGAACCCTCAAATTGCTGGCACTGTTACGTACGGAAGGAGTAGACGGCACATACACAAGGGGGCGTAAGAGCTCTATGATTTATTATGTATATTAACTATATACATAATATTCAAACAATAATATGAACTAGGGCTTCACGGTGGCAGAGGGGTTAGTGCGTCTGCCTCACAATACGAAGGTCCTGCAGTCCTGGGTTCAAATCCAGGCTCGGGATCTTTCTGTGTGGAGTTTGCATGTTCTCTCCGTGAATGCGTGGGTTCCCTCCGGGTACTCCGGCTTCCTCCCACTTCCAAAGACATGCACCTGGGGATAGGTTGATTGGCAACACTAAATTGGCCCTAGTGTGTGAATGTGAGTGTGAATGTTGTCTGTCTATCTGTGTTGGCCCTGAGGTGAGGTGGCGACTTGTCCAGGGTGTACCCCGCCTTCCGCCCGATTGTAGCTGAGATAGGCGCCAGCGCCCCCCGCGACCCCGAAAGGGAATAAGCGGTAGAAAATGGAAAATGGATGGATGGATAATATGAACTAAGGAAATGGAGTGTGACAAAATCCAAGAGAGTGTATGATGTACGACTATGTGTATTAATTACTGTTGAGTGTTAACTTAGATGTTTTAGTGAGAAGAAGGACAAGGCAAGAAGGCAGTCTGTGGCCAGGCAGATAGTCAGGGTGAATGGCGAGGCGTCACAGGTCCGTGTCCAAGCGGGAAGTCGAGAATCCAAAAAGGGGCAGCCAGATAACCAGAGCGCAACAACATGGAATCACAGGAGAAGACGATAACGTAGGCTGCAGGTAGGGCGACAAGGAAGACACACCACCAATCAAACACGGAGGGGACAACACAGTGAGAGCAGGATTCCATCAAGCCTGTAGATCGCTTGCTGTACGACAACAGGAGATTACGATCTGGCGCGGGATGGCAGGTTGTGCAGGCTTTTGAAGGCGGGTTTGATCATCAGCGCCAGTTGTGCAGATTGTCGGTGATTGATTGCAGCTGCTGGCTACCACCGGTCTGGCGCGCGCAGATGAATGCGCACTGATGCTCGCCCGGGCCGTGACAGGCAGAGCCACGCTACCAACCGAACCACGCTTAATCATAATGTGTTAATAAATGAAAAACTATAATAGTGAATGAATAGTGCGCCTGGCGCAGATGATAGCGCGGTCTTGTCAGCAACTTGAAAGTTTCAGGTTCGATTCCAGCTTAGGGCCGTTGTGTCCCTGGGCGAGACACTTCACCCTTGCTCCTGATGGGTGTGAATGTGACGTATAATGTAAAGCGCTGTGGGTGTCATTCCAGGTATTAAAAAATCGCTTTATACATACTTACTATCAAAACACTTCAAGACCATAAAGTTAAACCAACATTTTTTGCAGCAAGTTAGGAGAAGTTTGTGGAGATTTGGAAAAGGTGGGTGGGGGTAGCAACGATAGCATGCTAAGTAAAACATTACTTTTGGTACAAGAATGTTTACACCGAGAAGCATTCGAATCGCTGCGCCTTATCGCAGTAGAAAAGCCGTCCCCGCTGGATTATTTTCACACATAAGGCGGTTGCTTTCCAGGAAATGAATGTACTCTTTTTGCCCATCTTCAGCCCTCCACTTCCTCAGCTAACCCCCGACAACATACCAGCGTGGTGGCTCTCAGCAGATGGGAACGTTCACAACGTGTCACGGCCGGCGCTGACAAACGGGAGTTTTCGACGCTCTCGTGATTTAAAGGGTTCTGAGGTTTTCGTGCCTCTTGGCTCCGAGGCGACTGTCAGTAAACAAAAGCTTCTTGGCCTCGCAGAAGCAGCAGGACACCGATAATCCGTCAGCTGCCATTGTTCTGTGCGAATAAACATTCCCCCGCTGGCTAAATGACGCCACATTGTCCACGCTAAGCCTGAGATCCAGCTAGAAAGACACTCCTGATTAAATAATGGATAACATTGTTGTGAGCGATATCATTTGCCTCGAGCTTGTGTGTCTCAATCACGACGTGGGAATAAGTCGCCAGAAATTTTTGTCTTTTGCCTGAGCGAGCCAGAAAAAAAACAGGTTTCACTTTCAGTGTGTACTGCATAATTCCCATTGGAAATTACAGAAATAATCTTTTTCCAACCCGACAACAAAAAGTACCAGTAGAGTGCTTGATTGTGTTTCACTGTATCCATGAAACCAAATCCAATTGTATTTACAAACCGCAAAGTATGTGAAAATGCCGCCTTAACATCACAAACTGCCACAAATTCAGTCGGCCATTTTGAATATTCCGCTCCTAACACCTTCGGTAATTTCCGCAGATTGACATCACAATGGGAACACTTCTTGACCATATTATTAGATCAGTCATACTGGAAATACACAACATTTTTAAATTGATAGGCCGTTTATCATCCACAATCCTTATGTAAAACAAGAACACATACAGTATGTTTGGCTTTTTTCTTTGCATTCAAAATCGTAAATAACTTTAGCTTTTTAACAGAGCAATGTGTTATGATCCGACGCCCGAGTCATATATATTGTTTTGGTTTTTGAGTCCTTTTGTGTTTTGTCGATCGTTTTGGACTCTTCCTGTTCTTAGTTTTTGAACTTCCTGTTTTACCTTGTTACCATGGTTTTGCATTTGTTCCACCTGCTATGCTTTCAGACGCACACCTGTGGTAATTGTTTGCTTTAGTATTTAAGCTAGCCTTCGACCTAAGTTCATTCTTGATCCGTTGTTTGCCTCATGCAACAATCACGTTGGTATGTCTTGTATGTCTTTACAATTGCTAAGTCTCGCCTGAGCTTCGCATGCGCTCGGCACGTCTATTTTGGACTCTTGAACTCGATGCTAGTTAGCATTAGCTTCTCGTGCGTTCGCCACACTTTTTCTTTTGCCCTTTGTACCAGTGTTCTTTTGCCTTTTGTACCAATGTTGTTTTATCTTTGTATATTAAATCAAGTCTTACCTGCAATTCCTGGCTGTCTTTGACCTCGTGCATCTTGGGGTGACTCATCACGCATCACAATGCGCTACCAACGTGACACTATGGTCCTTAATTACGCCTGTTGTACTCTCTAAAAACATTCAGAAACAACCAGCAATACTCCATTTACATGTTGTGACCTGCAAATGAACCAAATATAAGTGATATTGTTGTCGTAAGCGCCAACGCAGACAGACTACTTTAAAGGAACATTGAGAGCTGTGAGCTAATGCTAGCTTACGCTGCTATTGTTGAACACTAGCTTTTGCTTTGGCTCAAAGTTCAGAATTGACAGAAATAATAATTTTCCAGCCCGACGACTAAAAGTACCAGTAGAGTGCTTGATTGTGTTTCACTGTATCCATAATACCAAGTCCAATTTTGTTCACAATCTGCTAAGTATGTGAAAATACCGTCTAAACATAACAAACTGCCACAAATTCAGTCGACCATTTTGAATATTCCGTTCCGAACACCTTCTGCAATTTCCACAGATTGACATCACAGTGGGAACACTTCTTGACCATATTATTAGATGAGTCATACTGGACATACGCAAAAGAGATATGCTGTTTATCATTCACAATCCTTATGTAAGACAAGAACATATACAGTATGTTTTGCTTTTTAATGCATTCAAAATAAATAAATAGCTAACAATTGAGTTAACAGATCAAGGGTCCTCAATTGCGCCCATTAAACCCTCTAAAAACATTCAGAAACCACCAACAATACTCCTTTTACATGTCGTGACCTGAAAATGTACCAAATATGAGTGACATTGTTATTATAAGCGCCAACACAGACGGACTATTTAGAGGCCCATTGATAGCAGTGACCTAATGCTAGTTTACGCTGTTATTGTTGACACACCAACTTTTGCTTTGTCTTAAACTTGCTAAAAGTAAATTCTACATTATAATTCATGTATCTCTCACCTCGTAGTAAACAAAAAGACTCTCGGCCATGGACCGAGAGTCTGGTCGACTTTCACGTCCCACAGGTTGCGAAAAAGACACAAAAAGACGCTAGTTGCGGCAGCTTTTTTTTACCCCCTCGTGAGGATTGTGATTGAGTCTTCATCTACACGGAATTATGTCAGCCTCCCATGAGGCTGACATAATAAAACAAACACCATGAGTGTTTGTTTTATTATGGTTTGTTATGCTTAGTTTGTATTTTTAGCATCATGCAATGCTAAATGATGCTGTAGTGTTACTATAAAGCTGCATCCGTTAAGCAGTCAGCTTCTAAAAGTTATCGCTCATCCTCTTTGTTTTACGGCTCAAAAGAAATAAGGCTCTGGATCATTACTTTTCGCAAAGTAATCTCACAGATTCTGCTTGATTAGCATTGTTGTTGACGGGGAAGGGATCTGTGGTTCTTCTTCTATGTCACGGACCACGTGAAAGGCTTCCTTATTAACTCTTAAAATGTCTCAGGAATCTCCATGAAATTGATACTATTTTGATAATATCTATTTTTTCACAAACTTTGGAAGTCTTTTGGTGTAATAAATCATATATATATATATATATATATATATATATATATGTATATGTAGCTGAGATAGGCACCATCGCCCCCCGCGACCCCAAAAGGGAATAAGCGGTAGAAAATGGATGGATGGATGGAGATATATATATATATATATATATATATATATATATATATATATATATATATATATATATATATATATATATATATATATATATATATATCACAAACTTTGTATATACATATAATAGCTTCAGTATGGAGGCAACTTTTTTTTCCATTTCCATTCTATTCCATTCTAACGGTACTAATTAGTACCATTAGACTCACCATCTTTTATTGGACATTATGAAAAGGAGCCATAAGTGATTTTTGTACGGCTAGTTTTAAAGCTCTGCTGGCCAGAAGGTGGCTAATCACTGCAAGTCAAACGCAACAATTACTGCAATAAGTTAAATATTTAATGACGCTTTGTGGGTTTTGGGATTGTCAATGAGGTCATCTCACACAGGAACCAACATGTCCCTGTTGTGGTACAAAATAGTACAGCGTTTCCCACCGGAATATTTGTATCGTTGGCCAGTACACATGTGCATGTCATTCAACAGAAAGTATTTTATTAAATTTTTGTAATATTAACATATCAGCTATTCACCTTACATTATGTGTTTTTGCTCTTTTTTCCCATATTTTTTATTTTTTATTATTTTTTCTGGTCGCAGTCAGCAGTTGGCCAACAGGATGCACATTAGTCACCCCATCAGGAAGGCAGTTACCAAACCACAGAAGTGTGGTTCCAAAACCGATACCAAATCTTGCCAGTTCTACTGGACAACGATTGACCATCCAACGATGCCATATTACAGCACCTGCAGCACTGAGAGCCGACTCACTCAAACTACTACTAAGCTCCAATTTCCCCCCAAAAATGTGCTAGCTTGATGCTAATATGCATTGGCTTTGCTCTTGACATGCTAATAAATAGCATTAGCAATTTTACATGGCGATTTCAACACTTCCAAGTCTAAGATGTAGGTTAGAATCAAACAGCTGGTGCGTAAAAGGTACAACACTTACAGTATTATTACTTTTTAGGGCGCAACAATAACAAAGAAAACACAAACACAAAAAAATAACTGTGCACTACTGCCATCTAATGTTTTGTAATTGCAACTTAATGTCTTACTTGCAAATGAGACTCAGAAATGTGACAATAAAACAAGATATAACGATTGGAAAGCAGTTATAATAATCAGCTCTATTTTAAATAATGCATTAAAAATCATTTTATCATCAAAAATAATTAATATTACTCAACCAATAGTACTGAAAATTGAAAGTTGAATACTGGTAACGTTGCCCAAGTACTGTATCGGTTCCAATGTGAAATGTCTCCTGGATCTGTCTTCTTCACTTTATCGCTACACATGACCACAGCTAGTGAAATCCTGGGTGTTGCTGAGATGTTCTGCACGCTTCCACACCTCACCTTTTAAAGCGGCGTCAATGAAAACTTCTTAAGCTTGTGGAAGTGCCCTGCATATCTACCACGGAAAATACTTTGCCTACTGCAGGGTTCTTCAACAATTTCAGGCTAAGGACCCCCAAATTGATGGACGGACGGAGCAGGGGCCCCTTACTTATGTATCTTATATGAAATTGTGTTTTAAGTTAAACTGATCATGAAGCTACCTTGTTGTTGTGCAATACTAAGATATTTAAATTTTTCAGTATAGCGTCGCTAACAGCTAGCTGGCAACTGGAGCGCTAATAACTAGATTATTATATTAATATGGTGTAATAATGTGTCCATGTTGTTATTTCAAACCCGCAAGTTACAGTAAGTAGGGTGGCCATTTCACTGCCATTTATAAACCAATGTTGTGTATTCAAAGACTTTTAATAGTGTGAAAAAATTTTTAGAGGCAAAATGAAAAATATTTAGGAAAAGTCCAATCAACCAAAAGAAAAAAAACTGTAGTACCTCTTAGGGAAAAAAATCAGGAATACTAGCACTCTTAAGTTAGCATGTAACAGTGAGCATTTGTCAAGTACCAAGTTAAATGACTGAGGTATAGGATTGCAAAAAAAATAAAAAAATGTTAGCATGCTAATGTTTACTTGCTAGCATGCTAACTTTAGCTTGCTAACAGTTAGCATGTACCAGGTACCAAATCATACGACTCTGAGGTGTACAGCTGCAAAATTGACAAAACATTTTGCATGCTAATGCTAGTATACGAACATGTTAATGTTAGAATGTTAACAGCTAGAATGTGCCAAGTACCAAGTCATATGACTCTTAAGTATACGGCTGCAAAATGGCAAAAAATTTAGGATCCAATGTTCGCATACTAGCATGCTAATGTTAGCTTGTTAACAGCTAACATTTGTCAACAACCAAATATAAAGACTGAGGCGTACAGCTGCAAAAATGACAACAAAAAAAAAAGTTAGAATGCTTGGAGTTAGCCTGTGTCATGTTTAGCGGTATGTGATTCTTGAGTTGTACGGCTGCAAAAATCCCTAAAAAAGTTAGAATGCTAAACTTAGCAGGCTAACAGGTAGCATGTGTCAAGTTATGACGGCTGCAGAAATGGCTAAACAAGTTAGCATGTTAGCGTTACCTTGCTTACAGTTAGCATGTGTCAAGTACCATGTTATATCAATCTGGATTGTAATTGACTAAAAAAAAGTTAGCATGCTAATGGTAATTATTGGATTAATTTGTGGTGGTCATTTGAAATGGGGCCAGCACAAATAAATGGGTGTATTTAAAACACAATTAAGTACAGTGCAAACTTTTCCTTTGAATCAAACAGCATAAATGATCTGTTCAATGGTTAAGATGTATCCACCCTAAAACAGTTCTAAACTGTGCAGGCAAGGTTTTAAGTAACATGTTACCATTTTAACGGTTATGTTAGTGTAAAAAGAAGTTAACTTCTGGTGTCTTTTAATATGAATTACTGTTCATTGAAGGAAAATGGGTATGTTTTAAACCTGACACGAAAGATCCGGTGGCCAAAGACTACGTCGTCCAGTCGGGTGTCGGACAAAAGAGTCAGAACAATAAATCAGAGGCTTACTGACATTTTGTGGGTTCCTAGTGAAGTCACCTCTGAGGGCGCTGACGTCTGCAAGCACATTCCAGCTCAAGTGCCTCTTGAAACCTTGCTGCCTGCCTTTTGTTTGATTGAACGCAGCCGCTCGCTCTCTCGCCTTCGGATGAAACAATAAAAAAAAAAAAAAAAAACAACCCTCGCCTTCTGACTGTCGGAGATCTTTTCGGTAAACACTGGACCGCGTCTGGTCCGCGTCAACATGCAGCAGGTTAGCGGCGAGAGACGTAGCAACACGCCATTGCGGGGAAATCGGGCTATTTTTAAAGCACACAACATTTTATGGATATGCTGTTTATGTAAATACTTTATTGATTGAACATTGTTGTGTTTCAGCGCACACGCTAATGACAACAGAACATTGTTTACTTAAAAAAATACATTGGAACCTCCAAATGAAGACAACCAAAAATCAGTGAAGTTGGAACATTGTGTTATTCGTAAATAAAGTAAGAATACAAAGATTTATCAATCCTTTTCAACTTATATTCAATTGAAATGACTGCAAAGACAATATATTTAATGTTCAAACTGAGAAACAATTTTTTTTTTGTTGCAAATAATCATTACTTAGAATTTAATGCCAGCAACACATCTCAAAAAAGTTGTCACAGGGTCATTTTTACCACTGTGTTACATGGCCTTTCCTTTTAACAACACTCAGTAAACGTTTGGGAACTGAGGAGACCTATTTTTAAAGTGGAATTCTTTCCCATTCTTGCTTGATGTACAGCTAAAGTTGTTCAACAGTCCGGTGTATCTGTTGTGGTATTTTAGGCTTCATAATGCACCACGCATTTTCAATGGGAGACAGGTCTGGACTACAGACAGGCCAGTCTAGTACCCACACTCTTTTACTATGAAGCCACGCTGTTCTAACACGTGGCTTGGCATTGTCTGGCTGAAATAAGCAGGGGTGTCCATGATAACGTTGCTTGAATGACAAAATATGTTGCTCCAAAACTTGTATGTACCTTTCAGCATTAAAGGTGCCTTCACAGATGTGTAAGTTACCCATGCCTTGGGCATGGGTAACTTAACACAGATGCTGGCTTTTGAACTCTGCGCCTATAACAATCCAAATGGTTATTTTCCTCTTTGTTTCGGAGGACACCACGTCCACAGTTTCCAAATATAATTGGAAATGTGGAATCGTCAGTCTACAGGACACTTTTCCACTTCGCATCAGTCCATCTTAGATGAGCTCGGGCCCAGCTGGACATTGTTGATAAATGGGTTTGGCTTTGCATAGTAGAGTTTTAACTTGCACTTACAGATGTAGCGGCCAACTGTAGTTACTGACAATGGTTTTATGAAGTGTTCCTGAGCCCATGTTGTGATATCCTTTACACACTGATGTCGGTTGTTGATGCAGTACCGCCTGAGGGATCAAAGGTCTGTAATATCATCGCTTACGTGCAGTGATTTCTCCAGATTCTCTGAACCTTTTGATGATTTTACGGACCATAGATGGTGAAATCCCTAAATTCCTTGCAATAGCTCGTTGAGAAATGTTGTTCTAAAACTGTTCGACAATTTGCTTACAAAGTGGTGACCCTCGTCCCATCCTTGTTTGTGAATTACTTAACATTTCATGGAAGCTGCTTTTATATCCAATCATGGCACCCACCTGTTCCCTATTAGCCTGCACACCTGTGGGATGTTCCAAATAAGTGTTTGATGTGCATTCCTCATCTTTATCAGTATTTATGCCACCTTTTCCAACATCTTTGTCACGTGTTGCTGGCATCAAATTCTATAGTCAATGATTATTTGCACAAAAAAAAGAAATGTTTATCAGTTTGAACATCAAATATGTTGTCTTTGTAGTATATTCAACTGAATATGGGTTGAAAATGATTTGCAAATCATTGTATTCCGTTTATATTTACATCTAACACAATTTCCCAACTTATATGGAAACGGCGTTTGTACATCCATCCATCTATTTCCTACCGCTTATTCCCTTTGAGGTATATGTATATGTGTATATATATATATATATATACAGCCTACAAGTCAAACATTTTTGACACCACAGCGATTAGCGAGAATCGGAGCGTTAAATTCTGACAAAAACCGAGTCCTACGATAAATCCCACGGATGAAAACCAATGGATCATGTTACTGTTCTGGAATTTTTTTCCTGTTGCACTAGCCATGTTGTACTGAGCAACCAGGACAGAGATGAGTGCGCTGCTGACAAAGTAAACACTTGTGGAGTCAACTGTTCACATCCTCGCTGAACTGAAGTCCTGCAAGCTTCGCTGTCTTGCGTGCATAACCTTCTCGTGGCCGAAAATTCGATACGGGTTTTGTAGAACCTTCAGGGTGTTCACATTTGGAGTTTGCCTGCTGCATTCCAGGTTAATTCCGAGCATGCGATTGTGTGAGTGTCTTTTGTACTGGCTGGAGGGCATGCAGTAACTGTGAAACCAAAGGGAGAGCCGGGCCAACTCCCTCAGTGGAAAGAATGATGTGTTATTATGTACATTGCACTATTGACCAAAACTGGACAGAGCGTGTGTGTGTGTTTGTGTGTGTGTGTGTATGTGTGTGTGTGTGTGTGTGCATGCGTGCTGAGTCAGCAGTTGTATGCATGCATGAATCACCTTCGCGTGCACATTTTCTTGGACCGTTTGTGCGTGCAGGAGGAGGACCACGCTTGACCCCCTGCTGTGTGTTTGGGCCATCATGTGTTGTGGTTCATCGCCTTGTTTGTGTGTGTGTGTGCATGCGTGCGTGCGCGTGTGTGTGTGTGTGCGTGTGTGTGTGTGTGTGTGTGTGTGTGTGTGTGTGTGTGTGTGTGTGTGTGTGTGTGTGTGTGTGTGTGTGTGTGTGTGCGTGTGAGTGTGTATGTGTGTGGAGCAATCATTTCACATCACACACGCTGCAGAAGATGTCCTGATTAATTAGGTGTAGGTCCGGATCGGGGCCTTCACAAGTGTGCGAGTGAGTAAGCGAGTGTTTTTGCGTGAGAGCCAACCTCCCCTTTCATGTGGTCACTCAATCTTTGCATAATTGTGTTTACTGTAAAGTTTCTGCCTACTTGTGAGTGCAACACTTACTGGATCACGATCCCCAACCTGCAATGCACTTTGCCGTCAGCTATAAAGAGTACACAAAGAATGCGTACCAAAATACACTTTAATGTTTTTCTTTGGCCTCCTTGTGCAGTTATTTGTGTCTATTTAGTTATGTGCCTGCAAGCGCGCAGCAAACTTAGCATGGCCGACCAAAAATAGGTTGACGCAAAATGTCTGGGCAAACAACGCCACGCTGCCGTCACGTACCCCGAGGGAAAAGCGGCTGCAAAAGCAAGAATTGAGCGGAAGACTTGAAAGGCCTCTTGAAGTACACCATTGGACTAGTCGTGACCTTGCTGCCTTTTAGACCACTTGAATACCGTGTTCGAATTCTCACAACAACCCCTTTTCAAAAATAAGAATTAATGGGATTGGTGAACTGGCTGAAAACTGTGTTTTATATCAGTCGATATTGATAATTATTGATGTTTTTTTCTGGGTTGTACTTGTATAGCGCTTTTCTACCTTCAAGGTACTCAAAGCGCTTTGACACTACTTCCACATTTACCCATTCACACACATTCACACACTGATGGAGGGAGCTGCCATGCAAGGCGCCAACCAGCACCCATCAGGAGCAAGGGTGAAGTGTCTTGCTCAGGACACAACGGACGTGACAAGGTTGGTTCTAGGTGGGATTTGAACCAGTGACCCTCGGGTTGCGCACGGCCACTCTCCCACTGCGCCACGCCGTTTTTAATGACCTATCTAAAAATCTAACCTAACAAAATATTTTTATTTAAAATGTCACATTCTTTTAATAATAATCCCCTCAGCTATCAAAGAAAATCTCGACACAAGCATTGAAAGCACTCAATGTACACAAAATTGTAAAATCACTGTGGAGAAGCTGAGCCGACGGGCCGACGGTGGGGCAGGACACGATTTGGCCCTGCTCAAGATGGGCCCCCGAAGACAAGAAGGCAGACAGCGGTGCAGAGGAGGTGCCCCTTGCTGGGGAGACTGATGCACAGCCAGTGGAGTGTGCAGCTGAAGAGGTAGAAGATGATTATGATGAAGTTTACGTCGAAGAAAAGTACATTGAAGAAGTTTACGTTGATGACAATGAAGTTAATGGTAAAGAAGAAGATGAAGAAAAAGTTTATAATGAAGAAATTTACTTTGAAGAAGTATACATTGATGATGAAGTTTACGTTGATGAAGTTTACGTTGATGATGAAGATTACAATGATGATGAAATTTATGATAACGAAGAAGACGAAGAAGAAGTTGAAGATGATGAAGAAGAAGTTAAAGAAGAAGTTGAAGTTCAAGAAAATGATAAAGAAGAAGAAATAATTGGAGAAATTCAAGAAAATGATAAAGAAGAAGAAATAGTTGAAGAAGAAGAAATAGTTGGAGAAATTCAAGAAAATGAAAAAGAAGAAGAAATAGTTGAAGAAGAAATAGTTGAAATTCAAGAAAATGATGAAGTGAAAGAAGAGGACAAAGAAGAAGTCAAAGAGGAAGAAGAAGAGGAAGAAGTCAAAGAGGACAAGGAAGAAGTCAAAGAGGACAAAGAAGAAGTCAAAGAAGACAAAGAACAAGTCAAAGAGGACAAAGAAGTCAAAGGGGACGAAGAAGATGTCAGAGAGGACGAAGAAGTTGAAGATGAAGAAGAAGTTGAAGTTCAAGGAAATGATAAAGAAAAAGAAGAAGAAGCAGTTGAAGAACTTCAAGAAAATGATGAAGATGAGGAAGAGGAAGAAGGGGAAAAGTGGTGGTGCTGCAAGAAAAAGAAGGAGAAGAAGTGAAAGAAGAGGAGGAAGGAGAAGAGGAAGAGGTCAAGGAGGACAAAGAAGTCAAAGAGGACGAAGTAGAAGAAGAAGACAAAGAAAAGCCTTGTACCTTATATAGCCTTATACCTTTTACCTTATAAAATTCGAGGTTCGGACGCATGTTCGTCAAACTAATAATAATAATAACTGCTGTAGCATCCGCAACATTAATACGGCCACAACAACAACTCTTGCTGACCTACTGCCCTCGGTAATAGCACCATTCCCAAAGTATGTGGGCTCTATTGATAACCTCACTAACAACTTTAACGACGCCCTGCGCGAAACCATTGATAACATAGCACCGCTAAAGTTAAAAAGGCTCCAAAAAAGCGCACCCCGTGGTTTACAGAAGAAACTAGAGCTCAGAAATTATTATGTAGAAAGCTGGAACGCAAATGGCGCACGACTAAACTTGAGGTGCACCATCAAGCATGGAGTGATGGTTTAATAACTTATAAACACATGCTTACCTTAGCTAAAGCTAAATATTACTCAAATCTCATCCACCGTAATAAAAACGATCCTAAATTTTTGTTTAGTACGGTAGCATCGCTAACCCAACAAGGGACTCCTTCCAGTAGCTCCACCCACTCAGCTGATGACTTTATGCAATTCTTTGTAAGAAAATTGAAGTCATTAGAAAGGAGATTAAAGACAATGCGTCCCAGCTACAACGGGGTTCTATTAACACTGACACAATTGTATATACGGCCGATACTGCCCTCCAAAATAGTTTCTCTTGTTTTGAGGAAATAACATTAGAGGAATTGTTACAACGTGTAAATGGAATAAAACAAACAACATGTTTACTTGACCCACTTCCTGGGAAACTGATCAAGGAGCTCTTTGTATTATTAGGTCCATCAGTGCTAAATATTATAAACTCATCACTTTCCTCGGGCACTGTTCCCCTAGCATTCAAAAAAGCGGTTATTCATCCTCTTTTTAAAAGACCTAACCTCGATCCTGACCTCATGGTGAACTACCGACGGGTGTCTCACCTTCCCTTTATTTCAAAAATCCTCGAAAAAATTGTTGCGGAGCAGTTAAATGAACACTTAGCGTTCAACAATCTATGTGAAACCTTTCAATCCGGTTTCAGGGCAAATCACTCCACGGAGACAGCCCTCGCAAAAATGACTAATGATCTATTGCTAACGATGGATTCTGATGTGTCATCTATAATGCTGCTCCTCGATCTTAGCGCTGCTTTCGATACCGTCGATCATAATATTTTATTAGAACGTATCAAAACACGAATTGGTATGTCAGACTTAGCCCTGTCTTGGTTTAACTCTTATCTTACTGATAGGATGCAGTGCGTCTCCCATAACAAAGTGACCTCGG
Organism: Nerophis ophidion; assembly: GCF_033978795.1. Classification (NCBI taxonomy): domain Eukaryota; kingdom Metazoa; phylum Chordata; class Actinopteri; order Syngnathiformes; family Syngnathidae; genus Nerophis; species Nerophis ophidion. The sequence continues at coordinate 24,769,894 of NC_084629.1, forward strand.
ACTACGTTAAGGTAACGTGTGGAGTTCCCCAGGGTTCAGTCCTTGGCCCTGCACTCTTCAGCATCTACATGCTGCCGCTAGGTGACATCATACGCAAATACGGTATTAGCTTTCACTGTTATGCTGATGACACCCAACTCTACATGCCCCTAAAGCTGACCAACACGCCGGATTGTAGTCAACTGGAGGCGTGTCTTAATGAAATTAAACAATGGATGTCCGCTAACTTTTTGCAACTCAACGCCCAAAAAACGGAAATGCTGATTATCGGTCCTATTAGACACCGACCTCTATTTAATGATACAACTCTAACATTTGACAACCAAACAATTAAACAAGGCGACACGGTAAAGAATCTGGGTGTTATCTTTGACCCAACTCTCTCCTTTGAGGCACACATTAAAAGCGTTACTAAAACGGCCTTCTTTCATCTCTGTAATATCGCTAAAATTCGCTCCATTCTGTCCAATAAAGACGCTGAGATCATTATCCATGCGTTTGTTACGTCTCGTCTCGACTACTGTAACGTACTATTTTCGGGTCTCCCCATGTCTAGCATTAAAAGATTACAGTTAGTACAAAATGCGGCTGCTAGACTTTTCACAAGAACAAGAAAGTTTGATCACATTACGCCTGTACTGGCTCACCTGCACTGGCTTCCTGTGCACTTAAGATGTGACTTTAAGGTTTTACTACTTACGTATAAAATACAACACGGTCTAGCTCCATCCTATCTTGCCGATTGTATTGTACCATATGTCCCGGCAAGAAATCTGCGTTCAAAGGACTCCGGCTTATTAGTGATTCCCAAAGCCCAAAAAAAGTCTTTGGGCTATAGAGCGTTTTCATTTCGGGCTCCAGTACTCTGGAATGTCCTCCCAGTAAAAGTTCGAGATGCTACCTCAGTAGAAGCATTTAAGTCTCACCTTAAAACTCATTTGTATACTCTAGCCTTTAAATAGACTCCCTTTTTCGACCAGTTGATCTGCCGTTTCTTTTCTTTTTCTCCTATGTCCCACTCTCCCTTGTGGAGGGGGTCCGGTCCGATCCGGTGGCCATGTACTGCTCGCCTGTGTATCGGCTGGGGACATATCTGCGCTGCTGATCCGCCTCCGCTTGGGATGTTTTCTTGCTGGCTCCGCTGTGAACGGGACTCTCGCTGCTGTGTTGGATCCGCTTTGGACTGGACTCTTGCGACTGTGTTGGATCCATTATGGATTGAACTTTCACAGTATCATGTTAGACCCGCTCGACATCCATTGCTTTCCTCTTCTCCAAGGTTCTCATAGTCATCATTGTCACCGACGTCCCACTGGGTGTGAGTTTTCCTTGCCCTTATGTGGGCCTACCGAGGATGTCGTAGTGGTTTGTGCAGCCCTTTGACACACTAGTGATTTAGGGCTATATAAGTAAACATTGATTGATTGATTGAAAAGGTCAAGAAGGACAAAGAAGAAGACAAAGAAAAGGTCAAAGAGGACGAAGAAGTGACAAAGAAAAGGTCAAAGAGGACGAAGAAGACAAAGAAAAGGTCAAAGAGGACAAAGAAGAGAAAACCGGTGGCCGTGGCAGTTGTTTTTACCGTTCCTTCAAAAAAGGAAGGGGGGAGTATGCTCAGCCGGACAGAAGCCCAGCTTGAGTTTGGCGATGGAGGACTGTGGAGAGGCGGAGCCGACCGGCCATTGCGGGGCAGGACACGATTTGGCCCTGCTCAAGATGGCGGCCAGGAGGCGGAGAATGCAGCGGAACGAAGAGGCGGGGCTTGCTGGGAACGACGCAGCCACAATCTAAATCAGGTGCGTGGCACACACAGCGGCACACAATCTGCCTATCTCCTCTCAGTGTATAAAAGGGGAGAAGGAGGAAAGATCAAGAGGAGGAGGTGGCGTGTCCACAGCACAGCAGAAGCAGACGAACACGAAAGATCCGAGAATGAGCCCCAGAGGAAGACGACGACACCGACAGCTGAAAAGCAGCCCGACACTTGCAGCGGAGGAGGAGCTGAAAAGCGACCCGATCGACACTGACGCTTCCGTATTTGAAAAAATAAGAGTCAAACCTGCTTGAAACAATGTCCATTCTGGGTGGTCCACGCAATCCACACGATGAGGGCTGGAGTCATTCACAATCACATTGAACACTTAACAATGACCTCTTAAAATGAAGGTGCAAAAATAAGAAATATGTAAGAAATGCTTAATAAAGTGTAAGAAAATAGTGTGAAAATGTAAACATAGAAAAATCAGAGAAGAACTATTTTATGCAGGTTGAGTGCCAGGAAGTTACAGCTGTGCTTTAAAGGGTGAGAGCGGTCAAGGTGGCCGGTGGCCATGTTATTACCGAGCGCCTTGCATCAGTTACAGACCACATTGGTCTGACTACGGTCCCTTTTGAAAAACTGTCATACTGTCGAGGTGACGTTTCCTGTTTTTATCCACCATCTCTTCGCTCTCAGCAGCACTCATTTTTACTTTCTCTTCTCACTCCATGCAGAGAATCCACTGCCAGACAGCAAGATGGCGCAACCAAACCTGATAGTTGATACTGTAATCGGATTGCCTGTTAGTGCGTCACTGCCACTAATCAGTGATCACTTCCTGCGTTGCTCGGTTACCAGAGAGCGACTGCATTTGTTCATGTAACCGACCTTGCTTCTATTCTTCTTTCTTCCCACGAAGAAGACCTTTTTCATTGATATCGATTACGTGTCTATCGTGATATCTATTGATATCGTTTTATCACTCAGCCCAAATTGAGGGCCTTTTTTATTTTTTAAAGATGCATTGTTACCGCCTCCTTGCTTTTGTTGACATGGCAACCCAAATAATCGACATGAATCTACACCAGTGGTGTGCCGTCAGGGCCACCAAGACCTTCTCTGTTGGTGAAACATAACCAGAAATCACGATAATAATTAAAGATAAATGTAATTTATAATTTACTTTGCCAAAATATCTAAAAGTATTCATATTTTCTTCATGTCATATTATGCTTGTTCAAGTGCTGTTGTTTTTAGTTTTAGTTTGTATCCAATCAGAATTCAGCTTGCTTATGTTGCCATGCTGTACGAAATCTGCCCAAGGCCTTCAGAATCAACAATGTCTATGCACTGTAAGTAAACGGGCACATACAGTTGATAGATAATTGCAATTGCCAATCAGATCACGTGTTGTTGTCAGGAAGGCCTTCTAAATGGCTCTGACATTTACGCGTCCTGTGATTGGATACTCACCGGGACCGTTAGCGGATGAATTAGAGAACACATAGAGTTGAAAGACAGTTGCCAATCAGATCACGAGTTGTTGACGGTAGCCTATGTAAGTAGCCTGACGTTAACGAGACTGTGATTGGATTCTCACTTGTCATTCCAAAGTGTGTATCCATTAACAAGTTGCAATTTACTGAAGCCAGAAGTGTTGCGACGTAGCCATATCGGGCTAGCAGAGAAATCACTCATACTCACTTTTTCAAGAACAAAATGTTGATTAAGTGGCAGATATATATTTGCAAGGCCTTTTTCAAGAAGGATATTTAAAGAGAAACTACATATTGTGAGATGACGTCGGCCAACACCGGAAGCTAGCTCAGCTGTTCCGGCGATGAAATGGGGAAATGCCCGCCACTTGAATCAACCGACTTCAAGGAGCACCTCTGGCTTATACGGCATCGAATAGGTTTTGCAAATTGTGAGTTCAAATATTTTATTTCTTTATTTTTTTCACATTTAATATCTATCCGTCCGTTTTGTACTGTTTGTCCCTTTTGGGGTCGCGGGGGGTGCTAGAACCTAACTCAGCTACAATCGGGCGGAAGGCAGCGTACACCTTGGACAAGTCGCCACCTCTTCACAGGGCCAACACAGATAGACTGATAGCATTCACACACTAGGGCCAAATTAGTGTTGCCAATCAACCTATCCCCAGGTGCATGTCTTTGGAGGTGGGAGGAAGCTGGAGTGTCAGGCTTTCCCCTGACAGTTTGTCTATGTTTTAGTGTTTTCCTCTGCATTTGTCTGTTTCCTCTATGTTTAGTATTTCCTGTCCTTAGTTCCTGTCTAGTGCTCTTATTTTGTCAGCTTCCTGTCTTGTTCCGTGAGTGCTGTGTTCCTCCTCAGCTGCGGCTGATTGGCACCTGGCCACACCTGTTGCCAATCAGCCTGCACCTATTTGTACCTGCTTTGTCTTGTGTCAGTTGCTGGATCATTGTATTGGCATTTGTATAGTCGTTGCCACATGTCGCTCTTCTCGTGTCGTTTTGTGAGAGCTACTACCTGTCGTGCTACATTTTGTCTTGGTCATCGTAGCGGTAAGCTGTTTCTGTTAGCATTAGCCATTTCCAGTTTTTCCTGTTTGCTACCCGCCAGCTTCAACGTTAGGTCCTTTTTTGTTTCTTGCTAGCTTCTATGCTAAAGACCCTTAGTTTGTTATTCCGCCCATGTGCGCGCTTTTTGTTTGTACTCTTTTGGTTTTGTTTTGGTGTTAGTATTTAATTAAATCATGTTTACTTACCAAATGCCTGCATCCTTCTCTGCATCTTGGGGTTCTACACCAAATAACTGTGACACGGAGTACCCGGAGGGAACCCACGCATTCACAAGGAGAATATGCAAACTCCACACAGAAAGATCCCGGGCCCGGGATTGAAATCAGGACTACTCAGGGCCTTTGTATTGTCAGCCACATGCACTAACCCCTGTTGCACCGTGCTGCCTACATTTAATGTTTTTTTGCAATTTAAATTTTGACGGATATGTTTTAATTGCTGATGCGTTTTAATTGATTTTTAAAAGCACCAGAAAATAACCCGTTTTGTAAACTGTTGAGGTGATTCAATGCCCATTAGGGCATAAATGTGTTCCTGTATAGTATATCTAAAGCATGGGTGTCAAACTCTGGCCCGCGAGCCAAATTTGGCCCGCCGTGTAATTTAATTTGGCCCTTGAGGCAATATCAAATTAACATTACATCTGGCCCGCTGTTATTACACAGCAGCGGTGCCGCTGTAACACCGCAATTTCTCACACTTGCCAATCCTCCCGAAGTTCAGTGCCCCTCCCGAAAATCTCCCGGGGCAAGCATTCTCCCGATTTCCACCCGGACAACAATATTGAGGGCGTGCCTTAAAGGCACTGCCTTTAGCATTCTCTCTAACCTGTCGTCACGTCCGCATTTCCTCCATACAAACAGCGTGCAGGCCCACTCGCATAATATATGCGGCTATTACACACACAAAAGTGAATGCAAGGCATACTTGGTCAACAGTCATACAGGTCACACTGGGGGTGGCCGTATAAACAACTTTAACACTGTTACTTCAACAACAGAACAAATACCCAGAACCCCTTGCAGCACTAGCTCTTTCGGGACACGACAATATATTTTGATATTTACCTCAGAAGGCTGCAAATAGAAAAGAGGCATTAAATTTGTATTTAAATTTTATTTGATATGCCATTGATATGTTTTAATTATTATTATTATTATTATTATTTGAAACTCGATTTTGCATGTCACTATAAAGTTACTGTATATAAGCCTTGCTTGTTCAATGTTCAATGCAAAACTTGTTTGGGTCCCTATTAAAAGGTTAATTTGTTCAACTTTGGCCCGCGGCTATGTTCAGTTTTAAATTTTGGCCCACTCTGTATTTGAGTTTCACACCCCTGATCCAAAGGAATGGGGGGACATAAATGATAATAGTTTGAGAGGTAATCATTAAAGTAGGAAATCACTGAAGGCCTAGGTGGGAAACGCACGGCCCGCCACTGATATACACCAACTAATTGGCTCATTGCAAACACCTATTCCACATTTTTTTTAAATCCAGACCATTGCGTATGAATATTGCTTGTAATATTGTTAGTTTTCCCACGTCCTTGTCTGCCTTTGAATGTCGCCGAGTTCATCATTGTTACTACATAATTCACCGCAGCTGTTTGTCTGTCTGGGTGTGTGTTAGTGCTTGTCAACGTCTCCATGTGTGTGTTTTTGTGTGTGCGATATAGTCTCTCAGACGGACACATTTCCAGCAGCCCAGCGGCGGGGTGACTGCGAGGAAACAGCTCAACATTGCGTGTTTGTTTCCAGTCGTTGGAAATAAGGCTCTTCCTTTTCAGGTGGAGCGTCAAGCTCATGAATGTGGTTCAGGATTGAGCGTGGCCCAAGGTCGGCGGGGTTCTGGTAAAAGGATGTTTGGCGAATGTGCAGAAACGCCAGTTAAATAATATTGTCGGTGGAAGTTTTTACTTGCTCCAAAGCACGTGTTTATTTTGTAGCATGTATTTCGGTTTTGTTTAGCAGCACACCGCAAAAAGTCAGTGTTCAAAAACAAGAAAAAAAAATACAAAAGTTAGGGGCATTTTACTTGAACTAAGCAAAATTATCTGCCAACAGAACACAAAAATCTTCACGGTGGCAGAGGGGTTAGTGCGTCTGCTTCACAATACGAAGGTCCTGCAGTCCTGGGTTGAAATCCAGGCTCGGGATCTTTCTGTGTGGAGTTTGCATGTTCTCTTCGTGAATGCGTGGGTTCCCTCCGGGTACTCCGGCTTCCTCCCACTTCCAAAGACATGCACCTGGGGATAGGTTGATTGCCAACACTAAATTGGCCCTAGTGTGTGAATGTTGTCTGTCTATCTGTGTTGGCCCTGCGATGAGGTGGCGACTTGTCCAGGGTGTACCCCGCCTTCCGCCCGATTGTAGCTGAGATAGGCGCCAGCGCCCCCCGCGACCCCGATAGGGAATAAGCGGTAGACAATGGATGGATGGATGGAGAACACAAAAATTTGGCTTGTCAAGACTTTCCAAAACAAGTCAAATTAGCTAAACTCAATGAACCCAAAAATACCTTAAAATAAGTATTTTTTCACAAATAAAAAGGGAACTTTTCTTGATAGAAAAAAAAAAGGGAACTTTTTTCTCAAGATGTTGAAAAATATTCTTAAATTAAGTAAATGCCATCCATCCATTTACTCCCTTTGGGGTCGCGGGGCGCGCAATCGGGCGGAAGACGGGGTACACCCTAGACGAGTCGTCACCTCATCACAAAAATTAAGTAAATGCTAGTACCATTATCTTAAAAATGATATGCGCTCGGAAATACATTTTTTACATTTTCCCATCGATAAAATGACATCATCGCGCCAAGCGCATGCTCTTTAAGTCAATTAGTGCACAAGGAATATATATATATATATATATATATATAAATATATATGTATATATATATATATATATATATATATATATATATATATATATATATATATATATATATATATATACACACACACACACAAACCGGTTTCCATATAAGTGTGGAAATTGTGTTAGATGTAAATATAAACAGAATACAATGATTTGCAAATCATTTTCAACCCATATTCAGTTGAATATGCTACAAAGACAACATATTTAATGTTCAAACTGATAAACTTTTTTTTGTTGTTGCAAATAATCATTAACTTTAGAATTTGATGCCAGCAACATGTGACAAAGAAGTTGGGAAAGGGCACAATAAATACTGATAAAGTTGAGGAATGCTCATCAAACACTTATTTAGGACCATCCCACAGGTGTGCAGGCTAATTGGAAACAGGTGGGTGCCATGATTGGGTGTAAAAGCAACTTCCATGAAATGCTAAGTAATTTACAAACAAGGATGGGGTGAGGGTCACCACTTTGTAAGCAAATTGTCAAACAGTTTTAGAACAACATTTCTCAACGAGCTATTGCAAGGAATTTAGGGATTTTACCATCTACGGTCCGTAAAATCATCAAAACGTTCAGAGAATCTGGAAAAATCACTGCACGTAAGCGATGATATTACGGACCTTTGATCCCCCAGGTGGTACTGCATCAAAAACCGACATCAGTGTGTGAAGGATATCATCACATGGGCTCAGGAACACTTCATAAAACCACTGTCAGTAACTAGAGTTGGTCGCTACATCTGTAAGTGCAAGTTAAAACTCTACTATGCAAAGCCAAACCCATTTATCAACAATATCCTGAAACGCCGCCAGCTTGGCTGGGCCCGAGCTCATCTAAGATGGACTGATGCAAAGTGGAGAGGTCTGACGAGTCCACATTTCAAATTATATTTGGAAACAGAGGACGTGGTGTCCTCCAGAACAAAGAGGAAAATAACCATTCGGATTGTTATAGGCGCAAAGTTCAAAAGCCAGCATCTGTGAATGTATGGGGGTGCTTCAGTGCCCAAGGCATGGGTAACTTACAAATCTGTGAAGGCACCATTAACGCTGAAAGGTCCATACAGGTTTTGGAGCAACATATGTTGTCATCCAAGCAACGTTATCATGGACGCCCCTGCTTATTTCATTCCGCAAGACAAGTGTTATAACAGCGTGGCTTCGTAAAAAAAAGAGTGCGGGTACTTTCCTGGCCCGCCTGGAGTCCAGACCTGTCTCCCATGGAAAATGTGTGGTGCATTATGAAGCGTTAAATACGACAGCCGAGACCACTGAAGCTCTACATAAAACAAGAATGGGAAAGAATTCCACTTTCAAAGCTTCAACAATTAGTTTCCTCAGTTTTCAAATGTTTATTGAGTGTTGTTAAAAGAAAAGGTGATGTAACACAGTGGTGAACATGTCCTTTCCCAACTACTTTGGCACGTGTTTCAGCCATGAAATTCAAAGTTATTATTTGCAAAAAAAAAATAAAGTTTATGAGTTTGAACATCAAATATATTGTCTTTGTAGTGCATTCAATTGAATATGGGTTGAAAAGGATTTGCCAATTATTGTATTCCATTTATATTTACATCTAACACAATTTCCCAACTCATATGGAAACGGGGTTTGTATTATACATTTATACAATTGTCTATGTATTTTATTATTAGATATCTTTTTACGAACCTGGAAAAAAAACAATATGGATTTTTCTGTCTGGCGACATGGCGGCATTAAAATCAGCCGGAGCTAACCTGAACCGTGCCATTAAGGTTGCAAAGCATGCTCGCAGTCAGAAAGTGCAGGACTTCTTCGAAAACCCTACAAACACTAGACGAATGTGGCAGGGCATTCAGGTCATCACGGACTGTAAAGCTGCCCCCTGTCCCTGTGACAACAGTATCGGCTTCCTAGATGACCTTAACAACTACTTTACAAGGTTTGAGGCACCTAACACCACTCCGGCGAGAAAATCCATCCCTCGCCCTGATGAGCAGCCGCTCAACCTGGACACAGCGGATGTCCGGAAAACCCTGAGGAGAGTGAACCCCCGGAAAGCACCGGGACCTGATGACATTCGGGGCATGGTGCTTAAGGGATGTGCAGACCAGCTGGTTGGGGTTCTCACAGACATCTTCAACATCTCGCTGACCCAGGCTGTGGTACCATCATGTTTTAAGACACCCACAATCATCCCAGGGACTAGAAAACACACAATCTCCTCCCTCAATGATTACCGCCCCGTTGCACTCACCCATATCGTAATGAAGTGCTTCGAGAGGCTAGTAAAGGAATATATTGTCTCCAGACTTCCCCCCACATTCGACCCATACCAGTTTGCTTATCGCCCAAACCGCTCCACAGAGGACGCCATCTCCTCTGTACTCCACCTGAGTTTAGAACATCTGGAAGGAAAGGACACACACGTGCGGATGTTGTTTCTGGACTTCAGCTCAGCATTCAACACCATCATCCCACAGCACTTGGTGAGCAAACTGGCCCCCTTTGGATTCAGTACCCACCTATGCAACTGGCTGCTTGACTTCCTCACAGACAGACCCCAGTCTTAGTGAGTGGGCAACAACACCTCCAGTGCCATCTCCCTGAGCACCGGCTCCCCCCAGGGCTGTGTCCACTGCTGTTCACATTGATGACCCATGACTGCTGCGCCAGGTCCACTACTAACCACATTGTGAAGTATGCGGACGACACGACAGTAGTGGGCCTCATCCGTGACAACAATGACATGGACTACAGGGAGGAGGTGAAACATCTGGTTGAGTGGTGCAGAACCAACAACCTGGTCCTGAACGTCAACAAGACCAAGGAGATCATTGTTGACTTCAGGAAGCACCAGTCCAGCCACGCTCCACTCTTCATCAACGGCACAGCGGTGGAGATGGTAAGCTGCACCAAGTTCCTGAGGGTGCAGATAACTGACAATATAACCTGGTCCCTACACACAGGAATTCTTGTAAAAAGAGCTCAGCAGTGCATGCACTTTTTGCGTCGGATGAAAAGAGCACAGCTCCCTCCCCCCAATCTCACCACATTCTACAGAGGCACTAAAGAGAGTCTGCTGACCAACAGCATCTCTGTCTGGACTGGAGCCTGCAATGCCTCAGACTGGAAGTCTCTCCAGAGAGTGGTGAGGACGGCGGAAAAGATCATCAGGACTCCTCTTCCTCCTATCCAGGAGATCGCAAAAAGCCGCAGCCTGACCAGGGCTCAGAAAATCTGCAAAGACTCCTCCCACCCTAACCAAGGACTGTTTTCACTGCTGGACTCTAGGAAGAGGTTCCGCAGCCTCCGAAGCAGAACCTCTAGGTTCTGTAACAGCTTCTTCCCTCAGGCCGTAAGACTCTTGAACGCATCATAATTAAATTATCCCCTCAACTCTCCCCAAAATGGATTAACTCGCTGTAATTAAAAAAAGACAATATAACATACATCCATAACGTGGACGCATGTGAAAAAGTGCAATATATTTATCTGTACAGTAATCTATTTATTCATTTATATATATTTATATATTTTATATATATACATATATATATATATATATATATATATATATATATATATATATATATATATATATATATATATATATATATATATATATATATATATTTATACATTATTTATATATATATATATATTTAATTATATATGCACCTCATTGTTTTTTTTTATCCTGCACTACCATGAGCTTATGTAACAAAATTCTATTTTTTTATTTTTTTTATTTGTCATGAAAAAGGGAGGTTTTTTGGGTTGGTGCACTAATTGTTAGTGTATCTTGTGTTTTTATGTTGATTTAAAACAAAATTACGAATAAAAATAATAATAATAAAACATTATTCTGCGGCCTGGTGGTTGGGGACCACTGCATTAGATAATAGCATGAGTCACCAACCCGTCGATCATGATCTATCGGTTCATTTTTAAGGGACATTACCAATGAATCCCAAAAATATTACAAATATTGCTGAAACAAAATTAAATTAAAAAAGCCAAAAGGCACAATTAATAAAAATCTCAAAAGTTGACATGTTGAGTAACTAATAATGATTTGTTTTGAAACATGTATCACTCTTTTAAGCATTTATATAAAATTTAAATATAACTACAAAAGCACTCATAGAGGGCAGACATCTGCCATGCACCAAAAAAATAATAATTTTTTCTTAATCTTGAATCCAGACGGTTATACGGATCACACCCAAAATTTAATCAAGTGATCCTCATCCCAATTGTGAGTTCCCTAAAAGTTTAATCCAAATCCGCACGTAACGTTTTGAACTATGTTGCTGACTAAAAGACAGACAGACATACCCCGGCGAATTGAAGAAAAAAATCCCAATTGTCAAGTCTGTGCATGTTTGTTTTGTTTGTCTGTCGCTTCTAAACAGGTTGCAAAAGGGCTCAAGCTTTGCATGCTATAGCGCAAGGAAATAAACGGAGTGAATCCTTTTTCTATATATGGGTGGTCGTGTTTTTTTTCCAAAATAACTTTAAAAAGGTAATTAATTACAGTTACTTGTTTCTTTTCCATCCATCCATTTTCTACCGCTTGTCCCTTTTTTGAGGTCGCGGGGGGTCGTTGGAGCCTATCTCAGCTGCATTCGGGCGGAATTGTGACTTTTCCAAAAAACAATGTAATTGAATTACTGACGGAATTATGTCATGGATGTAACTGATTATCAATCAATCAATGTTTATTTATATAGCCCTAAATCACAAGTGTCTCAAAAGGCTGCACAAGCCACAACGACATCCGCGGTACAGAGCCCACATAAAGGCAAGGAAAAACTCACCCCAGTGGGACGTCGATGACAATGACTATGAGAAACTTTGAAAAGGACGAGTTGAGTTTATACCAAAATGGATACATGGATGATACAGCAGAGGATTGGGAGAAGGTCATGTGGTCAGATGAAACCAAAATAGAACTTTTTGGTATAAACTCAACTCGTCGTGTTTGGAGGAAGAAGAATACTGAGTTGCATCCCAAGAACACCACACCTACTGTGAAGCATGGGGGTGACACATCATGCTTTGGGGCTGTTTTTCTGCTAAGGGGGCAGGACGATTGATCCGTGTTAAGGAAAGAATGAATGGGGCCATGTATCCTGAGATTTTGAGCCAAAACCTCCTTCCATCAGTGAGAGCTTTGAATGGTTGGCCAAATAAGTATTTATACTTATTTTCCACCATAATTAACAAATACATTCTTTAAAATTCCTACAATGTGAATTCCTGGATTTTTTTTCACATTCTGTCTCTTACAGTTGAAGTGTACCTATGATGAAAATTACAGACCTCTGTGATCATTTTAAGTGGGAGAACTTGCACAATCGATGGCTGACTAAATACTTTTTTGCCCCACTGTACCTCCTTGCCTTGGTTGAGGGGGTCAGTTTGGGGATTTTGGGCTCAAAAAAACTTTGTGTCCACTGGCTTATAGTACACTGCTTTCAAACTGTCCATTAGTCCATTCTTTCCAAATAAACTTTTGCAAGAATGACAACCTTGGAAACAACACGAAGGCGATCGGAGACATAATGAACTGAGCGGGAGGCAAAATCTCTGCCGTACCCTTTTAAGAATGTGATCAAATAAACCTAATAACGCTGTAATCCCGCTCGTAAACGACTCCATCGGCTACAAATCCGCCCCTGAACGCATGACAGTGAAGGTAATCAGGCAGCTCGGAGAAAAATAAACACTCGTAAGTCAGCTCCCATTGTGTCAACAAGTGTGGCTTGCAGGGCAGCCTCTTGCAAATGGATGACAGACTCTCTGTGACAGGATGTTTCCCACATCCAGGAAGTATATTTGGTTTCCTTTTGAGAGGCCCTCGCATGTGATGTTTCTATCATAAAACATCTCCAGTGTGGCTTTTTCTCCACATTCATTGCAGTAATTTAGAACGTGTCTGTGTACACACATGACACTTTAGTCGGGGTTTCGTGCCAGGCACAAATAATTGCCACGGTGGAGTTTACGGTACAATCATACGCTGCAATATTCCACTGGCAGGAGAATTCATTCCTAAAAGTTTTCATCTGGTTCGAAGTTCATTTCAAATTCAAACTCAAACCATCTTAATCTGCATGTGTGTTCCCTGTGCATTGAAGAACTCGCACGGAATCTTCCAAAATGTAGTCAATAAATTACCCGTGTTTTGTTTTTTTAAATCGTATAAAAAAAAAACAATAAAAAAACGTTTTAGGGCGACGTGTTTAAGTAAAACACACCACAAAGGACTGAGTAAAGACACAATACGCGGAATTATGTTTTCAAAAACGTCACTGTAAAATGTGCACATTTGCAATTAGGGTTGTGCGGTATGCCGGTACTAGTATAGTATCGCGATGCTATACTCTGTTTGAAAAGTACCAGTTCACAATTTCTTTTTTTTAACGGGCATGACATTGCTGGGTTTACAACAGAGGAGCATGAGTACATACAAGCAGATACAGTGTGTAGACAGAAAAGGGAGAACGGATGCATTTAGGCCTAAAAACTGACGATAAATGTGATGTTATAAAACTGAAACACCCTCAGGAAGAGGTGCTTTATGACATGGCTAGCTAGCTAGGGGCTAACATCCAGTGTTTTAGCTACTTCTAAATAATTAATCAAGTAACACTTTAGTATGAGGAACACATATTTACCAATAATTAGTTGCTTTATTAAATGTTTTGGGTTGCCGACCCCTGGGCTACTATAACACTATAACACTAATATTAGTTTTTATACAAAAACCAGTGAAGTTGGCACGTTGTGTAAATGGTAAATAAAAACAGGATACAATGATTTGCAAATCCTTTTCAAACTACAGTATATTCAATTGACTAGACTGCAAAGACAAGATATATAATGTTCTAACTGGAAAACTTTATTTTTTTGCAAATATTAGCTCATTTAGAATTTGATGCCTGCAACATGTTTCAAAAAAGCTAGCACAAGTGACAAAAAGACTGAGAAAGTTGAGGAACGCTCATCAAAGACTTATTTAGAACATCCCACAGGTGAACAGGCTAATTGGGAACAGGTGGGTGCCATGATTGGGTATAAAAGCAGCTTCCATGAAATGCTCAGTCTTTGAAAAACAAGGAGGGGGCGAGGGTCACCACTTTGCGTGAGCAAATTGTCGTACAGTTTAAGAACAAAATTTCTCAACGAGCAATTGCAAGGAATTTAGGGATTTCACCATCTTTGGTCCGTAACATCATCAAAAGGTTCAGAGAATCTGGAGAAATCAGGAACACTTCAGAAAACCACTGTCAGTAACTACAGTTGGTCGCTACAACTGTAAGTGCAAGTTAAAACTCTACTTTGCAAAGAAAAAGCCATTTATCAACAACAACCAGAAACGCCGCCGGCTTCGCTGGGCCTGAGCTCATCTAAGATAAACTGATGCAAAGTAAAAAAAGTGTTCTGTGGTCTGATGAGTCCACATTTCAAATAGATTTCTGGAAACTGTGGACCTTGTGTCCTCTGGACCAAAGAGGAAAAGAACCATCTGGAATGTTATAGGCGCAAAGTTCAAAAGCCATCATCTGTGATGGTATGGGGGTGTATTAGTGCCCAAGGCATGGGTAACTTACACATCTGTGAAGGCACCATTAATGCTGTAAGGTACATACAGGTTTTGGAACAACATATGTTGCCATCCAAGTAACTTCTTTTTCATGGACGTCCCTGCTTATTTCAGCAAGACAATGCCAAGCCACATTCTGCATGTGTTACAGCGTGGCTTCATAGTAAAAGAGTGTGGGTACTAGACTGGCCTGTCCACACCTGTCTCCCATTGAAAATGTGTGGTGCATTAAGTAGAATACCACAACGGAGACCCCGGACTGTTGAACAACTTAAAGCTGTACATCAAGCAAGAATGGGAAATAATTCCAACTGAAAAGCTTCAAAAATGTGTCTCCTCATTTCCCAAACGTTTACTGAGTGTTGTTAAAAGGAAAGGCCATGTAACACAGTGGTAAAAATTCTGCTGTGCCAACTTTTTTGCAAAGTGTTGCTGCCATTAAATTCTGAGTTAATGATTATTTGCAAAAGAAAAATTAGTTTCTCAGTTCAAACATTAAATATCTAGTCTATTCAATTGAACATAAGCTGAAAAGGATTTACAAATCATCAAATTGTTTTTTTTAACAAATTACACAACGTGCCAACTTCACTGGTTTTGTGTTTTGTATTTTTATTATTATTATTTTTATTATTATTATTATTATTAACAACTCACATGACAGTGTGGACACGAAGCCTCATCACAGAAAGAACCAGCCACTGAGTGATCCCACGGAAAGGTACATGGTTGACAAGATGAGAGGTGTTTTCTTTTAAACCATGGAAGTTGAGAGGCAGCTTTATTCACTGGAGACATTTAAGACACTGATGTGAGGACCAGATGGCCACCTGGTCCCGATAGACTGTGTGGCAGACCACCACTATACTGCACCACCTCGTCGCAGTCGGCAGCCGACCCCACCAGCTTCAACACACCGTCAAGACACGTAGCCACCTCAACCGCCGCAGTCCCAGTGCAGCCCAGGATTGACTGAGCCAGATGACGTGGCATCGCCAGCTGCCCAGGCACGCTCACAGAAGCACCAGCAGCCTAAGCACGCGTCTGCTCGCCCACTTGGTGACGCTGGCTGCACAAACTCTCTCACTCTTGCCAAAACAGCCACCAAGCCTTCGCCAAGCAGCACCCACCAGTATCGGCAGCCCGGCTGCTCAAGGCCCCGCCTCTAAGTCCCGATCCTGCACCACGCAAGCTCCTGACCACCTCATCCTGCCTTTTTTGTCCTCCCTTCGCCGGCTGCGGAGACTTTCAAGCCGCCACGGACACCTGGCTCGCCCCGATGGGACACATGGCTTGGACTGTTGGCCAAGGTTTTGTTTAATTTTGGTTATTTTGGTCATGGCTGACACTTTTAAGTCAGGAGATGTTGGGGGAGGGGCAAGGCCAAAAGGTATTGTAACGTACGATCATTTTCCCCCTTTGTGGTGAGGGCGCAGTTTGGCGACCCTACGGCGGTCTTCCCTTCATATTGGACTTTGTCTGGAAACGCCTGGAATCTGTTTGTGAGAAACTTGTTCTGTCATGATCCCAGATGACAGTTTAGACTATTTTCTTTATTTTCCAAAATTTTGAATCGCTTGATGTCCTGGTGCTCCTATTTTTGTCAATATTTCCTGTCCTGTCTTTGTTTTGAAGCATCTTTACTTTCTGTTCCTTGTCCTGCAAGCGCACCGGTTCCCCCTGGTTAATTAGTTTTATTTAGTGCCACCTCGTTTCCTCCTTTAGTGCTGGTTTATTAATTAGTGTATGCCATGCTGTTGCTTTCTGAGTACCTGCTAAACCAGGGTCCACAAACTTTTTAACTCGGGGGTTAACTTGGGTTAAAGAAATCTGACAGTGGGCCGGGCTGTATGTGTGTGGGTATATATGTATATATATATATATATATATATATATATATATATATATATATATATATATATATATATATATATATATATACATACATACATTAGGTAAGGGAAAAACACAGAGGCTATTTCATCCCTACAAGCCTGTTTCGCAGGTTTCCCTGCCCTTTAGGGAATTTTATATGTATTATAAAAAACCCTGAAGAGTAGGGAAACCTGGGGATTTTATTATATTATACATATTATAAAATCCCCTGAAGAGCAGAAAAACCTGTGAAACAGGCTTGTAGGGATGAAATAGCCTCTGTGTTTTTTCCTGACCAAACATACATTCCGCTCTACCTTTATTTTTATATATATATATATATATATATATATATATATATATATATATATATATATATATATATATGATTTGCCTGAGCGGCAAAGAGACAACGAGAGTAACAAGTGGTAGAAAATGGATTAAAAAGGACAGATTTAAAGAAAAATAATAATAATTTAAGTAAAGTAAAAATAAATAATAATTGAAAAAAATAACTAAATGTTTTTTTTTCAACTTGGGACTTCCAGCGGGCCAGATTTTGGACGCTTGCGGGCCCTAGTTTGGGTACCCCTGTGCTAGACCTTTTTTTTCTTCTACCCAGGTCCTGATCAAACGACCTTCTGCCTGCACAACACTTTCCTATTTTGCATCTTGGGATCACGACAACAGCCAACATGTGGCATCCTCACAAGTGGAAGTTATTTACCTTTCACTAACTTTAGACATTGTACCATATATGTTTAACAACAACAACAAACAAATCCACTTCCTGTCGTTTTCTGAAGAAAAAAAAAACCTGCTTATGCACAGTAAGTATATGGAGAATAAGAAAAGTAAATTATCGGTAGTTAAAAATCTTTTACAGTTTATTTTTAAATTCATATAGTTTTCTGAAAAACTTGTCACTGCAAACTCAGGCGTGTATCGTTTATGGTGTGTGTTTCGTTTATGGTGTGTGTTTTGGTTTTTGCTGCGCCCTAAAAAGTATTAATACTGCACGTATTGTATTTATTACGCACAAGCTGTTTTTATTGTTATGTGTGTCTTAGTTATAGCTTTCATTAACAAATTTGGAGAGGTTGAAATCATCATGTAAAATCGCTAATGCGAATCAGTAGCATGCCACTAGTAAACCACGGATCAATAAAGTACTTTCTATTCTATTCTATTCTATTCTATTCTATTCTATTCTAAAGCCAATGTATATTATATCAAACCTTCCCTTACTTCTGAGTTTTTTGAGTCAATTAATTTGTTGGCATTGAAAACTGCAACATTACCCTGAGGTAGATCGGGCTGAGTCCGCTCTCAGTGCTGCTGGAGTGATCGCTAAGAGCCAAAGTGAGTCGGAAAATGTGCAACCCAGGTACCGTCAGATGGCACTGTAGGGTTTTACGTGAATGCCTGGTAGGACCAGCGGGATTTGGTCGGTCCCCAAAAAAGTACTGGATTCGGTACCGCACCTTACGAGAGTGTAGTATCCTATCGACAGCTGGTTGGTATGGCATGGAATGTTCCAGAATGCAGCAGTTCGACATTTACCTGGCACGAATAAGAGAGAGCACATGCAATTGGTTTGGCTTTACACTGTTTTAGCCTCACTTCACCTTTTAAAGTCCAGTATGATATATTTTTTAATTGTTTTTTATATCTCCACAAGGTCTTGCCCTGTCTTACCATAAAGAGCTGCTACAGTCCTGAGCCACTGTTTGTACCTCAAGTCAACTGAACACCTGCTCCTGCAGGTACTGGAATCAAGGCGCAAGCTTAAAGGGGAACATTATCACAATTTCAGAAGGGTTAAAACCAATAAAAATCAGTTTCCAGTGGCTTATTTTATTTTTCAAAGTTTTTTTCAAAATTTGACCCATCATGGAATATCCCGAAAAAAGGCTCTAAAGTGCCTGATTTTCGCTATCTTTAAATCCATCGTCCATTTTCCTGTGACGTCATTTAGTGATGCCAACATGGCGGATAGCACAGCAAGATATAGCGACTTTAGCTCGGATTCAGACTCGGATTTCAGCGGCTTAAGTGATTCAACAGATTACGCATGTATTGAAACGCATGGTTGGAGTATGGAGGCAGATAGCGAAAACGAAATTGAATAAGAAACTAAAGCTATTGAGCGAATAGCTATTGAAGCTATTCGGCGATCGCCTTCTAACCAACGATTGAGTGTCGCAGGGTATCCATACATCTCTGTGCCATGTCTGTCGTAGCATCACCGGTAAAATGTGCAGGAGCAACTTAAATATGTCGATTGGTAAGTGTTTGTTTGGCATTAAATGTGGGTGGAGTGAAAGGCTGGATGCAAATATAGCTACAGATGTACATACAGCTAGCCTAAATAGCATGTTAGCATCGATTAGCTGGCAGTCATGCCGCGACCAAATATGTCTGATTAGCACATAAGTCAATAACATCAACAAAATTCACCTTTGTGATTTTGTTGACTTTATCGTTGGAAATGCATCTGTTTGGAGTGTCGCAGGGTATCCATACATCTCTGTGCCATGTCTGTCGTAGCATCGCCGGTAAAATGTGCAGACCAGGGACTTTCCCATCTTTTGACACTGGTGCAACTTGAATCCGTCGATTGGTAAGTGTTTGTTTGGTATTAAATGTGGGTGGAGGGAAAGGCTGAATGCAAATATAGCTACAAATGACGCATAACGATGCAATATGTATATACAGCTAGCTTAAATAGCATGTTAGCATCGATTAGCATGCCGTGCTAATCGATGCACAGTCCACGTAAGTCAACTTGAATCCGTCCCTGATCGTGTTGTTACACCCTCCGACAACACACCGACGAGGCATAATGTCTCCAAGGTACGGAAAACAGTAGAAAAAAACGTAAAATAACAAAGCTGATTGGACTCGATGTTTGTAATATGTTTGGGAAAATGGCGGATTGACTACCCGAGAGCGAATAATAGAAAAGCGTTTAATTCGCCAAAATTCACCCATTTAGAGTTCGGAAATCGGTTGAAAAAATATATGGTCTTTTTTCTGCAACATCAAGGTATATATTGACGCTAACATAGGTCTGGTGATAATGTTCCCCTTTAAAGGATACAGGGCCTTCTCTGTTACAGCTCCCAAAATATGAAGCAATCTCCCTCGTCATATGAGACAGGCCACTTCTTTGACTATGTTTAAAACCTTGGAATCTTTAGTCTCACTTAGGAATTTTCAGTTTTGGTAGATTTTGGCGGCGCCAGTGGACCAAAGCGGTAGTGTTTTGCAAGATGGGGACCACATTTCTCATGAGGACTAGCGCGTATGGAGTCAAACTGACATGATGTCCGCTGTAATATTATCACAAATATTAGGTCTTTAATGGCTATGCTGATGTTAAATAGCAGACACTGTCAAGAAATGATCTTGGATTGCGATACAAACATGACGCAACTACCAGGAATGTATCGGAGTGGATGCAGGTCCGAAGCAAAGAAAGACTAGCAGGAAACACTCTGTGGAAACGCTCCCCACCCACAGTGATTGGTGCCTCGTCTGAGCTGCTGTGACTTAGATGACCACAGTAACTAATTAGATGACCATAGTAACTAATTAGATGACCATGGTAACTAATTAGATTACCATAGTAACTAATTACATTTCCATCGTAACTAATTAGATTACCATAGTAACTAGTATATCATGCAAAAGCGCAGATTCCAACCTTTAAAATACTTTGTATAGTTCAAAACTTCCGGTAATTTGAAAACATCACTGCACATCATAATGGCATCTACAGTTTCGATCCTAAAGCTCTAAAAAAATTTTGGGGGAATGTCCGACGGGCCAGATCGAAAAGCTTAATGGGCCACATGTGGCCCCCGGGCCTTAATTTGCCCAGGTCTGATGAACACCCTTTGTTTTTAACTGTGAAAGGGCTCACGAAATAAAGATGGTAAGGAATTTGTTAGGTTAATTAGAGACTGTAAATTGTCCATTAGAATGAATGTGAGGGTGAATGATTGTCTTTATATGTGCATGTATATGTACCCCACCTGTCACCCACAGAAAATAGATACATGATATGTTGGTTAGGAGCTTTGATGCCCTATTACAGAATTGTCATTTTGACATTGCCCGTCCTTTTCTAATCACTTTCAACTGTCTGGATTTGTGAAAGAAGTGATCTCAACCAGGCTGCTGCTCATGTTGGCCTCACAGTCAGGATACCAATGTGCATTTGTCTATCCGTGCCCTGCTATTGGCTGGCAACCAGTCCAAAGTGTCGTCAGGTACAGTTCTGAATTGATGAGCAGACCATTCCAGTTCATCCCAAAAGTATTTCAAAGGGATCTGAGCAAGAGTTTTCCCAAAGTTGGAAGAAACCTATAAAAGTTTAATTGTGAAAACATGATTGGTTTATTGATAGAGGCGTGTCACCGTGCTTTTGTTGTTTCATGTGACATGTAACATTAGGCTGGTGCTTGAAGACATTACAATTACGAATGAGGGCCAATGGCACTATAAAGAACAATGCAAGCTGAGGAGAAATCAGGACCAGATGAATGGCATTCCGTCTTGTCCCAAGTCAGGGTGTGTTGCTTGTGTGTGTTTCTGGTGGTTTGGGCACTCTGGGAGTCTCGACTGATTTTCGTTCTCAGATGTTGAGACTGTCCTGGCATGACCGTGGCATCTGACTCATCCTCATATTGTACCCACATCACAGACTCATCAGGATAAAGACGAGAGTCTTCGTGTTGATGTGTGATTTTTCTTCCTATTTAAATTTCTGACATGTGTTTGATACTTATAGGTGTGAGATATCTGAGAGGCGTGTGAGCCGGGGATTACGCTCAGTATTATTGCAACATTGTGTGCGATTAGGACGGGGATTCCCTCTGCCTGGGCCTCTGTGGTCCTGACTTTGCCTTTTTTTTTTTTCTTTCTGACTAATATCCAGACAGGATGGGACGCAAGCTCGGTCGCCAAATGGGGAAAAATAGGATTTTTAGGTTTAGGCAAGGTAAGAAAGTCTGGCTGTGTGCATGTGTGGTTACATGGATGCATACATCACAGTCGACTTAGTGTATGGCCTGTGCGTGTGTGTGCGTGTGTGTGTGTGTGTGTGTGTGTGTGTGTGTGTGTGTGTGTGTGTGTGCGTGTGTGTGTGTGTGTGTGTGTGTGTGTGTGTGTGTGTGTGTGTGTGTGTGTGTGTGTGTGTGTGTGTGTGTCTTTCCTGTTTTTACAATTCCCCCCTCTTCTCCTCCTTCTGTGTTTCATTTCACATCCTCTGATTTACTGTGTGGGCTGCCCAGTGATCAGAGCCCAAAACACTGCAGGGTTTTTGGGCGTTGCGGGCAATAAAGCATGAAATATAATATTACATGAAACCAGTTGAATCCCCATAAGGTAAACGAGGAATAACATGATTGTGGGAATGAAACACATCCAATGCACATCTCTTTGCCACGTTTTGTGTGTCTGTTTTTGTTGCACATACAGAAACGAGTCGTGTTGGACTTTGGATCGAAGCAATGGAGGTTATTTACTTTGTTGGTCCCCAGAAAAGTTTTGAAATCAGGGACTACCGAGTCCGTGGTCCAATGACCTGGGACAAAGGAGGTCAAAGGGCTTCACTTCGATTAGTTCATATAGCGGCGTAACAATCTACAAATGAATATCAAAGTAATTGTGACCAAAATGATCACGGTTATTAATATTATCGTGGCGTTAGTAAGTGCTCAAAAAGTCTTTAGACACACGCTAATGTGTTTCAACCAAGTATTTTTTTTTTTTTTAAATAACTAAAATAAATAGACACGCAACATACTTTACTAGCAGGGGAAACCTCAAATATCTTTCTGGCTTCAAAAGAACCATATTTTTAGTTAGTTAGTTTCAGTTTATTTCTAACATGCATATATCCATCCATCCATCCATCATCTTCCGCTTATCCGAGGTCGGGTCGCGGGGGCAGCAGCCTAAGCAGGGAAGCCCAGACTTCCCTATCTCCAGCCACTTCGTCTAGCTCTTCCCGGGGGATCCCGAGGCGTTCCCAGGCCAGCCGGGAGACATAGTCTTCCCAACGTGTCCTGGGTCTTCCCCGTGGCCTCCTACCAGCTGGACGTGCCCTAAACACCTCCCTAGGGAGGCG
Source organism: Nerophis ophidion (assembly GCF_033978795.1). Lineage (NCBI taxonomy): Eukaryota > Metazoa > Chordata > Actinopteri > Syngnathiformes > Syngnathidae > Nerophis > Nerophis ophidion. The sequence continues at coordinate 24,792,715 of NC_084629.1, forward strand.
TTCGGGTGGCATCCTGACCAGATGCCCGAACCACTTCATCTGGCTCCTCTCGATGTGGAGGAGCAGCGGCTTTACGTTGAGTTCCTCCCGGATGGCAGAGCTTTTCACCCTATCTCTAAGGGAGAGCCCCGCCACCCGGCGGAGGAAACTCATTTCGGCCGCTTGTACCCGTGATCTTATCCTTTCGGTCATGACCCAATGCTCATGACCATAGGTGAGGATGGGAACGTAGATCGACCGGTAAATTGAGAGCTTTGCCTTCCGGCTCAGCTCCTTCTTCACCACAACGGATCGATACAACGTCCGCATTACTGAAGACGCCGCACCGATCCGCCTGTCGATCTCACGATCCACTCTTCCCCCACTCGTGAACAAGACTCCCAGGTATTTGAACTCCTCCACTTGGGGCAGGGTCTCCTCCCCAACCCGGAGATGGCACTCCACCCTTTTCCGGGCGAGAACCATGGACTCGGACTTGGAGGTGCTGATTCTCATTCCGGTCGCTTCATACTCGGCTGCGAACCGATCCAGTGAGAGCTGAAGATCCCGGCCAGATGAAGCCATCAGGACTACATCATCTGCAAAAAGCAGAGACCTAATCCTGTGGCCACCAAACCGGAACCCCTCAACGCCTTGACTGCGCCTAGAAATTCTGTCCATAAAAGTTATGAACAGAATCGGTGACAAAGGACAGCCTTGGCGGAGTCCAACCCTCACTGGAAACGTGTCCGACTTACTGCCAGCAATGCGGACCAAGCTCTGACACTGATCATACAGAGAGCGGACTGCCACAATAAGACAGTCCGATACCCCATACTCTCTGAGCACTCCCCACAGGACTTCCCGAGGGACACGGTCGAATGCCTTCTCATAGTCCACAAAGCACATGTAGACTGGTTGGGCAAACTCCCATGCACCCTCAAGAACCCTGCCGAGAGTATAGAGCTGGTCCACAGTTCCACGACCAGGACGAAAACCACACTGTTCCTCCTGAATCCGAGGTTCGACTATCCGGCGAAGCCTCCTCTCCAGTACACCTGAATAAACCTTACCGGGAAGGCTGAGGAGTGTGATCCCACGATAGTTGGAACACACCCTCCGGTCCCCCTTCTTAAAGAGAGGGACCACCACCCCGGTCTGCCATTCCAGAGGTACCGCCCCCGATGTCCACGCGATGCTGCAGAGTCTTGTCAACCAAGACAGCCCCACAGCATCCAGAGCCTTAAGGAACTCCGGGCGGATCTCATCCACCCCCGGCGCCTTGCCGCCGAGGAGCTTTTTAACTACCTCAGCGACCTCAGCCCCAGAAATAGGAGAGTCCACTACAGATTCCCCAGGCACCGCTTCCTCAAAGAAAGACGTGTTGGTGGGATTGAGGAGGTCTTCGAAGTATTCCCTCCACCGATCCACAACATCCGCAGTCGAAGTCAGCAGAACACCATCCGCACCATACACGGTGTTGATAGTGCACTGCTTCCCCTTCCTGAGGCGCCGTATGGTGGTCCAAAATCGCTTCGAAGCCGTCCGGAAGTCGTTTTCCATGGCTTCCCCGAACTCTTCCCATGTCCGAGTTTTTGCATCTGCGACCGCTAAAGCTGCACACCGCTTGGCCCGTCGGTACCCGTCCACTGCCTCCGGAGTCCTATGAGCCAAAAGAACCCGATAGGACTCCTTCTTCAGCTTGACGGCATCCCTCACTGCTGGTGTCCACCAACAGGTTCTGGGATTACCGCCACGACAAGCACCAACAACCTTGCGGCCACAGCTCCAATCAGCCGCCTCGACAATAGAGGTTCGGAACATGGTCCACTCGGACTCAATGTCCCGCACCTCCCTCGTGACATGTTCAAAGTTCTCCCGGAGGTGTGAATTGAAACTCTCACTGACAGGAGACTCTGCCAGACGTTCCCAGCAGACCCTCACAATGCGCTTGGGCCTGCCAGGTCTGTCCGGCATCCTCCCCCACCATCGCAGCCAACTCACCACCAGGTGGTGATCGGTAGAAAGCTCCGCCCCTCTCTTCACCCGAGTGTCCAAAACATAAGGCCGCAAATCCGATGACACAACTACAAAGTCGATCATGGAACTGCGGCCTAGGGTGTCCTGGTGCCAAGTGCACATATGGACACCCTTATGTTTGAACATGGTGTTTGTTATGGACAATCCGTGACGAGCACAAAAGTCCAATAACTAAACACCACTCGGGTTTAGATCCGGGCGACCATTCTTCCCAATCACGCCTCTCCAGGTTTCACTGTCGTTGCCAACATGAGCGTTGAAGTCTCCCAGTAGGACAAGGGAATCACCCGGAGGAGCACTTTCCAGTACTCCCTCGAGTGTTCCCAAAAAGGGTGGGTATTCTGAACTGCTGTTTGGTGCGTGAGCACAAACAACAGTCAGGACCCGTCCCCCCACCCGAAGGCGAAGGGAAGCTACCCTCTCGTCCACTGGGTTGAACTCAAACGTGCAGGCTTTGAGCCGGGGGGCAACGAGAATTGCCACCCCAGCCCGTCGCCTTTCACTGCCGGCAATGCCAGAGTGGAAGAGGGTCCAGTCCCTCTCGAGAGAACTGGTTCCAGAGCCCTTGCTGTGCGTCGAGGTGAGTCCGACTATATTCAGCCGGAACTTCTCTACCTCGCGCACTAGCTCAGGCTCCTTCCCCCCCAGTGAGGTGACGTTCCACGTCCCAAGAGCTAGCTTCTGTAGCCGAGGATCGGACCGCCAAGTGCCCTGCCTTCGGCTGCCGCCCAGCTCACAATGCACCCGACCTCTATGGCCCCTCCTATGAGTGGTGAGCCCATTGGAGGGATGACCCACGTTGCCTCTTCGGGCTGTGCCCGGCCGGGCCCCATGGGGACAGGCCCGACCACCAGGCGCTCGCCATCGTGTCCCAACTCCGGGCCTGGCTCCAGAGCGGGGCCCCGGTGACCCACGTCCGGGCGAGGGAAATCTGGGTTCATTTTGTTGTAATTCCATACAATGCAATGCAATACATCACACATTTCTTTTCAAGTCCGAAAAGGAGTAGAAAGAAGCAGAACTTATTTAATCCTACCCATTTTCATATAATAGCAGTTTTATCTCATTTATTAGAGAACAGTGAATAAATAAATATACCATAAGTAAAGAAATATTACATTCATGAATAAATATTAAACATATAAACTATTAAAGGCCTACTGAAATGAGATTTTCTTATTTTAACTGGGATAGCAGGTCCATTCTATCCGTCATACTTGATCATTTTGCGATATTGACATATTTTTGCTGAAAGGATTTAGTAGAGAAAATCCACGATAAAGTTCGCAACTTTCGGTGTTAAGAGAAATGCCCTGCCTCTACCGGAAGTCGCAGACGACTACGTCACACGTGTGGGGGCTCCTCACATATTCACATTATTTTTAATGGGAGCCTCCAACAAAATGTGCTATTCGGACCGAGAAAACGACAATTTCCCCATTAATTTAAGCGAGGATGAAAGATTCGTGTTTGAGGATATTGATAGCGACGAACTAGAAATAAATTAATTAATTAATTACAAAAAAACGATTACATTGGGACGGATTCCGATGTTTTGAGACACATTTACTAGGTTAATTCTGGGAAATCCCTTATCTTTCTATTGTGTTACTAGTGTTTTAGTGAGTTAAATATTACCTGATAGTCGGAAGGGTGTCTCCATGGGTGTCTTGACGCAGCTATGGACGGCACAAGCTCAGCTTTTCTCCGGTAAGAACTGACTTTTTAACCAAAATTTTCTCACCGAAACTTACTGGTTGACATTTTGTAGGGATCCATGTTGGCTTGACCGTGCTCTGCTCCATAGGAAAGTTTCACCTCCAGGAATTTTAAACAAGGAATCACTGTGTGTTTGTGTGGCTAAAGGCTAAAGCTTCCCAACTCCATCTTTCTACTGTGACATCTCCAATATTATTGCAAAAGTATCAGCAACACAGATGTCCAAAATACTGTATTAGTATGCCGTTAAAGCAGACGACTTTTAGCTGTGTGTGTGCGCAGCGCTCATACTTCCTAAAAACCCGTGACATCTTGCGCATACGTCATCATTACACGACGTTTCGAAGACGAAACTCCCGGGAAATTTAAAATTGTAATTTAGTAAACTAAAAAGGCCGTATTGGCCTGTGTTGCAATGTTAATATTACATCATTGATGTATAAACTATCAGACTGCGTTAAAGTTGTCATTAATAGTTAAGTAATTTATGGTTAAAGTTAAAAGCTAAAGTGCCAATGATTGTCACACACATACAAGGTGTGGCGAAATTATTCTCTGTATTTGACCCATCACCCCTGATCACCCCCTCGGAGGTGAGGGGAGCAGTGGGCAGCAGCGGTGGCCACGCCCGGGAATCATTTTGGTGATTTAACCCCTAATTCCAACCCTTGATGCTGAGTGCCAAGCAGGAAGGTAATGGGTCTCATTTTTATAGTCTTTGGTATGACTCAGTCGGGGTTTGAACTCACAACCTACCGATCGAAGGGCAGACACTCTAACCCAGGGGTGCTCACACTTTTTCTGCAGGCAAGCTACTTTTCAATTGACCAAGTAGAGGAGATCTACCTCATTCATAGTTATAATTTATATTTATTTGTTTATGGAAGGGACATTTTTGTTAACAAGTTAATGGTGTTTAATGATAATACAAGCATGTTTAGCACATATACATTCCTTTCTTTCATGAAGACAAGAATATAAGTTGGTGTATTTGATTCTAATGACTTGCATTGATTGGAATCAGACAGTGGTGCTGATAACGTCCGCATTTTCAAATGGAGGAGAAAAAAAGTCCTCCTTTCTGTCCAATACCACATGAAAGTGGTTGGATTTGGCATCTCATTTGTCCAACTTGCATATTCGTTTTCAAACACTTTGTTATGAGAGTAGCATATGTGTGTGTGGCCCTTTAATGTGTTGACAGCAGGTGATTGACGTCAGTGAGTGTGTGGGCGAGCGAGGAGAGGGAGCGGTCGCTGAGGGCGGGGGAGAAACACATTGGCATCAAACTACGTAGCTTGCTAGCTTGTGCACGCTAGCTTTCTGAGACTCTTATTTTGTTAGCACAGGCAGGATGAAGCAGGTCTTTTATTGTGAAGACAGGAACTGTGCAGTCGGTCTTTAGAGTTTTGACAGCAGGTACGGCCCAAGAGTCTGTTGAAATAAATGTGTTTCTCTCCGTCCTGTAAGTGATTTTTTTCTTAATAATGAGCTCGCAGCAGCCAGCGTCATCTCACAAGATCCTCGGGTGCCGAGAATGTCAAACAACTGACGAAAGTGAAGTCTTGGTGAAGATTGATGATTGCTCATTTTTATGTCTATTTTTTTAATGCCTGGCTTACCATGAATTGATTAACGTGGACCCCGACTTAAACAAGTTGAAAAACGTATTCGGATGTTACCATTTAGTGGTCAATTGTACGGAATATGTACTGTACTGTGCAATCTACTAATAAAAGTATCAATCAATCGACTGACACACCCCCCGCGATTGACCGGTAGCTCGCGATCGACGTAATGCCCATCCCTGCTCTAACCACTAGGCCACTGTTCACCTAGGAAATGCATGAAATAATCTTTAAAAAAAATAAAAAAAGTTCAAGAAATTTATCATAATTTCTTCTTTGTATTTTGTGAACACTTGCAGTAGTCTGAACAGTCTCCTTAAACTGGATCTTAATATAGCTTTTTTGACCCTGCTTAATTTTAATTTGTGTTTAAATGTTTATCTTCTTCCATTTGAATTTGTAGATGTTTTAGAATGTATTTTATAATAAATGCAAAAAGAGCGATGGCTTTGCCTCACTTTTGGTTTATGTGACGTCACCCGAGTTCACTTCCTGTTGAAGACACCTCCTTCTGTTTCAACTCAAATCTGTGGAGTTTATATTGATCACTTTGTGCAAACACTGCGAAGCCTTTATGTTTAATGTAAATACTGTATTTTAGTCGTTTAGACAGTAACGTTTATAGAGGTTTAGATTAGGCTATGACGTTAATGTCTCTTGTTCTCATTTTAGCATTTAAGCTAGCTAGAAAGCTAATGCTAGCCAGTCCAAAATTGTATCAAAGTCTGGTTATCAATCACAGTTTTCTAAAATTCTATTATTGTACTAACCATCGGAAGTTTTACCGTGGTTATCATTATTGCCTTTTATGGTGACATCCCTAGTTCTAAGAATTCATAGAAATAGAATTATGTTCCAGGGTTAAACTTTCGCCATTAATAACTGGACTGTATGCTAGTTTCCCATGCATATACTTACTCATTTTGCATGAACTGTCAGGACTTTGACTTGGATTTGTTTTGCTTCTTCGATGCAGAGGGAATTTGGCACGAGCGAGACGTGAATGTGAGCACATATTGTTTATTTAAACACTATAACTAACAAAAGGCAAACAAATGGCGCGCTCAGGGGCGGAAAACTTGGCTCTAAAACAAAACTAGCACAATGGCATGACTAAAGACAAGAAAAAAAAACGTGCACTGTGGCATAAATTAAAAAAACTTGCACTGTGGCATAAATTAAAAAAACTTGCACTGTGGCATAAACAACAAAAACGTATGTGGTATTGACAACATAGAAAACAGAATAGCATGGCATGAAGGTAGGAGCAGCATGGGTAGGTGGGCAAGTAGACAAGCATGTAGCAAATAGTATGCATAAGCAAGCAAAGTTCCCAGGACGAGGACAGAAACAGAATGGTATAAATAATGACTGTGATGATGATTACTAACAGGTGTGAGACTGAGGACAGGGACGTGACTTGGAGACCAGGTGGAAACTAATGAGTAACTATGGAAACAAACAAAACCAGGAAGTGCAAAACGGGAAACAAGAGTCCAAAAACAAAACATAAACATGATCAAACATAAAACTGATTTAAAGGCATGACATGAACATGTTTTAGCTAGAGTAGTTTAATAGTCAACTTGGAGCATTTTCCTGTTGATAGGACTATTGTCATGATCCGTCACTAAAGATCATGTCTGTTTATGATTTGTTTGTTTCCAGTGCTCCTAAAAATCCCTTAGTTAAGTTTCCTGTTGCTACGAGCAAGTTTTTGTTTCATGATTGGTGGTTCCACCTGCTACCGCTCTAATTATGTCCTTTTCTTTAAGCCCAGGTCACTGTGCAAGGTTGCATTGTTCGTTTTTATTTATTTTTTTGGTCATGAAAAAGGGAGGTTTTTTGGGTTGGTGCACTAATTGTAAGTGTATATTGTGTATTTATGTTGATTTAATAAAAATAATAAAAAAAAATGAATAAAATAAATAAATAAAAATTAAATAAAATAAATTAATAAAAATGTCTTCTGCGGCCCGGTCCCAATCGAGCCCGGTGTTTGGGGACCACTGCTTTAGTGGATGCAAGTTGTAACAGAATTTTAATTATCCTGCCTTTTTTTCTGCCTGTCGTCAATCCAAGAACTTTCATCAGCTTTTCATGTACAATATGACAATATCTTCCTGTCAGTGTGAGATATACTGTTCATCACTAACCTTTGAAGCATATGTGAACATAATGTCATGGCTGTCTTGAGTTTCCAATAATTTCTACAACTCTTATTTTTTTTGTGATAGAGTGATTGGAGCACATACTTGTTGGTCACAAAAAAACATTCATGAAGTTCGGTTCTTTAGTTAATTTATTATGGGTCTACTGAAAATGTGACCAAATCTGCTGGGTCAAAAGTATACATACAGCAATGTTAATATTTGTTTACATGTCTCTTGGCAAGTTTCACTGCAATAAAGCGCTTTTGGTAGCCATCCACAAGCTTCTGGTTGAATTTTTGACCACTCCTCTTGACAAACTTGGTGCAGTTTAGCTAAATTTTTTGGTTTTCTGACATGGATGTGTTTCTTCAGCATTGTGAAGTGAATTATATTTATATGGCGCTTTTTCTCTAGTGACTCAAAGCACTTTACATAGTGAAACCCAATATCTAAGTTACATTTAAACCAGTGTGGGTGGCACTGGGAGCAGGTGGGTAAAGTGTCTTGCCCAAGGACACAACGGCAGTGAGGATGCCGGAAGCGGGGATCGAACCTGGAATCCTCAATTTGCTGGCACGGCCTCTCTACCAACCGAGCTATACCGCCCCATTGTCCACTTGTTTAAATCAGGGCATTCTTTAATGTATATTTGTTTAATCTGACCACAGAATTTTCCTCCAGAAGGTCTTATCTTTGTCCATGTGATGTCAGATGAAACAAAAATTGAGCTGTTTGGCCACAACACCCAGCAATGTGTTTGGAGGAGAAAAGATGAAGAACACCATTCCTACCATCAAGCATGGTGGTGGTACTAATGTGCTCTGGGTCTGTTTTGCTGCCAATGGAACTGCTGCTTTACAGAGAGTAAATGGGACAATGAGAAAGGAGGTTTACCTCCAAATTCTTCAGGACAACCTAAAATCATTAGCCGGGAGATTGGGTCTTGGGCGCAGTTGGGTTTTCCAACAAGACAATGACACTAAGTGCATGTCAAAAGTGGAAAAGGAATGGCTGAATCAGGCTAGAATTAAGGTTTTAGAATGGCCTTCCCAAAGTCCTGACTTAAACATGTGGACAATGCTGAAGAAACAAGTCAACCATAAGCTTGTGGATGGCTACCGAAAGCATCGCATTGCAGCGAAACTAGTCAAGGGACATGTAACCAAATATTAACATTGCTGTATGTATACCTTTAAGCCAGCGGATTTGGTCACATTTTCAGTAAACCCATAATAAATTCATAAAAGAACCAAACTTGATGAATGTTTTTTGTGACCAACAAGTATGTGCTTCAATCACTTTATCACAAAAATATAAGAGTTGTAAAAATTATTGGAAACTCAAAACAGCCATGACATTATGTTCTTTACAGGCATATGTAAACTTTTGACCACAACCTTATATTGGGCAAAAGTTCAGTTTTGGAATACTCCGTAGTAGATGTCTTTGGATTTTGAGCGATGATTCAAGAGTCATATAGCAGTTTATTATAGACACCTGATACCATGCTTGCTATTTTTTGAAGGAAAGATGGAATGTTGGCAGCGGTTGACTGTGATCCAGGTCTCAACTAATTACATTATTTGGATTATGTAGAT